>NC_137087.1:24391547-24959047 GCF_951640355.1 Cnephaeus nilssonii
TTTTAATATTGCTATTCACCCTTTCTCTATAATAGAAGTGTCAGAGATGAAAGAAAATTAGTAAAATGTATATGATAATAATAAATTGATTAATAAATAAACAATAACAACAGGATATAACAACAAATACATGCAATAAAAACAACACAAACATGATAAAAACAACATTGATAAAAACAATGACTGATAAATTGATTAAACTTGTTCTAATATCTCCCTGTATACATGTAATTGGCACCAGAAAGAGCTTAATATGTATGGCGCATGTGTGAGTCAACGTCTATTTTTAAATTGCCAGTGTCCATCATATGTACCAGCTGGTCGGTCGGTCAAATGGTCAGATGGATGGATGGTTGGTCACTTAGCCTTTTATATATAGATATAATATTTTACCTATTTATATGTCAATAGATATTTTGGGTTATTTTTGCCTTTGACTATTGTGAATGGCACTGCTATAAACATGAATGTTCAAATATTTGTTTGAGTTCCTCCTTTTCATACTTTCAGGCATACATCAAGAAGAGGAATTGTTGGATAATATGGTAAAGTCATTTTTATTTTTTTCAGGAACTGCAAAACTATTTCATAGTGGCTACACCATTTCACATTTTGACCAACAATGCACAAGGATTTGAAATCACTGGTTATTTTCTGTTTTGTTGTCCTGTTTGCTGGTTTTATGATAGCTATCCTAATGCATGTGAAATGGAATCTCATTGGGGATTTAATTTTCATTTCCCTAATGATTAGTGATGTTGAATATCTTATCATGTGCCATTTGTATATCTTTGGAATATCTATGCAAGTATTTTGCCCATTTTTACATTAAGTTGTTTGCTTTCATGTTGTTGGGTTGTAGGAGTTCCTTATACATTTGGGATATTAAGCACTTATCAGGTACATGATCTGCAAATATTTTCTCCCATTTTGTGGGCTGCCTTTTCACTCAGTTGATAGTGTCCTTTGATGTACCAAAGTTTTTAATTTTAATGAGTTCAATTTATCTAATTTTTTCCTTTGATGTCTGTGTTTTTTGTTTGTGGTATCATATCTTAGAAATAATTTCCAATTCCAATGTCATGAAGCCTTCCCCCTAGGTTTTCTTCTAAGACTTTTATAATTTTAGGTCTTATAATTAGGTTTAATTTATTTTGAGTTAATTTATTTTTGAGTTAATTATATTCTTGTATATAGTGTAAGAGTTCAACTTTACTCTTTTTTATATGGATATCAAGTTTTTCCAGCATCATTTTTTGAAAAGACTGTTTTTTCCTTCACATGTATTTAAAATGAATTTAAAATCCTATCTAATAAAGATGGAATATGCAAATTGACCATCACTGCGACAAAGATGGTGGCCCCGCAGCCAAAAGGAGGGAATATGCAAATTGATGTGACAAAGATGACAGTGGCTGGGCTGGGATGCTTGTGTCATCACCATGGAGATGATGCAGGCGTTCCACCCCACCCTGGCCTCTCCAGGCCTCTGGGCAGCACGCGTGTGCAGGCGCAAAGCGGCCGGGGCGGGGCAGGACACCTGCTATAAGGGGGCGTGGGGGGGTGGAGAGAGCTACAGGAGGGTGGCAGGGCCAGAGCGAAGGCAGAAGGCAGCAGCCAGAGCGAAGGCCCAGGTCCCGGGTGCCGGAGGGAAGCCAGGGCCTGCAGCCAGGGGAAGGAAGGCCTATTTTTGCATGAATCTTCATGCATCGGGCCTCTAGTTGATATTATAAGAAATTGTAACACTAGATTACTATAACTTGAAATGTTTTCTAATATATGGAAAGTTCTGAATAAGGAAGATCATGTGATTGCAGATAATCAAAATAGATGTATGTTTGAGGAGAATTTTTTTTTATCTACAACAAAATGCAGTTGAGTTATTTTTTATATTATATCACATTATTAAACCTGCCTTATATATTTTGAAGTAGAATACTGCTTACAATATAGGTTATCTTAATTCTTAAATCCAAAAAACCCGAGAACAATAACCTCTAAATTTATAGAAGCGTATTAGAATATCTTGTAGAACTAAGAGAATATGACTTAAAATATATGATTTTTTGATGAAATTTTAGGGCCACAGAGTATATTTTTTCTACTTTATAGACAATAAATAAAATGGGTACTTTCTATTAATGTATGTATATGAAAATTCAAATCAATGAGAACACTGTTAATATAGAACACCTTACAGATGCAAGGATTTCTGTAAATAAAATACAATTAATATCTTAAAAACCTAAATAGAACACAAGAATCCAAAATAGCAAGGGCTAAAATTTCCACTTGTTGAAGTTGTTAATATAATACATTTTAATTTATACAGACTTCTGACTTGAATAATTATATAAAATCAAAGTTAGTCAAGTATTTTTTTGCAAAGTGGTATATTCATGTCTTTAAGATTTAAAAATTTGCTAATTTGAAATATTAAATATTACTTCAAAAATTTTAAAGCATAAGCTTGGAAGATTATGGACTTGTTTCTCAGATCTCAATAACTTTTAAATTGTACTCTGATAACATATATCATTACTGAATATCTTATAATACAATGGACTTTAAGTAAAATTAAGCCTACTGTGACCTGGTATCTATTCACTGAGTGGCTTGGTTGGACTAACTCTTATCTAAAAGTAATGATGAATTATATAAAATGCAACTTTTTCTTTTTAACCTCACCTGAGGATATTTTTCCATTGATGTATAGAGAGAGTGGAAGAGAGAGAGGGAAAGACAGAAATATCTATGTGAGAGAAACACATTGATTGGTTGCCTCCTGCTCAAGCCCCTACCAGGGCCCGGGCCGGGGAGGAGCCTGTAACTGAGGTATGTGCCCTTGACTGGAATCAAACCCGAGATGCTTAGGTCTGTAGGCAGATGCTCTATCCACTGAGCCAAACTGGCTAGGGCTAACATGCAACATTCTGAAGGTTCTGGAATGTGATAAGTACATTACATTATCATATATAAATAAGCATAGTAACAATAAACGTGTGGCTTACCTCAGGTTCAACATTTAAAAGTTAATCAATGTAAGGAGGCAGGAGGCACCTGATACCACAGATAGGATTGATAGAATAGGTCCTCAGTTCTTTTTTTGTTGGTTTACAGAATAGAGGCTATGATTAAGAGAGATTGCTGGGGGCATTCACACTGTGCCACTGGGAGTAAAATTCTTGGACCAGCACAAGACAGACCAGAGCAAAAGCATTTGTCAAGAATGTTTTCATTAATCAAGAATGAAGGTCGGAGTTTGGATACAATCAGATACAGTGGTGGTTCCAACCATAAATGATGGCAATTGGGAAGCAGCATTATTCTCATGACCCTCCCGGAAGCTTCTGGGAAACCAAAGTCTTTGGGTTTGGGGAGTATCATTCCAAAATTGAAAGGGAAAGAACTGACAGAAGGACACAACCAGAAGTGGAGCCTGCAGCTTAATTTGACTCAACACAGGAAACTTCACCGCTGTGTTAATAGACTAAATGAGAAAACAACCACAGCAACATCTGATCAGGTTATTACTTGCCAAAGTGCATTGGAACATTGAATTATGTTAAAATTTTTCAACAAACAGAATAAAACACATGCTCTCTGTATAATAAAAGGCACATAAAAACAAACAAAAACCAGAAACTGCCTCATACGTAAAAATAAGAGTAGGAACACTTTCCTCCCTAGACTAGGAACAACTTAAAAATGTGCTTTGGCACTTTTAGGCAACTGTAGGACCTATAGATAGCAACAAGGATAGAACAATAAAGAATAGGTACAAAATTTTGAGAAAGCCCAAAGAAAAACTGCCCTTATTCTTAGATGAAATGCATATTTATATAGAAAATTCTAAAAGATTAACATTAACTTCACTAATATGTGAATGTGTAATATATCAGGGTACAGTGTCATAAAATAATATATACATAAAAATTAATGTTTATCTATAAAGCAGTAATAAACAATTGAATAATAAAGTTAACATTTATGTTTAAAATGTATGCAAATTACCAACATTATGAGTTATATAAAGGGGACAGCACAAGCAACCCTTCAGAAATGAAAGGGATTATAAAATAATATTATCCTATATAATAAAAGGCTAATATGCAAATAGAACAGCAGAACAACCAAACAACTGGGGGGCTATGACATGCACTGACCACCAGGGGGTGCGCGCGAAACATGGTAGGCATCAGCAGCAGGTGGCAGAGCACAGAATATGGTGGGCATCGGCTGTGAAGGGATGGTGGAGCAGGTGAGCAGGGATGCCAGACCAAGGCGGGGCGCCAATCGCTGTCATCGGGGTGAGCCTCTGGTGGTTACTGGAAATTCTTTGCTCCTGTGCGCCGCGGTCCTGCCCTGCGCTTGCACCTGCTGCTGGCACCAGCCCCACTCACACCCACTGCTGGTGCCAGAGCCACTGCTTGCACCCGCTGCCGGCACCTGGCACGGGCCCGATTGCTTGGCCCCATCAGCATGTGCGAGTGGGGCAATCAACACGTGGGAGCGGCGGTGGTGGGAGCCGGGCTGCAGGCAGACGGGACCAGGGGCTGTGGCAGGAGGGGCCTGGCTGGGGCCTGGAGGTAGGGCCAAGACCCACCACTGTGCCCACTGCATCCTTGCCCTTTCAAGGTGCACGAATTCGTGCACTGGGCCCCTAGTCTATACTAATAAAAGGGTAATATGCTAATTAGACCGGACATCTTCCGGACATCCTTCCTTCCAGATGTCCTTCTGAACAAAGCCATGGTGGCGAGGGCCGAGGCAGAGGCGGTAAGGGGCAATCAGGCCGGCAGGCATAGTGGTTAGGGGCAATCAGGCAGGCAGGCAGGTGAGCATTTAGGAGCCAGCAGTCCCAGATTGTGAGAGGGCTGTCCCCCGGGGGGTCCTGGATTGAAAAGGGTGCAGGCCGGGTTGAGGGATCACCCCCCTCATCCCCGTGTATGAATCTCATGCACTGGGCCTCTAGTAAACAATATTTTGCCAACATAGAGTATCACCAAAGTGAAATGGGTAAAGCCCAGGAAAGACAAATTAGCATAAAAGACTCAAGAAGAACTGAAGAACTAAGAATCTTAATAGACATTAAAACTAAGTGCATTGAATTTGTAATTAAAACAATTTCCAACATAGAAAAACCAGCCCTAGATGATGTCACTGATCAGCTCTATCAAATATTTAAAGAACAAGTAGTACCAATCCTACACAAACTCTTTCAAAAAATAAAGGCCTAGGAAACACTTCCCAACAACTCCATGAACATAAGTGCATAGTCCTTAACAAAATACCAGGAAATACAACTCAGAAAAAAAAGGATTACACAACCATGACCAAATGGGAAATATTATTGGATATTACTGGAATTCTAGATAGGTTGAACATCCAAAAACCAATTCATGCAATACACCATATTAATAGAATAAAAGACAAAGCAACATGATCATCTTAATAGAATACATAAGAAAAAAAAAACATACAAAAATCCAATATCCACTCACAAAAATTAGAAATTGAGAGAAACTTTTTAAATATGATAAAAGACAGATATGAAAACCCTACAGCTAATACATCTTATTGATTAAAGACTGAACTATTTCCCTCTACTCTTAGGATACAACAAATAGCCCTGGCTGGTTTGGCACAGTGGAGAGAACATTGGCCTGTGGACTGAAAGGTCCCAGGTTAGGTTCTAATTAAGGGCACATGCCCAGGTTGCAGATCCCCAGTATGGGGTGTGCAGGAGGCAGCCAATCAATGATTCTCATTCATCATTGATGTTTCTATCTCTCTCTCCATCTCCCTTCCTCTCTGAAATCAATAAAAAACATAAAACAATATACTCTCATTAAAAAATGAATATAACAAATATTTATATACTCACTAATTCTTTTCAGCATTTTGCTGGGTCAGTGCAATAATTCCAGGAAGCAGTTGAAGGAATCTGGATAAGAAAGAAAGAAGCAAATCACCCTTTAATCACAGTATGCATCTTTATATAGAAAGTCCTAAGGAGTCTAGAAAATAACTACTAAGGGTTTAAGGATTGAATTTCTATTTTAAAAGCAATTGTATTTTTATGATCAATCCCAGAATAATATTAAGAAATGATTCAATTAAAATAGCATTAAAATGAATACAAATTTGCAAAACTTGTTACAGTAAAATCTCTAAATCATAACTAAGAAAAATTTTAAAATATCTTGCTTGAAAAGGAGACTTTTTGTTAATGTATGGAAAAAACTACAAACTAAGATGGTAATTATCTCCTTAATGATCTATAGAATAATAAAATTCTTAACAGGCAGGGCTTTTCTTATTGAAAATGAAAAGCTAATCATAAATTAATATGGAAATGAAAGTGAACAAGATTAAACAAAGTAATTTAGAGAAAGTTGAATGATTCACTCTCTGACTTCAAATATACTTTGAAACTTAGTATAAACAACCATAATCCAGAGAGCATGGTCTTAGTGTAAAAATAGACATATGTAAATCAATGGAACACAATTTTTAAACCATAAATTAACTCTTACATTTTTCTTCAATGGATTTTATGTTATATATATATATATATATATATATATATATATATATATATATATATATATATATATACACACACACACACACACACACATACAATTGCTTTCAGACAAGAAGAGAAAGGGAGAGAGAAATAGAAACATCAATGATGAGAATCATTGATCTGCTGTCTCCTGCATGCCGAAAATCGAACCATGACCTCCTGGTTCAGAAGTTGATACTTAACCACTGATCCATGCCGGCTGGGCTCAATTGATGTTTTTAAAAAGATGTCAAGGAACTTTAATGATGAAAAAACCAATTTTATATAAATATGAATCTGGGATAATTGGATAACCATGAGCAGAAAAAAATAAATTTAGTTCCTTACTTTAAATTATATGCAAAAAGATGAAAATAGATTATAATCTAAATATACATGCTAAAACTATAAATCATCTAAAAGAAACCAAAGGATAAAAACTTTCTGATGACAGGTTATATAATGTTTTTCAGGTGATCTCCAAATAAATTTGAATAGAACTAGCAGATCTAGCCAAATAATGAATGTTAAATATTAACATTTCTGAAAAATTAAACAGCACAGAACACAAAAACGAAGGTCAAGTTTCACTTCTTTTGTACATGAGATTCGCTTATATGCTTTAAATACTGGAACACAGAGAAAGTTAAGTTGGCAAAATGAGACTCTCAGTTGATTACACAATCATAGTCAGTTAAAATGAATTAATTGGACTGTAAAATTACCTGGCAAATAAAAATTTTTAACACTGTTGAAGTGTGGTCAAAGGCTATATTTTACTCACCTGAATATATGTGGTACTATAATAATGTAGGGTTGTCTGGTATAAATTTAATTTATATTGACTTTGTACTATTATGAATCAGGAAGTAATCAATAGGCATACATAAAATATGTTAAGCAGAGACCAGCCTAATTTTGAGAGATTTCTTCCAATATCTCTAATAATAGACACACAGCATAGGAAATACAAATCATTCCAGCTAAAGATAATGTAGAGGAACTCCAGAAAGATATCTTAATTAAATAGTTTACATTGTAAAATGCTTCATCAAAATTTAATGTTGTAATTTCAGAGGCTGCATTTGTATCCCAGATGGTGACTGTCATAGTTTGCTGTCTTCAGTCTGAATAGAATCCACCTGTATAGCACAGTCTGTTTCACCAAACAAATATCTAACTGTAGAACTACTTCACTCACTCTGGTCTTTTGACTTAAATTTTTAAAGTGTTATTAATTTTAGGGCCACAATCCTCTTATCAGCCCATGAAGTGCATGCTGTGATTGCAGTTTTAAAGATATGAAAACTGAAGTGTAGACAAAGTAGCTCACAAGAACAGAATGAATAGCCTGAGGAGTGCCACGGTGGGCTTCTATCAAAATGTTTCAAGTCAAAACGTGCATCCCTATGCAATACTGCCCCTTAAGAATGGTTATAAAACCAAAAGGCATTTTTATGTATAAAATAAAGAAACATTATTGAATTTCACCTTGTAAATCCATAGGAGAAACACGTTTAGGAGCTATTTGTTTCTGCCTCTATTCCTGCAAATATGATGACCTTTTCAGGGTTGTCAGGTTCCAATTCCCAAACACCTTCCCAGATATTGGAGCTGCTTTTCCATGATTTTTCCAACCCCAATTATCAAGAAGAGACCTGCTTTTTAAGATATTTAGCTGCTAACATTTCTGGAATTGTCCTTTTATTATTATTAATATTATTAGATTGTCCATTTACAATGCTTTCCAGGGTCCCTCTGAAGGTGTTATGTTGGCTTAAAAGCAGGAGATTGATAGAATAGGATTTTAATTTTTAAAAGTCACTCTGGATAAGAATATTTTTTAATCCAACTATGCAGAAATAACACAGAATTGACATTTTGGTACATTAGATCCTAAAATCTACTTTCAAGATTAGAACAGAAAAAATAAATTAACTCAATTCCCACATCCTAGATGAGTAATCCTGGTGGAAGGAAAAACGTCTCCTTGTAGAATGTCACAATACAAGATACAGATTTATAAGAAACATTTATTGAGTCTCCTGATTTCTCTTCTGATTCACAGAGAAAAGCCTAAAATAAATTGGATGAAATAGTGCCAAATTACTTTAGTAACAATTTCAGATATCACCATTGAAGCCCAACATACAATATATTAATTATATATCTTATGTTAACTTAAGAAAATTTTACTTAGAGGAGATACATAAATTGCCCGATAGCACTAGATATTGGAACCCAAAGGACAGTAGAGCAAACATTTTAAACTTAGAGACTAATTCAGACTTAATATATAGAAAATATAATAGATGGTTTTTCTGCTACTGTGAAATTATGTTAGTTACTAGATAATACCTCTAGCAGCCAAAAGTTAGTTTTGAAATTAACACACACACACACACACACACACACACACACACACACACGTTCAGCACTTAAAATATGTCTAGTGTGACTGCAGAACAAAACTTAATGTCAATCAATTTAAATTTAGATACCCATATATAAATACTGGAGCTAAGAACTATAATTCTTTTATATTATATATCAGAATAAAAATTATACAACCACTTTGGTTAATTTCTGATAGGTACCTGTACAACACCCCTAGATATTTACTTAACATCAATATAAACCTAATTTCTAGAAGATGACCAAAAAGACTTGAGCATAAATACTTTCAACTTTATACATAATAACATAAACTGAAAAGAACCAAATGCCTATTAAATAGTAAATAGCTAAATGATTTTGGTATACCTATACATCAGAATACTTCTCATCAAGTACAAGGTATGAAGAAATGCATAAATGAATCCCCAAGATATTATGTTAGGTCAAAAAAAGATTACCGAATACATTACCTATATCCTATATAATAAAGATGTAATATGCAAATGGTCATTATGTCATGAAGTGTAACGACTGACCGTGTAACGACCGGATCACAGATCAGCAGGAGGGTGGGGCAGCAAGCTACAAGCGGACGGTGGAGAGCTACAGGAGGGGGCAGGGCAGCAAGCTATGGGGAGGTGGAGGGAGCTACAGGAGGGCGGGGCAGCAGGTGGAGAGCTACAGGATGGCGGCAGTGAGGTACTGGCGCACAGATTCGTGAGCAGGGCTACTAGTATATATACTAGTATATATATATAAAAGCCTAAGCGACTGGAATGACCAGAACAACTGGTTGCTATGATGCACACTGACCACCAGGGGGAAGACATTCAATGCAGGAGCTGCGCCCTGGTGGTCAGTGTGCTCCAACAGGAACCTCCCCTGGCCAGCCAACCTCACAGTCCCTCCCCTCTGGCCAGCTAACCTCCTGTGGTCTCTCCCCCTGGCCCCTGGGCTGGGACATGGAAGTGGGGGTGGGTGGTGGCAGATATGGCCCCTTTCCCAAGGGGGATGAGTGCCAGCTCCCTCCTTGGGGCTGGTGGCCAACCTTCTGTGTCTTGTCCCTGCCCCCGGCCGGCAGGCCCTGATCATCCTGCCACCCACCCACTGCGGTGGCGGTGTGACAGCAAGGAAAGGAAGTCGGGAGAGGTGGGGAACCATGCTGTGGCGGAACACCGACGATGGTGGCGGCAGCATCCGGCATTCCTTCCTTCTGTGCCTGTCCTGGCAACCATTGCCTCCTCTCCCGACCTTCCCGGGGCCTTCGGGCTCTGGGCTGGGATGGGCAACCGGGGGTGGGTGGTGGCGGACATGGCCCCTTTCCCAGGGGTACTGAGGGCCAGCTCCCTCCTCAAGGCCTGTGGCCAGCCTCCTGTGCCCCTTCCCTCCCCCCTGTCATTAGGCCCTGATCAGCCCACTGCCCACCCACCGTGATGGCAGCGTGGCAGCAAGGGAAGGAGGGGGGAGTGAGGAACTGCATGGTGGTGGGGCACCAATGTTGGCATTGTCGGCATCCGGCATCTATTCCTTCTGTGCCTGGCCTTGCAACTGTTGCCTCCTCTCCAGCCTGGCCCTGAGCAGCCTGGCCCTGACCAGCCCTAATTGCCAACCAGGCCTAGGGACCCCACCCATGCACAAATTTCATGCTCCAGGCCTCTAGTATTCTATATAATTCCATTTATATGGATTTCTAGAATAGACAAAATTAATATGATTGAAAAACTCAAAACAGGTGGTCTTTGGGTATGGAAGGCAGGGTTTACTGGAAAGGGGTGTGAGGGAACTCTGTGAGCTGGGGGTAATTTTTTTGTATCTTGATAGATTTGGGAGTTGCATAGGTGTATGCTTTTCTCCAAAACTAATCAAATTATATACGTAAGATTTGGAATGCTCATTATATATAAACTAGGGGCGTGGTGCACGAAATTTGTGCACAGGGGGTGGGTCCCTCAGCCCAACCTGCACCCTCTCCAATCTGGGAGCCCTCTCCAATCTGGGAGTTTGTGTCTGTCTTTGCAATCATATGAGATTTGTCTGAGACCCCAACCCAGTTTGGTTTGGTGCTCACAGAATAATTGACGTCTTTTTTTTCTTCTTTGCTCCATTGGTGGAGATTTCCTAGAAGTTGCAGGATATCTTCCTTTTAATTTTTCCTCGACACTCTGACTTTACTTATGTCTCTCACCTTTGCTTTCCCTCCATCCCCCACCTGCAATTGTAACTTGCTTCAAGCTCACTTTGCTTTAGTGTCTAGGAGATCCTGCAATGCGTCTGCCACCAGAACTATGATTCCCAGCATTCCTGATGCTCCCTGCGCTCTGGGCTTCTGCTTTTGTTCCAGGGGCTACCACCAGAACTACGATTACCAGAATTCCTGATGCTCCCCATGCTCTTGGTTTCCGCTTCCGGTCCAGAGGCTGCAGAAACCAAAAGGATTGGGAACTCCAGCTGCCCCCAGGCAGGGCTGACAGGACCGGACACTCCAGTGGCGGCCTTGGGACCCCGGCCACTCAGCGCAGGCATGCGCACACTGGCCACAGGCTCGGAGCGGGCAGGGTCCCGGGGACACCTGCCGCATCGCCCCAGCTACGTGGCAGGCGTCCCAACCCGCCCCCGGATGCTCGGCGCCTGCACGCATGGGCGCTGCCCACAGGCCCGCCATCTTTGTCAGGTTAATTTGCATACTCACCCCTTATTGGCTGTGAGCATCACAGAGGTACGGTCAATTTACATATTTGTCTATTATCAGTATAGATTTACCTCAAAAGAAACAAAAAAGAAATCTTAAACAAGTATAACACCCTAGTTAATACGTGTGTAGAAGTACTTTTCCCCAGTGTTGACTTATTATTACAGTGTTACTTTAGTGTGAACAAACATAAAGTTAGATACAAATTCCATGTACTTCAAACTTATATAAAATTATAAACCTAAGCAAGATTTTCAAATCAACTACAACTTTTTCCAATTGCTTTCATTTCCCATTAGACAGTATTTTGTGTGTATAAGTATTTTATGGACATTTAGGCTTACCTGTAATTTATTCAAAAGCATATAAATATGGATTTATAAAAATTAATTAAAATATAGAAGATAGATATGATAAAGCAAGTACAACTAATGTTAATTATAGAATCTGCATATGGATATATGGGTGTTCACTATAAAATTCCATTTTTTGTGAATATTTAAAAATTTTCATTAAGAAATGCTAAAAAAATTAAGCCTAAGTGATATATTTATACAAATAAATATATAAACAACACATTTTCTCAGAATTATATACTGATAATTTTACATTTATTAAAAGGGCCTTCTAAATCTATAAAAGGGCCTTCTAAATCAAAAGGGCCTTCTAAATCTATAAAATAATTTTTCAATTAAATTTTTTCTAAGGACTATTCCCCACCAGACCCCAAAATAATTATTTGAAGATATCACAACCCTAGACTGTATGTAATATCTTTTGTTAGCCTTTAGTTGCATCTATGGCATAAAATAGAATATACAGTGTATATTTCCCACAGTGAGTTGAATTGAGGCTGCCTGAGCTTTATCAGACACTTAGATTAACATTATGTCTAAGTAGATGAAATTCTGGTGCATGTTTGACTACCTTAAATTATTTCAATTCACAAAATTTAACAATATGTATCATTATAAAATGCAGATAATGATATAAATACTTCTAGAGAGGGACATTTTAAGAGGATAAATACTAGATTTTTCTTACTTGAAAGTTATAGATTCAAAGTAGAAAGCTATAGACTCTAAGTAGTTGTAGATTCATGGCTGGGATTTTTCTAAGGAAAATAAAAAGAAGATAATTTTAGATTGACTGATATATAATTAAATTTATTTATAAGATAATGTATTGGGAGAAAAGTGTGATATACTTCCAGCTAACACTGTCTGAAAATACTGTATTCAATAGATAATATAAACACATTGAGAGACATAAATAAAACAGACAAAAACTCAAAACTCATTAAGGGAAAAAAATGATTGATTGAACCAAATTCACTTTATTCAAACAACTAAATTATGACTGCCAATGGGTGTTTTAACAGCCTTGATAATGGAGTGACTTTTATAGAAACCCTAACCATACTATATCATGTAAAGTGGGGTAGTGTGTCCTTCTGTAATACAAATGAAGGCACTGTAAGTCAGACATAGCATTTTTAATTTGTGAAGGATCTCAGAATCCCTAGAATAAAACATAGCTGTGTCATATTTTCAAAGCTCTCTAACTATCCATTTATGGAGCTCAAATTTAAAGACTAAAAGCTTTTATGTTTTTTTCTCTTACAGTGAAATCATTGGGTCATAGTGCACAATGTAAATCAAGACATTTCCAAGCACAATAAGTTTAGACAGTAAATGTCAGAACCCTATTATACTAATTCTGCACAAAGCATGAATTATTAATGGTACACCTCTAATTGCAATGATTGGACATACAGAAATATAAAGTGGGCTCTTTGTGAGGAAGATATATTTTCTAGACAAGAATAAACATAAACACAAATTGGAAGTTTCACTGGATTAATAATATAGAAGCTTTAATGTGTAAATATACTTGCAGGCAGCCCAGGATTCTAATTGTTAAGAATTCCTGGAAACTGCATCATAACTTGAAGATAAAATATTAGTCATTTTGTATGCATTTTAGAGTCACTGTGTAGTATAACTTTGTAAAAGGGATGCCAAATGTTACATTATTTTCAGATGATTATCTGCTAGGAAAATTAAGGATAATTAATGGAAAATCATTAGACTGAGAAAAAGAGCTCTTTGGGGTATCCAATTAAAAAATAAATGGTTCTAAGGTGACAGAAAGAGACTTAATTTTCTTCTCCCTGAAAATTACCTCTAGACAACAAAGGGAAGGTGAAATAGGACTAAAAATATAATTTCTAGTTCTACATTATGTGTTATCAAAGGCAATTTACATTGTCTCCATGTGGGAAGACAGGAGGAATAAACACTGTGGACTACTGAACGCAAAGGGCATTGGCAAGTCAGATTTTTCAAATAAGGTGCAGAAGGGAGTCAAACGGTTCCTGTTGGCACAGTAGGGACAGCAGTTCCAGCTGGCGATGGAACCTCCCTGACCCTCACTTGGCATCATGGAATAATATACTAGAGAACAAAGGTGAGAGAACCAGGGAAAGGTGAGACAGGTGAAGAATTATCAAGTGCCCCTATGCACCCCCACCCCCCACCAAAAAAAGTTGCAACTAAGCTTAGCAAATTAAAAGTGTAATTAAATCTATCATCACGCATTAAGTAACTCAGAGAGACACACCTTTCATTACTGAGGAAAATAACTCAAGGCAACATAACAACGTGAAACAAGAACGGGGAGTGTTTAGGAAAGAGGTTAGAGAGAAAAATGAATGATCACAGAAATGTTTCACGTGACAAGCAGCTTAAAGAGATTAACGCTGAAAACAATAAAAATAGTGGAAAAATAGGTTTTATAAAGTGAGCAAAATGTTTTGGGAATGATGATATTGTTAGAGAGGCTTACATAAAAAACAATAGCTATTAAAAGTGATGTTTGAGCATCAATATTTCTTAATCTTTCTGATGAAGAGAATGGAAAAATGGGAAAAGAAAATTATGCTTATTTTTTAAACTTACAAAAAAAATCAAAAGATCACAAAGTTGCATGGTGTCTATGGATAAGTTTACAGAATTATCAACAACGAGATCTATTCTAGTCAAAATCCTGGAGAACAAAGAAAAATAATCCTTTGTCATCTAAGCAAAAATAGTCATGCTGACCATTGGCTTCTGCACACCATTTTTCTCTAGGACACTAAAATTACGCCAGTAATGTCTTCAGGGGAAGAAGAGTATGATACAGGATATTATAACCTGAAAATATGACATTGGATTGTAAAGATAAGATTTTTAAATTCACAAATATCTTTCTAAAAATTATATCCAGACAATAAGAAATGAACAGGAAAAATATTCAACTGTATGCCTGCTGATCAATGAATCTATTTAAAAAGATACTTCATGTTAGGCTGTTGTGAAGCTTATAAATGTTATAAAACAAAAATGTAAATTTTATAAATGAAGGTGAGTAAAAAATTATATAACAAAAATACATAATAGAAAAATAGGAAAAATGTTTGGAGTCACTTTTATTGTACATTTGTATATTTTTTAGTTTTCAAATTTTCTTCAGTGGACATGTGAACATATATTATGCTTTTAATCCAAAAATATAATTTTTAAAATAAAAGCGGGTACTGTGAAAGGTCCCAAATTCTACCCTATTTATAATCTAACAAGTCAGCCTACCACAAGTTTGTGCTTAGACATAAAACAGGAGGCCTCTGAGTCAGAGACAAAGATGGTATATGACTTGTAGCAAAAGAGGCAGAGAGGGGAGTATTGGAGAACTGGTTTCCTGAGCCCCAATTCCCACAGTGTGCCATGGTGAGGGCCTGTTCTAACTGCACACACAGCAAGGGAGTTACAGCAGAGGAACCCCAAGTGTTGTAAACTCTGACCTTACATAGGGACTACTGACAAATCTGTCCACACCTGCCCATCCTCTTTTCCGGAGAGAGATCATTTTTATTGCCCTGGAATAAGAGAGCATCTCCAAGGAGGGATACCTCTAAATCTGTCTAGAGGAAGTCAATGTCTTTACCTTAACCTATCCAAGAATGCACATAAATTTCATTCAGAATCCTATACCTGTGTTTCCAGAGCTATATGTCCCTGAAAAGACTGTTCCAGGGCATACTGTCTCTTAGCATCTGGACCTGCAGAAATGCCACAGATCCATGGAGAACTGACTCACAAGAGGAGTCCAATTCTAGAGGCCCATTTTTCTTTCCATAGCACTGCCTTTCGAGAACATGATTTTATTTTCAAATTAGTGGATTACTTCAATACAATTTTCCTGCATTTGCTAGTTGTTTAAATTGAAGAAAGGAATGGCAGAAACAGCACCTGTGAGCTCTGCTCCATGTGGCATCGCCCATAATTGGGAGTGGATAATCATGGGGCATTGAATCGCTGGAACAGGCTCCAGGTGATCCCAGGCTGGGCAGTCTGCCCACCTCCATTATAGTCCCAATTGCTGGTCAGTTCTGGAGTAAGTGCCTGAGGCAAATACCAGTGGTATTTCATTCTCCGGGTAATTGATATTACATGTCAGAATCGGTGCTGTGGCTACCTGGTCTCTGTGAAATGATTAGAAATGACATGACTTCAGAAGCAGGATCTTGCACCTTGTGTATAACTAGAAACAGTATTATGTTGTGCTTCTGCAATCATTAATCAGCATTATTCAAATGTATTATTTTTCACCATTTCCAACAAGGGCCAAAGGGAAGTATTATATTGTGTGTGTGTGCACGCGCGCGTGTGTGTGATGATAAATAATAAATTACAGCTATAAAAGTAGGAAGAATTCTTAGAGAATATATACAATATATTGATCTGGAGGTAATGTTGTAGCAGTAGAAACACATTCATACTTCTTAATTGTGAGGTATCCTGCTATTTGTATATACACTAAGCTCACAACCTGCTCTCTATACTAACATAGCGCAAAATGTGTTCTTCCCCTTTAATCATCTCATGTGCTTCAGGAAAGGTAGACCCAGATCCAAGGGATGAATCATGAAGCCGAACTCTAAACTGAAGGGGGCGGGGGGGTGGGGGAAGGAAGCACACTTTTTCAGAAAATTATTAGAAAGTAATTATTTTTGGCTTTGCAGGCCAGATTGTCTCTGTCATAATTAGTCAGATCTCCAGTGCTGTGTGAAAATAGCCATGCATAATATGCAAATGAGCAAGCTTGGCTGGGTTTCAATAATACTTTATTTAAGTATACTGTATTAGTTTTCTGGGGATGCCTTAACAGATACCACAGATTGGGAGGCCTAAAACAACAGAAATGTATTCTCTCAGTTATGGAGGCTAGAAGTCTGAATTCAAAGTACCAGAAAATGCGTGCGCCTTCAGAGGATCTGGGGACCAATCCCTCCTTGCCTCTCTTCTAGCTTCTGTGTTGTCCTGCAAACCGTTGTGTCCCTTCATTTGTAGCTGCATCATTCCACTCTCTGCCTTCTTCTTCAGGTTGCGGTCTTCTGTCTGTGTGTGTCTGTGTCTCCACATGTCCTTCTCTTTACAAGGACACACGTCATTGAATTTAAAGACCCAGCCCAGCTTGGTATGATCTCATCTTAACCAATTACATCTGTAAAGACAGTTTTTCCAAATAAGTTCATATTCATAGTATAGGGGTTGGGGCATCAAAATACCTTTTTTGAGGATACAATTCACCCCCCACAAGAGATACTGAAATTTTAATTTTTATAATTTCCACGTGTCATGAAATACTATATTTAATTTTTTCAACCATTCAAATTGTTAAAATCGTACTTAACTTACAGGCCATACAAAAATAGGCAGTAATTTACTTTGCTGTACCCTGCTCTGGATCAAAGATGGTAATTTACTTAGGAGTGTTTAAGGAGAAAAATGTGAGGCAATTGTGGTCAATAAACTAAGAGAAAGAAGCCTGAGGAAGGAATGCCTTGGAAAAAGTTGTCTTCTTTTATAAAAAGAGCCAAAAAAGTTTGTTTTCATTGTTGTTACTTTTAATAATAATGTATGAGAATGTTAGGAGACCCTGATATCAACTTATAACCTCAAGAAAATAAGCTTGGTGAGAATGGCAATTTGTTGGAAACGGCAAAGCAACAAATGTGGGAAAAAATCTGAATCCATTGTGGGGCTGACTTTGCCAAATCATTACCCCCAAATCCAAGGAGACACATGAATGCAGAGAGATAGCTAACATCTGCTTACCTGGAGTGGAAACCACTGGTGCTGTGAACCTGTAGGAACATTTAAATGGTAATTTTGATGGAATGCTGGAGGCTGAGTGTGAACTAGCATGACAGTGAGAAACTCCTGAGGAGCTGCTGTCTTAGGGGAACCGACACACATGTGTGGGCTTTATCCTTCGGAACCTAAACATGTTCTCCCAGGAAAGATCTGAGAATGCTGTCTTTGTGACTCTGGTGAACGTAGGGGGAGAGTCATCATTGTGGAATCCACACAGAGCCTTCCCCATGATGAAGGCCTACTCTCCAGAGGAAAATTGTTGCCAGAGCCTTATCCTAGCTTGGGAAGGGCATTCCTTTCACCCAGGTCAGTTAGACTTCCTGTCTCCATGGCGAGGACTTCGAGAAAAGAGAGGAGGAATACTGCCGCCAGGGAAGGATGAAGGATACAGGGCCCCAGCAGAAAAGCTAGCAGTGGATTACAGCTAAAGAGATGCAAGACACGGGCTATTTCTGAGGACTTCTTGGGAATCCCAAAGCCAACATGGAAGAAAAAAATGACACTAGAATTGGAAGCTTTCGTTACCTTTAAGTACTGAAGACATACAATGTAGTCTAACTCCAAACTACATTAACATAAAGGAACCCCTTCATCCCAGTCACTGGTCCCAAATTCTGAAGAGCGAAAGCAAGCATTAGAACCAGAGTGAGGCATAACGCAAATGCTGGAATTAGATAGGAACATTTTTTTTTAAAACTATAATATGTTAATTTCTGTAAAAATGGACAATATGCAAGAACAAATGGGTAACATGAGCAGAAAGATGGAAACTAAAAAAAAAAAAAAATCAAAAGGAAATGCTAGAAATAGAAAAAAAAAACACCAATAAAAAATGAAGAATGCTTTATATGGGCTCATGTGTAAATGCAAGAGACAAGGAAAGAACCAGTGAGGTTGAAGAAAGGTAAATAGAATTTTCCCCTATTAACATACAAATAGAAAAAAAAAGAAAATAACACAGACTATCCAAGAATGGTGGGACAATGTGAAATGGTATAATATACAAAATTGGAAAAGCAGGAGGAGAAGAGAAAAAGAATAGATCAGAATAAATATTTCATGTAATAATGTCTGAGCACTCTGCTAAAATTGTGGCATACTACAAATCTCAGAGCCAGGAGCTACAAGAAAAAACACCAAGCAGGACAAATAACAACAAAAAGAAAGCACACCAATTAATATTACATTCAAAGTGTAGAAACCAAAGAGAACTTTTAAAAAATAACTTTGGAAATGAGAAGAATCTGTAATATTAAAGACACAAAAGCATAGCTTCACACAAGCATTGTACTCTAGATGATAAAGTTGAGTCCCAAGGAGGTATGGGTAACAATTCAGACATTGTTCTTCTTGTACACTGGATTTGAACAAATAAGTAAATGTATGACAAATAGTGGGGTGATATTTATCACTACTGTCATGAGAATTTTCTAATAAACAAAGGAAGGAAGCCACAATAATCTTTGAGGTGATGGATTAGTGTTGGAGATATTAATATAAGCATTTAGCTTACTATAGATATAGATGGCTACATAATATAAAATATCTATAGATGTGTCTATATAAAAGTATTCATATGTACACATATATTCCCTTGCTCTGTTAGCTAAAAAGGGCTAAAGGCAATAGCATCCCAGTAGCAATAAATACACCTAACACCAAGATCTTGGTTTCTAATAGCATTCTCCAAGAAAAGGAACAGGGTTCCTTAAAGAAATGGCGCAAGATGAGTATAAACATTGGTGAGAGGTATATCAGATGGACACAGGAGCCATCTGAACTAGCTTTCAGTGGCCAAAAGTAAAACAATTTGAACAACAAAATAAACTTATTAGTATTGAACTATAACCCCAAATACAAAAAAAATATCCATATGTCCATACCAATATAAATCCATTATTGAATAGATAAATAAATGTGAGACAATAGATAAATCTCCCATGCAAAATAACTCCAAATAAATTATATGGGCACTCCACTCAGTGAGGGGGAACATAACTCCCACTTCTTAGGTGTTGGCTGAGAATAGTGACTTCCTTTCAAAGAATACAGTGCCAAAAATGGGAACAAAGGAGTAACTGTAAAGTGAAATCTGATAAGGACCACCTGGGCAGGGGATCAAGGTCAACAGCAAAAGCGAGGAGTCATGTTGCTAGTTTGTATCTTTGATACGATTTGATCTTCCTCTCAACAACCCATAACCCCAAGCTAATGATGAGAAGAACATCAGATAAATCACATTAGGAGGACATTCTACAAAGTACTTGACCAGTAATCCTAACAACTGTCTAGGTCATCAAAATCAGGAAAGTCTGAGGAACTCACAACCAATAGGAGCCCAAGGAGACATGACTGCTAAGTATAATGTGGTGTCCTTGATGAGATCTTGGAACTTGGATAAGAAAAGTTATTCCATAAAGAAAAGATAGTTATAATAATAAGGACTAAAATTTTAAGAAATTCCTTTGCAAATATTCCTCCTCTATTCTGAAATTACTCAAACCTTTATTTTCCACTAAGGAGTAGCTTTGTATTAACCCTTTGCACTCGCTTGCTTTTTTCTCGATTCCTTTATTCTACTGCTAACTGTGTCGAGTCACACTCGACATCCGAGTGCAAAAGGTTAAGTTATATATACTGGAAAGGTCACAGAAATTCAAGCCAGGAAACACAGATTCTAATTACATTGCTTCCCCTCTTCTTAAATAGTGCCTTCTCTGAAAATTAGTTCCCTTACCTGTGTCAGAAAAAAAAGAAAAAAGCAAATCTTAAAAATAAGGCAAAATTGTGGGCCCATATATTTCCTGCTCTATGCTTTCAACATCACATGAGAAATAAGCACTCAATGTTACATGTAATTTCTAGGTATATGTTTTTGTGTGTGTGAAGTTAATTTTATTTTTTTCAGCTTTATGCATATATAATTGGCATATAACACTGTGTAAGTTTAAGGCATACAACATGTTGATTTGCTGTACTTACATGTTGCAATGTATTTACCACTGTAGCCTTAGCTAACACCTCCATCATCACATAGTTACCACATACTTTTTTAAAGGTGAGAACATTTAAAATCTACTCTCTTAGAATTTTCAAGTATATAATACAGTCCTGTTAACTATAATCACAATATTGTATATTATACCCCCAGAATTTATTAACAAGAACTTTGTATCCTTTGACCAAGATATCCTTATTTCTCCCACCCCTCTGCTATGACCAATGAGTCAAAGAAGAAATCAAAATGGAAATATTTTTAAAAATCTCAAAAAACGTGAAAATGTTAACTCTTGATTAAAGATCCCACACTTAGTAAATTCCATTCTAAGTTTGATTTTGCCTGTTAGAGATACAATTAATCGCTGTTCAGTGGACATATCACTTTACGTCTAAGTTTCTAAAATGTTTTTCGGTCATTACATCTTACTGCTTTATTCATTAATTAATGAAATAAAGAAAATCTTTCACATGCATATTGTTCTGTTAGTATGAAGAGGTATGATATTCTTTCTTCTTTATAACTTGACGTCTGTTAGATGAGATGAACAGAAATTCAAAATTTAATTTGAAGAAGTAAAGAGGATTGTATCAGGGTTACTGAGTCAAATGCTTATAGAGATTAGGCTAGTAATTTTAATGAGTTACTATCTAAGTGAGATGAAATCAATAGGACCAGGTGAGCCATAGAGATCTGGGGAGCATAAGAGAGTATATATGCAAAATTATTCAGAGAAAGTGGGTTATCAAGTGTCTTCCCAGAAAATCAACCGAAGGACTTGTATGCATGCATATAAGCATAACCAATAGACACAAGACACTGCGGGGGGAGGGGGGCGGTTGAGGGCATGTTCAGGGGTAGAGGAGGCCGGGGGGAGGTCAATGGGGAAAAAAGGAGACATGTGTACTACTATTTGTAATATTTTAAACAATAAAACAAAAAAAGAAAATTTAAACATTTTTCTCAATGTTTCCAATCATACTTGCTGTATACCTTCACGTTAAATATTTTAAAAAATAGAAAATACTAATATAAGATAAAAGTCTGATATCAGAATTAACTCTCAGGCTACCGAATTAAAGTGTTTCAGGTGTCTAATTTTTCTATATGCAATTTGTAATGACAAGAAGTGCTTCTTTTCTACAAGTTTTACATTAAAAGTGCCTTCACAATTAAAAAAATATGTTTGGAGAGTCTTGCTTATATAACACTTGAATAATTTCTCTAAATGCAATATCTGATTTCAAACAAAAAGACAATTTTATTATTCTAAGCCAAATCCATCCCACAGGAAACAATATCTCAAACACGCTACATTAACATTTTACTCACCAAATGTACACTGGCCAGAATGCTGCATAAACACATGCAATAGTTTTGAGCAATTTAGTGTTGAAACACTGCTGATTCCCTTTCCAGGGTTCTGAGCAGCTGACAGAAGAGGAATACAGCTTCCACTTTAAAACCCCTTGGTAATTGGAAATGAGCGCTTAGTTGCTCTTGACGTTGGAGCAAGCAGTTTTCTAGTCCTTTGGGGCCTCACATCAATGCATTTGACAATTGCTGGACAGAATTTCTGATCAAAGTTACTGCTGAACCTCCTCTTGTCGGCCTAAGATATCGTCAACGTTTCTCAGCACTGGACAGGTAGAAGGTTCCCAGTATTGACATATGTGATGACATTATTTACTTATATGAAATGCGAACCAAGTTCTCACTTAAGAATTCTCATGTGAACTGTTACATCCTTCCTTTAAATTACATGGAATGAGTAGGCGGAGTAGAGGTGTATTTTCTTTTCTTATAAAAAGAAAAAAAAAACATTTTTACAGAATTGCCTCCCTTTCACCTCTGCATACCTCTAAGTGGCTACCAGCATGAATTGTGCTGTGTGAATGCCAACTTACAGAAGAGATAGCCTACAAACATTTGTTTGGAGAGCGAACTATGGTGTAAAAATACATATTTCTTCCTTTTGAATCCTCCAACTTTCATTGCATAAATGCTCAGTCAGAATAGTAGAGTAACATTTAAATGGTTTTAAGTAAATGTATTATAGTATTGACTGAAGACAAATCTCTAGTGGTGTGCTGTCCTTATTCTTACCTAGTTCAACACCATTATACATGACATTGCTGCAAAGCTCATCAAATCTGCATACTGTACAAAACTGGGAGAAGCAATCAGTTAAGTGACTGAAATAGGAACTAACCTGTATCTTTCAGCTAGAATAATGAGCTGAACTTAACGAGACTAAATGCAAAGGAGAATATATATATACATACATATACATACATACATACATACACACACACACACACACACACACACAAGAGGCCTGGTGCACAAATTCGTGCATGGGTGGGTTCCGGCCAGCCCGCCCTGATCAGGATGGGGAGGCCAATTGGGGCCAGGCTGGCTGGGGGTAGGGGCTGCAGGACGTTGGCTGCCAGCCCCTCCCCCAATCAGGGGGCAGGGGGCTGATCTTGGCTGGGCTGGCCAATGGGGTGGCCGTGGGAGGTTGACCAGCCCCACCCCCAATCGGGGGAAGGGGGGGACAATCGGGGCCATCCAGGGGGAGGGGCCTCAGGAGGTTGGCCAGCCAGCCCTGCCCCCATCAGGCTGGTTGGCTGGCTGCAGTGTGCATCATAGCGACCAGATGCTCCAGTTGTTCCACTCATTCCAAGTTGCTTGGCTTTTATATATATAGATATATATATAATAAAAGCCTGAGCAACCGTTACAGCGGAACGACCAGAACAACTGGTCGCCATGATGCACACTGACCACCAGGGGGCAGACGCTCAATGCAGGAGCTGCCTCCTGGTGGTCAGTGGGTTCCCACAGGGGAAGAGCCGCTCAGCTAGAAGCCGGGCTTATGGCTGGCGAGCACAGTGGCAGTGGCGGGAGCCTCTCCTGCCTCTGTGGCAGCGCTAAGGAGCAGCAAGACAAGCGGTAAGGAGTGAGGGGTCCTGTACTGCAAGAGGGATGTCCAACTGCTGGCTTAGGCCCACTCCCCAAGGGAGCAGGGAGTGGGCCTAAGCTGCACAGGCCAGGCTGAGGGACGCCCCCCTCCAATGCATGAATTTCGTGCCCCGGGCCTCTAATGTGTGTGTGTGTGTGTGTGTGTGTGTGTGTGTGTGTGTGTGTATACTAGAGGCCATGGTGCACAAAATTTGTGCATGGGGGGTGTCCCACAGCCCAGCCTGCACCCTCTCCAATCTAGGACTTCCCTCTCACAATCCGGGACTACTGGCTCCCAACCACTTGCCTGCCTCTGCCTGATTGCCCCTAACCGCTTCTGACTACCAGCCTGATCACCCCCTAACTATTCCACTGCCAGCCTGATCGATGCATAACTTCTCCCCGACCAGCCTGATAGCCCCTAACTGCCCTACCTTGAAGGCCTGGTCACCCCCAACTGCCCTCCTCTGTTGGCCCGGTCACCCGTAACTGCCCTCCACTGTAGGACTGGTCTCCCCCAACGGCCCACCTCTGCAGACCTAGTCTCCCCCAACTGCCCTCCTCTGCTGACCAGGTCACACCTAGCTGCCCTCCCTGCTGGCCTGATCGCCCACAACTGCCCTCCCCTGCAGGCCTGGTCCCCCCAATGGCCCTCCCCTGCAAACCTGGTCCCCCAAACTGCCCTCCCCTGCTGGCCTATTCTCACCCATCTGCCCTCCACTGTAGGCCTGGTCCCCCTCCCAACAGCCCTCCCCTGCTGGCCTTATCGCCAACAATTGCCCTCCCCTGAAGGCCTGGGTCCCCCCCAACTGCCCTCTACTGCAGGTCTGGTCCCCCGCAACTGCCCTCTACTGAAGGCCTGGTTCCTTCCCCGCAACTGCCCTCTACTGCAGGCTTGTTCCCCCCGCCAACTACCCTCCACTGCAGGCTTGGTCCCCCTCAACTGCTCTCTCTTGCAGGCCTGCCCCCGAACTGCCCTCCCCTGCAGTCCTGTTCTCCCCTAACTACCCTCCCTGATGGCCTGGTTCCCCAGCCAACTACCCTCCCCTGCAGGACTGGTCACCCCCCAACTGCTCTCCCCTGCAGGCCTGCCTCCCCCAAATGCCCTCCCCTGCAGTCCTGTTCCCCCACCAACAGCCATCCCCTGCTGACCTTGTCTCACCCAACTGCCCTAATCTGCAGGCCCGGTAACCCCTAACTGCTTGCCTGATCGACCACAACTGGCCTCACCTGAAAGCCTGGGTCCCCCATAACTGCCCTCCCTTGCTAGCCTGGTCACCCCCAACTGCCCACAACTGCCCTCACCTGCTGGCCATCTTGTGGTGGCCATCTTTTGTCCACATGGGGGCGGCCATCTTTGACCACATGGGGGAGGCCATCTTGTGTCTTGGAGTTATAGTGAATTTGCATATTACCCTTTTATTAGATAGGATATATATTCAAGGTAGTTAATAAATAATAGCTATGTATTAATATAGATGAATTTATGTGAGCTTTATCAGTTATTCACCAAAATAATCTACAGTTCATTTATATTAATAAATCTACTTGGGGGTCTCCGTCTTTGCTATGGGGAAGGTATACCATCTGATAATTGGTAATTACTATTCTATTAAGTTAAAATTTCCCCAGAATTACTTTTGACCATATGTCAACTTTTTAATTTTAGCTTTAATGCTATAAGAAAGAAAAATGCAGTGTGTTAGTTCAAAGAATTTCTTTTGATAGGGATTTTTATGTGAAAACATAATTGCTACATAATCAGTTTCAGACTGAATATAAGCAAAGAGGATTTTGATGAAGATTATTTGATTTTTAACTGTCATTCAGCTAAATAGGTGAGTAGTTTCTTTCCCAGAGAAAGTCTTAATTTCTCGATAGTTTATATGAAAATTGCTGAAGCACTGTATCATGCATGAATGCCAGTGACGTCCGAGAAGGAGGTTGTGAACTATGGCACTAAAAAAGAATCTGTCCACAGACATGTTTGAAATAATATTAGGATAATATTTCTTGGTGATTTATAATGCTTTTAAGGTAATTATTCCCTAATTTATTATTCATTTCTTTCTGACCTTTTAAAAAAATCCATCCTTTTTTTTTTAAATCTAGGAAAAACTTTCTTCTGCTGATTTGAATATCAAATGCATATGATAAATACACCTCTGTACTCTGTCTACTCATTCCTCTCCACTCCCGCAATCCCTAGCAATTACTAATCTTTTTACTGTTTTCATAGCTTTGCATTCTTCAGAATGTCATGTAGTTGGAATCATACTGTAATGCAGCTTATTTTAGATTGCCTTCTTTTACTGAGTAATATGGATTTAAGGTTCTTCTATGCATTTTCATGGCTTGGTAGCTCATTTCTTTTTAATGCTGAATAACCTGAGACAATTGATAAAATGTGAAAGTACAGAAAGGCAGAGAAGAACTTTGCTATTTTAAATGCTAAAGATAAAATCCACATTGAAGAAAGCTACTGCTAAAAAAAGTATGATCTTTAATTACATAAGTTATTATTTTCCTCCTAGCTCTAAGCTTAGCAGGTGTTAGTGGAAACTTAACAAAGTACACAATACCTATTTACTCATCACGTTGTTTTTCCTATGGAATTGAATAAGTCAACCCTTTGAAGATATTGTCAACTGTCCTTGCCTATATTATATTTTAGAGAAATGTCTTGATATTTTTGGCATGTTGATGGCCTGCTGCCACAGAGCCTGGTAGTAAAATTATTTCTTGCCTGTTTTATATTTCATTAGTTGTATCAATAATAATTTCAGGATTAGCAGTTGTCTTTAAGACTGGTATTTTAGAGACGTCCCCTCAATCAATTTATTTTACAAGGAAATGTATTTCTCCTAGAACTCAATCAAAGAACTAATAGCTAACAACTAACACACTCACCAAAATGATAGACATAATTGTTGGTACTTTTATCTCTTTTTAATTATTCAATTAGTCTGTAACTTAACTGAAAAGAATATAAAAATTTATAATTATATGAATATGAAATTTCTTTAAAAGTACTCAGGAGAATGGAGGTCTAACTGCACTAACCAAAATGACGGAAATAACTATAAATTCAGTCATATTCATAAAGGTTTATTTCAGAATAAGACAGTATGCCCTCATGAAGTGTTATTGCCTCTACTTCAAGTTCATGAGGGATTTCTTCATATATCTGGATATATTTTAATTCCATACAATTTTAATGAAATGAAGCAGTGCATAAAAAGAGCCACCTCTTGGTCTTCTTTAAAGATATTTTGTTTTACATGGTTGCTTATATAAAACCAGTAGCCCATTTGCAGGAAGAATCCTGCAAGCGGCCGCTGCCGCCGCCGTTGCAGCCGCCGCAGCTGCTGCCGCCCACCCCGCTCCGCCCCGCCCTGCTGGGGCTTTCCCTCTGGCAGCCACCTTGCTTTCCGCTTTTCCTCCCTCTTCCTTCTAAGTTGTCTTCAGTTTTCACTCCTCCCTCCATCAGCATATGCAAATTAACTGCCATATTTGTTGGTCAATTTGCATACTTGCCCTGATTGGCTGGTGGGTGTGGCTTTGGCGTAGCAAAGGTGCGGTCAATTTGCATATTACTATTTTATTAGGTAGGATGTGAGAAGAGAGAAATTACTTAAAGATGTAATTGTTAAGCAAAAAGAAGAACTTACAGATTTGGAAAATCCTCAGCCTATTGCAAACAGTGAGGACACTAAGGGTAGTGGCAAGTGATCATTTGAAACTAACATTGGTATGGATCAGCCAGATAAACAGAATCTAGGAATTGTTGTTCAAGACAATAGAAGAACACCACCAAAGGTGATTCAAAGGTCACCAGGGATGCCACTGCCATCACAGGTGCAGAGTGCATGGGCCTGAGAAGCACAGATGCCTCCACCTGAGTTAGAAAGGACAGGGATGCCTGGCAGAGTTCCAGATGTGGTACCATAGTTTGAGAGACTCACCGGAAGCAACAGGTAGGGCCCCAGTAGAAAGCAACACTGGGGTTGTCCCTCTAATTCATGAGTGCAAGTTGGTCCTGGAAGTTAGAGCATTATACCAAAGAGGATTATGCTCAAGCCTTAAGGTCGAATGGAATGTGTTTATTAGCTTTGGAACTTCTTTGGTAGATGTTATTTCTTTCTTCTTTCCTATTCCTCCCTTTTGGTATGGGAATGTCTATCCTAATCCTGTTCGAAGGATTTTGAAAGCATAAAACATATTTGGTTTCACAGGTTCACACTTAGAGAAGAGTTTGTCTCAGCATGACTTATACTTTGAGTGTCACCCATATCTGCTTTAGATGACATTTACATAAGACTTTAGACTTAGGCTTTAAAGTTAATGATGGAATGAGGTTATTATAGGGATGGAATGAATGTATCTTTTATACAAAAAGGACTGAATTTTGGGAGGCCTGGGTGGAATGCTGTGCAATCAGCTTTGCTCCAAAATTCATATTTTGAAACCTAATATGAAATGTGATGGTATTTAGAGATGGGACTTTGGGATATGATTAGGTCATGAATAGAACTGGTGCCTTTATAAGACAGACCCCAGAGAGTTCCTACCATGCTAGAACATGGTGAGAGGATGTATATCTATTATGTCCTAATCAAAACCATTGATAGGGAGCTAAACTTGCTGCTAACAGCCACTTGAATCAAGCTTTCAAATGACTAAAAATCTAACCAACAGTACTTGACTTCAACCTCATGACAGGTCCTGAGCCAGAAATACTGTTATGGGATTTCTGATTCTTGGAAACCATTAGATAATAAGTGTTTATTGTTTTAAACTAATAATTTTGGGTTTAGAATATTATATAGAACAGATAACTAATAAAATAGTTATTCTGAAGCAAACAAAACACATTTTTTAAGACCTGGCAGGGTAGAATTCTCAAATAGAATTATAGTATAAGTTTGACATAGTATAATTCTTAAATACTAATTCTGTAGTAGTAGAAATCTTAAATACCAGGATATTTTTATACTCCTGTATAGGTAATGTCTATAGATATAGGGTTCTGAAAATTCTCTCAGTATGGTTCTAAAGGAGTGACACAGTTTATGTATTGCTAGATTATTTGTCCAAAGCTAATCCCCAACAAGCTTGATTTTAGATGAGAAATTGGTCTCTTGCAAAGCCCCATGGAAAATGGCTAAAACCCAGGGCTCAAGGCAATTGATTATCAGTCAATCACAATCCTTACACTCCATCCTTTGATCATACCAGGGGAGAGCTGTTGTTTAATCAGAATAAATGCTGATGTGGTCAATTCTGACACTGACTTGCCACATTATCAACTGGAATTGCACATCTTTGGCCTCCCTCTGACTATAAAAGACAATTGTTCCTTACAACTCAACTGGCAGGATGGGAGTGAAACCCGGGCTCTGCCATGGTTTGCATTCTGGCAAGTAGGCTAGGGAGGCCTGCTGCTTTCCTAACTATGCAGTTTAGCAGCTTAGTTGCCAATTAGTTTGTTGTCGTTTGTGTGCTTTGGGAATGTTTCATTACAGCTACCCAGTGATCATTTTTCCTTTTCTTACAGTTCTTTGCTAGGACTTTCACCATATTTAAGCATAAATTGATATTCAGCCAAAGATTTATTTTGTTCCTTATGCCAATTTCTGGAGGTGTTTGTCTCTGTATAGCTCCACAATTCTGTTATTCTGCTCTGCATATTCTAGCCATCTTGTCCTTTCTCAAACTCAAATGTGTTCTACTTTATTTGGCTTTATATTCTTGTGATAGAGCATGGAAATTGTCTCATGTATCTGGGGTAAAGGCAGAGTTCACTTTTTTATTCCTATATTTGTAGTTTTATGCTATCTGTTGTTCAAAATATGAAAACAGTATTTCATATATTTTTCCCAACATTTGCATATGGAGGTGCTTAAAGGAGAAGAGAGAAAGCAAGAAATTAAAAAATATATGAAAAAATAATGATGGGAAACTTCCCCTATCTGGTAAAGGAAACAGACATACAAGTCCAGGAAGTGCAGAGCATCCCAAACAAGATAAACTAAAAAACGCCTGGCACACAAAGACACATCATAACGAAAAGGCCAAAGGTTAAAGACAAATAGAGAATTTTAAAAGCAGCAAGAAAAAACAAACAAACAGTGAGCTACCTAGAAAGGAGCTCCCATTAAACTGTCAGCTGATTTCTCAACAGAAACATTTCAGGCTAGAAGAGACTGGCATAAGATATTCAAAGTAACAAAAGCAAGGACCTACTATCAAAATTACTCTAATCAGCAAAGCTCCAGAATAAAACTGGGTGGAGGACATTTGACTGGGAAAGGGATATTGACAATATTGTTTATCTTGATTTTTGGTACTAAAATGTATATTTGTCAAAACTCATGAAACTAAAAATGGTTCTTGTATGTAAATTATAACTTAATAATGTTTATTAAAGGAGAGGACAACATGGGACCTACATATGCCTGCCAACTGTTCCTGTTAGAAGACATACCTTCAGTTTATTTTCATGAAAAGTATAAAGTAGAGCAAAAGAGAAAATAATATATAAAAGAAAAGTAAGTTTTCTGGTTTATACAGGTTAAATATCTTACCCTTGGCAATATTTCTTAAGAGGTCACTATTTTAATCTCCATTTCTGAACATTTTAATTTTTATTCCAATTATTCCAAGAGAACAAATCAGAGGTCCATACCTTCAAATTTAGTTTCTCTTGAGGATTTACATTCTTGAACACTCCCTTTACTTACAAGATTGTTGAGTTACTAAATCAGAAAAAATAAGTTTAGTTGTTCATGAACTGTCCTTATTTTTGGCCTTGGTGTTTCAGATATTTTACAAAAGAATTTACAGGTTAAACTGTGACCTAAAGTGTAATAATTATGGCTAATATTTATTTAGTGCTTACTCCATCCCAAGAACTGTGACTTACATGTTTTAAGTCATTTAGCAACCAAAGTATTTAGAAATAGTACAGTCACAATGTAAAAATTAAGCTACACTAGAGCACTAAGCTTTAAGAAAAGACTTCGGAAAACATACAAAATTAATATTGTTATCTGATTCTCTCTAGCAGAATTCCATGACTTCAAGAGATATGAATGTTTTTATTGTTAAACATGCATGAATTTATCCATTATTATTAGATCACTAGAGGCCCAGTGCATGAAATTCGTGCACGGGGGTATATGTCTCTCAGCCCAGCCTGTACCCTCTCCAATCTGGGACCCCTCGAGGGATGTCCGACTTCCTGTTTAGGTCTGATCCCGGTAGGACTGTTGGCTCCCAACTGTTCCCCTGCCTACCTTCCTGATTGCCCCTAACTGCTTCTGCCTGCCAGCCTGATCACCCCCTAACCACTCCCCTGACAGCCTGATTGATGCCTAACTGCTCCGCTGCCAGCCTGTTTGGCCCTAATTGCCCTCCCCTGCAGGCCTGGTTACCCCTAACTGCCCTCCCCTGCAAGCCTGGTCACCCCTCACTGCTCTCCCCTGCAGGCTTGATCACCCCCAACTGCCCTCCCCTGCTGGTTTTCTTGTGGCAGCCATCTTGTGTCCACATGGGGGCAGTCATCTATGACCACATGGGGGCAGCCATCTTGTGTGTTGGAGTGATGGTCAATTTGTATATTACTTTTATTAGATATGATTAGATAAAATAGAGGCCTGGTACATGGCTGGGGACCGGCTGGTTTGTCCTGAAGGGTGTCCCGGATCAGGGTGGGGGTTCCCTTGGGGCATGGGGCGGCCTGGGCAAGGGGCCTGTGGTGGCTTGCAGGCCGTCCACGCCCGCCAGTGCCCCAAGCGGAGGCCCTGGTATCTGGGATTTATTTATCTTCTATAATTGAAACTTTGTAGCCTTGAGCGGAGACCTGGGCCCGACAGGGCAGGTGGAAATCTTGGTTTCCTCCATTGCCGGGGGCAACCCAAGCCTCCTGCTCTCTCCGTGGCTTCAGCCATCTTGGTTGGGTTAATTTGCATACTTGCTCCTGATTGGCTGGTGGGTGTGACTTGTGGGTGTAGCGAAGGTATGGTCAATTTGCATATTACTCTTTTATTAGATAGGGTAGTAATATAAAAGAAGTAAACCTGTGCTTTCTTTTAATGTATACATTTTATTAACCTTTAAAATAATACCTAGCCCTGGCCAGTGTAATTCAGTGGTTAGAGCATTGGCGTACGCACCAAAGGGTTGTGAGGTTGATTCCCAGTTAAGGGCACATACCTGGGTTGCAGGCTCCACCCAGCCCTGCAGGAGACACATGCAGGAGATAACCAATTGACGTGTCTCTCTCTCATTAATGTTTCTCTCTAACTCTCCCTCTAAAAATTAATGGAAAAAAATATCCTCAGGTGAGGACTAACAATAAATAATAAATAAATAAATAAATAAATAAATAAATAAATAAATAAATAATATCTAAAAGAAACAAAATCTACCTGACCAGTGTGGCTCAGTGGTTGAACATTGACCTATGAACCAGGAGGTCACAGTTCAATTCTTACGGCACATGCCTGGGTTGTGGGCTTGATTCCCAGTACTGGGTGTGCAGGAAGCAGCCAATCAATGGTTCTCATTGATACATCTATTTCTCTCTTGCTCTCCCTTCTTCTTTGAAATCAATAAAAATATATATTTTTAAAAATCTGAAAAATTCACGTTTTCAAATAAAGGTTTTCTATCATAAGAAATAAAGTATTCTAACCTGTTCCTTTAAGCAACAATGATTATGAAAAACATTAAGAAGTTGAAATCATTTTTTAAAATCAATTTTTTAATTTTAGACAATATTGATTTATGCTCTGTTTTAGAAAATGGGGTAAATGAATACTCTATAGTTTCTCATATATTTTCTCAGCTCATGTGTTCTTATATTAAATAGGAAACATTTATTGATTTGCACATTTGTTTTTTTAAACAACACCTCTCTTGCCTATTAAAATGAAGAAAATTTTATAGTGGTCAGTTAATCTCCAATTAGAGGGCAAAATGTAATTTCTAAATCAAAGTACAGCCAATCCTAATACTCATAGCACATGAGTGGTTTTATAGATGAATACCCAATATTTGTTAATCCCTTGGTCTCAGGGAATTATCTTAATGCTTTAATTAATTCTACATTTATTTTTCCTGTTATTTGTAGTAACTGAAGTGTTTCTCACTTATGTAGATTAAAACTGTTTCAGAATGAGTAAATAACTAGGTCATCAAGATACTTATTCAAGAATTTCAGTTTATATATTCAAATTATGTGGATTTATCTGGATTACAAAATGATTATTTGCTCTATAAAACATTTGCCAGATTCCTTTAAAAACAAATTGCCCTAGGACACTTAAAATTTGTTTTGATTCTACAATATGGCAAGCTTACATTGACAATCTAATAATCACAGTACAATTTAAAAAGCATATTGAAGTATCCAAGCACTTTTTTTTTCACATTTCACGCATTTCTCAATGACATCATTATGTCAATATTATTACAACTCTTGTTTTATATATGAGGAAACTGATATATAAAAAGATTAAATAAAACCAACTCAAGCAGTTAAATCAACCTTAAGTCAGAATCTAAATCTTGTATCATCACCAAACCTCTTTGCTAATTGAAGTCCTCATTTTTAGATGACCTAAGTTGTTCTCTTGACCCCTGAATTGTTAGCTTATTATTTTTTTAAATTTGGAGATTAGTTTCAATCTATGAACTGAAAAGTAGTTTCTTAGTAAACAAATGTGGAAAGTTACACTTAATTTGTACAAGCACAAATGAGTTCTGGTAGGTCTTATTTTGGTATTAAAATAGTGATACCTGTCTCATGGGTTGTCAGGGTAGGGTAACAAAGGGAGGATGAGAGGTACTCAACTTATATTCACAAATAAAAAATATGCTATTCTTTCAGCAACAGTGTTCTTAGTGCTTTATATTTTATATACGTTGGGATTTTCACATATGTGTATTACTTTGCTTAATCCTCACATTAGACCTGTGGTGTCACTAAAGCATATATGCAATTTTATGGAAAAGAAAGCGGGTAGGGTAGGAAGTAAAATGACTCACCTATGACCAAAACAGCTACAAAGGTATTTGTTGGAATTAAAAGGCAAAAGAACCTGTTTTGACAAGCTGAATCTAAAACTTAATTTGGACTATAAATCCAAGAATAGTCAATAACTCCTAAACAACAATTTTGGAAAATGACAATACTACTTATCAAATGATACAGAAATAGAAAAATGGACAAATGAAAAAGTATAGAGAGTTGACAAACTAACACAAATACAGAAATTTATTTATGTCTATAAGAGCTAAATAATATTTTTTAAACTATTGCAAACTAATTTCAAAAGAATTGGCCATTTAATAATTGGTACTGAATTAACTATAATATAGAAAAGAAAACCTCAAATTGCAAAATATCAACTTCACATGAATATTACATTTAAATTGGAAAGGGAAAAGTATTTTTTAAGAAAAGCTCTGTTATTTGAGGAATGAGGGAGATTTCTTAAACAAGACTTAATTCATGCAAGCCATAGAGAAAGATGAATAGACTCAACTGTGTTGAAATTAGAGTTTATGCTAATCAAAAGGCATTATAAAATGAAAAAATAAGGCTTAGAAAGAATTTATTTATAACACATATTAATCCAAGTTATATTATCCAGAATATAAAAAGAAATATTAAAATTTAGATAGAAAATATATATATAATTCATTTGGAATAAAAGAGTTAAAAGACATGGGCAGATATTTCCTAGATAACAATAAACATGGAAATATGTTCAAGTCTTATCAGCAATCAGAAACATGCAAATTAAAATTCAATCAAAGTATTATCATAATATTTAGCTAACAATAAAAACCCCTTACCATCAATTTTTGCAGAAGATATAGAGATTTATAAATTTTTATCAACTTATAGGCAATGTATAAGTTCATGAAATCTATTTTCCATTTACTTACTGACATTATAGATATATGCTCCTTAAAATCCAGAAATTATATCCATAGGTATATACTCAAGATACACTTTTACACATATATGTCAGGAAACAAAAGAATATTTGTAGCAGCTCTGCAAAGAAAATCACCTGAAAACACCACAAGTATACATTGCCAAGATAGTTATATATTGCGTACAATGAAAATGAATGATCTATAATTAAAAGTATCAACATACATATGACTAGAAAAACCCCATGTTGAACAACAGAAGAATTCACAGAAGTATATGTACAGAAGGTATTATTTATGTAATTAAGTAAAATATATTTTATATATTTTGCATATATATATAATTTTTACATATTTACATAAATAGTGTGTACATATGTATATGTATATATCCTATATAATAAAAGGTTAATATTCAAATTGACCAAACGGCAGAACAACTGGTTGCTATGACGTGCACTTATCACCAGGGGAAAGATGCTCAACATAGGAACTGCCCCCTGGTGATCAGTGTGCTCCCACAAGGGGAGCATTGCTCAGCCAGAAGCCGGGCTCACAGCTGGCGAGCGCAGTGGCGGTGGCAGGAGCCTCTCCCACTTCCGTGGCAGCGCTAAGGATGTCCCACTGATGGCTTAGGCCTGCTGCCTGCGGGGAACAGGCCTAAGCCATCAGTTGAACATCCCCCAAGGGCTCCCGGACTGCAAGAGGGACTGAGAGCCATCCCCCCAGTGCATGAATTTTGTGCACTGGGCCTCTAGTGTGTGTGTGTGTGTGTCTGTGTGTGTGTATATATATATATATATATATATATATATATATATATATATATATATATATATATATATATATATAGAGAGAGAGAGAGAGAGAGAGAGAGAGAGAGAGAGAAAGCATCCCTGATTTGCAATGGTTTAACTGACAACTTTTTGGCAAGGATGGTGCAAAAGTTTATGAATAATGAGTTACATGAGATATTCAACACTTCATATAAAAATAGATTTTGTTTTAGATGATTTTGCCAATCATAGCTAATGGAAGTGTTCTGAACATGATAAAGGTAGGCTAGATTAAGTTATGATGTTTGGTATGTTAGGTATATAAATGCTTTTCAACTTATATCTTCAACCTACTATGGAATATCCAGACATAACCCCACTGTAAGTCAAAAAGCACCTGTATATGATTTAGGTATATACATAGACATACCTCAGAGATATGGGGGATTTGGTTCCAATCCACTGCAATAAAGCTAGTAGTACACAGTAAAGCAAGTCATAATCATTTTGCTGGTTGAAATTCCTGGCTTCAGTTTTAATAAACACATCTGTGAAGTTCAGTAAAGTATTGCATAATAACACCAGGCATGCCTACATGATAATATATATGGCAAACTTTGTAAGAAAACTTAGAGAATAGATAATACAATAGCATGATGTGGTTATCTTTGAAGTACAGAGAAAGGGCTATATTGGGGGAATAGGAACTGAGTGAGCTTCTAAAGTGCTAAAAATTCTGTTTCAAATATATGATGAACACTTTGGTTCGTTATTATTTTTTAAATATTCATATGTGCATTAAAGTTATATTTTACAGTAAAACTACACCAACGGTCTCTTTTTCAATCTGGATTTGGAAGAAATTATGGGTTGTAACTTTAAACAAAAATGACATGATATAGCAGAAAGAATGCCCAGGTTTGGAACTGGACATACCTAGGTTTGAATCTTCACTTGACAATTTTCAGAATTTCTAACTGCAAAGTCTAGAAAACAATACTCTCTTGATTTAGTCCTCCAAAGCGAGGAATTGAGAACTTCAGCACTCTCAGCACAGAACGCCTTGGTCCAAACCTCTGCACTGAGAAATGACTATGCTCTGGGATGGCTTCTGGCAGCTTGAGGCCTTGTCCAAAGGATGGCCCCAGCTCCTCCTTAAAATGCCTCCCTGAGAAATCTCAAGGCTGCCAGCAACACTTATTGCTTGTTCCAGCCCAAACCTGTTGGTAATCAGCGAGGCCCCGAACCCTCTCTTAAGACAGTTACTTTAGAAAGTTTGAAATGCTATATCCTTTCTCTGCCCTTTGAGCTGTAAAACTAGCACCACAAAATATTTCCTCAGAGACCTAAGAGCTTTCTCTTTGAAATGGAAACATTCGGGGAAATAGCTCCTTCCCTCTCCCAGTCCCTGTTGGAAAATAAGGGCCTCTCTTCCGGGGATGCATGCTTCAACGTGCACCATTGCCTCCCGTTATAAAGATAGAAGGTTGTTTTGTCTCTCAATGAACTCCAGTGAACAAATCCTGATGGCCATAACACTCCTCAGTGCCTTTCCCTTAGTGCACCCCAGCTTTCAACAGTCTCCACACTTCTGTTTCGGCAAAATTAAGTTCAGTTCAAGTTAGACCCTCTTCCCTATTGTGATATTATTGTTGAATAAACTTGTTCTTACCACTTTAGTGTCAGGCATTATTTATCTTTCACAGAATAAAATGATAGAGCATAGTGAGGCATTTAATAAGAATGCCTGACCAATAGAAGATGCTTTTCTTTTAAAAATATATATATTTTATTGATTTCAGAGAGGAAGGCAGAGAGAGATAGAATTATCAGTGATGAGAGATAATCATTGATCAGCTGCCTCCTGCATGCCCCACCCTAGGCATGTGACCGAAACCCAGGCATGTGCCCTAACAGGGAATCGAACCATGACCTCCTGGTTCATAGGTCAATGCTCAACCACTGAGCCATGCCAGCTGGGCAAATATGTTTTTAAATATAAACTTCTGTCATTTCTTTTCTCCTACAATCTCACACAAAGGTTTCATGACTTCTTCTTAAGTCAGTAGGACATACATAAATAAAGTAAAGCACATGTAAATGGTATACCTAAAGCCCCATAAAGCAACTGAAAAACTACGGAGTATTACCAAAGTTAAAAGTGGAAACTTTACAGAGTCAAGAAAATATTTAAGTATGTAACACTTATCAACATAAATCTTTGATCATTAAACTTCAAGTCAAAGGCTCCTTTGAATATTTAAAAGACTATATATGTATCCTTTCTTCATATGAACATAAAATTGTTCACATACTTTCATTGGGCTTAAGAAATCTTTATGGTCCATGACACCCATATAAGAGCCTTTAGTTAAAATTGTTATTTATTGCCGAAACCGGTTTGGCTCAGTGGATAGAGCATCGGCCTGAGGACTGAAAGGTCCCAGGTTCGATTCCGGTCAAGGGCATGTACCTTGGTTGCGGGCACATCCCCAGTGGGGGATGTGCAGGAGGCAGCTGATCGATGTTTCTCTCTCATCGATGTTTCTGGCTCTCTGTCTCTCTCCCTTCCTCTCTGTGAAAAATCAATAAAATATATTTTAAAAAATTGTTATTTATTAAAACCATGTCCCTTTACATTTAAAGGGACAGGAACAAAAAATCAAGAACAGCATTTCTTGCAAGATAAATTAGTATTGACTGCATACTTAAAATATTATCAAATACTTTATGTATGAGTAATCCAGAGAAAGGGCAAATGGAGTTCACTAGTATACCTTTAAAACTGTGTATCTTTTTACTTCTCTCCTATAACAATAATAACCAAGAGAAATAAAAATGCATGGAATAATTTACCATATTGCTTAGTATATTAGATGGTTTTGTGTAAAAGGCTGATTAAATCTAATCAGTTACTAACAGAATCTAAAGCACTTTAATAAGGTTATATTTTGATGACCTCTTTTATTGTTGATAGTTATGCAAATACATATCCTACCGAGGGTTTGGTATATTTGATAATGTCATTACTAATCAATATGCAAACATATGGTATTAAGTGCAATCTGTGACTGAGAAAACTCAATGTCAGAGATAAAGAAAATGGCATACTTACATTGCCAACATTCTTTAAAGTTTCCATCTACAAGAGTCTGTTTAAATGTCAAAAAATGATCTCTAACTATATTTTCCAACTTGATTATTTTCTTTTGAAACAATACAATTTGGTTAATATTCTAGTAGACTATGTTTGAAAAATTACTTTTCTTTGAGGAAAGTAGTGGGGATACAAAACTGAATAAAATACAGTTGTTATAACAAGCTCACAGTCTGTTTTGGAAAACAGAAGTATTTATGACATGCACAGCTTCTGATTAAGTGAGGATTCCCTTTCTTGGTGGCTTTTGCATGTTCTCATACTTAGAAGATTAAACATACATAAACACACACACACACACACACACACACACACACTCACACACACACACACAATATCATCTAGGAGAAAATTAGAAATACTCCAATACTCACAATTGCAAGACAATTGAAGACAAACAACCATGGGCCTGTAAATTGCAAAATTTGGGTTCAAATCTCAGACTTCAAAAGACAGTTAACAGATACCTGTAAGATTTACAGAGAACTTGTGAAAGACATTCATTTCACAAATTATTCACTTACTGCCTTGACAAATTGCGATAAAGTGCACCCTAGAAATAGTTTCCTTTGGCCAAGGCACAAGATCTCGAGGCACATCAGCAAGCATAGAAACATGGGAATACAATTGCAATGGGTAATGGTATAATGGTCCAGGTCCACTCCTAATGTTTGAAGCATCCAAAGCAAGAGAACAGAGATGGTGGCCACATACCATATGTTATTACTTAAAAATTAGAAATCAACTGAGAATGTTTTAAATAAAATATCCATTTTTCTTCCTTTAAAATATATACCTTAGTAATAATCAAGACCAAAAACAGATTCAAAGTTAGCAAAATATCAAAGATGCTTAATTTTGCTCTTGTACATGAGTTGCTAGCAAAGCTGATATAAGAAACAAAATTAAGATGTATAAAACAAATGGTATGCAATTATGCCATGAAATTAGTTTGTGCTTTCATTTCAACATAACAGCTAATTATGTCATTACAGTCATTATTTCCAAATAATGAGTTGATATTTACAATGATTTAAAACACTAAAATGGAAATGTAATTGTTTTCAGTGTATAAATATTATTTATGTCTGAAACATTTTGCCTGTAAAAATAAAAATCCAACCTAGCCTTAATTTCTACCTCTTGTATAAATTTTGCCTGAACACCTTACTTTGTAACCTCTCCCTTCTGTGAGATTCTCGAATTGGACAATTAATCAAAGAGCCACTTGTGAACCAGGTTGTAATACAGCCTATATTATCTTAAACTTTCATTTAAGTTTTTTCTACTTTTCACATAAATATATTTACCTACAACAATGTTGCTTTTCCACAGAGGTATCTATTTTCACTTTTAGCTTGAGGTTAAGAATTTTGCTCTTTGGGTACTCAGTGCATCCTAAGTCAACTCTTACATACACAAGGATAGTCAATTGCTTGAGAAGGTCTGCCAGTGGTCAAAACTGAACATAGAATCATCAAAGTCTACTGATTCATTGCAGGCCTCCATATATATGCATAAGTAATGCCAGCATGGTCTACTTGTTCCTAGTACACAATGTGAAACCAGAGTCTTAAAAGAGTTCACAGTTTTATAAAACACGTAGACATTGTAACTATCCTAAATAATAAAAGGCTAATATGCAAATCGACCTAACAGCAGAATGACCAGTCGCTATGATGCGCACTGACTATCAGGGAGCAGACGCTTAATGCAGGAGCTGCCTCCTGGTGATCAGTGCGCTCCCACAGGGGAACTGCCACTCAGCCAGAAGCCGGGCTCACAGCTGGCGAGCGCAGTGGAGGTGGCAGGAAACTCTCCCACCTCTGCAGCAGAGCTAAGGATGTCCTACTGATGGCTTAGGCCCGCTCCCCATGGGGAGCGGGCCTAAGCCATCAGTCGGACATCCCCCAAGGACTTCCGGACTGCAAGAGGGTGCAGGCCAGACTGAGGGACCCCCCAAAGTGCACGAATTTCGTGCACCAGGCCTCTAGTAGATCTATAAACAAGGTATTAAGAGAAGACAGAAAAGAGAAAATCAAATCCATCCTGGAAGTGGGGTCTGCCATAAAGTTTCCAGGTGATATTGCCACCTGGTTGAGTCAGAATGGGTAGGTAAGAAATGGAATGAAGAAAGGGACAGACCATTCCAAGCCTGCTCACAGCCGCCAACAAATAAACCCACATGGCTGGGTATGAAGAGGGTTTTTCTAACTCAGGATATCTAACCCAGCACTAGAAACATAGTTATAAACTTATCATATATGTTGGTCTGAATTGTTCTGTAGGTTATGCCAACATTATATTGTCAAGTATGAACGAATGACTTTGAAGACTTGGCAGTAGCAAGAAGAAAGAGCAAGACACTAATACCTAATGGGAAAAAAAATTTTTAGTACAAGAGAAAATATGCCCTGTTGTCCAATAAATGCTTTCACCAAAAGTGGACTTTAAAATAAAGCATTCAGGTTTTTATGTTGACAACACCTACTTTATGGAAAAGAAGGGAAAATTTCTTGAAACCAAAACTAATTCAAGAGTTCACAGCCTACGGAGTGTAATTCAAACATGAAATATTAGCATAAAACCTGAAGCCAGCAGAGTGCAGAGTGCCTTCCCCACACACAGTTTTTCAAACATTACACAGACAACTAACAGGCTGACATCTGCATTTTTTCCTGAGTATAAAAAACAGTGGATTAATCTGCAGTGGACATATTCAGAATTTCATTACTAAGAAAGGCCAAAACATGAAGTCAACTTCTAAAATCGGAGGTGCAGATACAGAGCGAAAAGACCTGGGACAACAAGGTGTGTTTTTAAGGCTGGGCTTCTATGGCTGGACTTGCAGAGGCAAAATAAGGAAATACAATTTGATTCCTATTGTAAAAGAAAGATGTACTTTGCCTGGGCTTTTAATGTGCTTCAGATTCTATAATTTGGGATTAGTTTAGAAATGTCAGGAAACCACAGTGTAGTTCCTGGAAGTGCAATATAAACTCAGAGAACTGTGAAAAATATAAGATTTTGTACATGTCGAGTGATTTTGATCCTTTGTGGCTATTCAATTGATATAAACTGCTTTCAGTGCACAGCTCTATGAAATTCAAAAACCAAGGGGGCATGAGCAATAATTTACAAAATATGGAATTGAACAGGTGATGTAAAAAGCAATGCATGACTTTGCTAAATAACCAGTTGTTTTGTGTAAATCTTATTAGGGGAAATCAATTAAAATGGAGAAAATACAATAAAAGAAGGGAAGTATTATTTGGATTCGATGACACTATTATTTTAATCTGATTGTTTATTTTGCAAAAAATAATCCAGGTTATATTTTAATAAGTTAACTGGTTTTTAAATTTCAAAACTGTAAAATATTTAAATATTTCCTCAAAACTGATGTGTACTCTTTAAGCTGTGCTTCTCTATTCAACCAATTCTGTAACATTTATTAAGTGCCTATTGTGTGCAAAGGCATGAAAGGAAGGCAGGATTCCTGCCTTCAACAAGCCAAGATACTCATTATCACAGATACATATGCAAAACAGAGTGTGAAACCAGAAATAAATGAGCAATGAGCTGTGAGAACACAGAATAAAAAGTCACTGATGCTTAAGGAAATGAAACTTAGAAAAATGCATGTGAGCTGAGCCTCAAAGATTTGGGAAGGCGTTTCACCGAGACATAGGGGGAGACAGAGAAGCTTATTAAATGAAGGACAAGTTTGAACAAATGGTAAAAGTGGAAATTGCTGTTTTTATTCTAGGCCCCCTGAGTGATTTTTGAGGACTGGAATATGGTTGGAAAATTATGAGATGTAAGAAGAGTTTTGATTTGACGAAGATCCCAGAGATCAGAGTAACATTATGAGGATTTTAGACTACACTTTGCTGGCAACAGATATCCATCAAAAATTGCTAATGAGAAACTGATTTGGTCAGAGTTTTTCTTTAGGGGCATTCCATTGTGCAACAGGTGGAGTCTGGATGATGCACAGAATAAAACTCCCTAACTGAGCAGAGTTGTAGGAAAAGGCACTAATTATATTAATTACCAATGTCTTGCAATTGACTAATTGATACTGAATTTATTTAGGTGAAAAAATAATCACCAAGAAAAAGTTCTTAAAGAATGTTATATTAATACTACAATGGTGAACCCTATGCAATTTTTGCTATTTAACTGTATCTTACTTATAAAAATGACAATTGCATAAAGTTCAGTTGAATCTAAACCATAATGACTTTGTTACTATAAAATTAATTCATTTATCAAGGAGTCTGATCCCTGTTTCCAAGAAAATACACCTAGCTTTTATTTTAGGAGAAAAATACTTTTGAGTATAATAGAGAAAGTAAGAAAAGGCAAAGGGAAAAAAAATGAGAGATGTCAGGTTTCTGCAACATGGCAGACTGAGGTAATAGAACTCTTTTCATTCCTCTGCCCTCTATTACTAACACCGAAATGCTGAATAAAATCAAATTATTGGAGAACATTAAATTTATAGACGGGCTATAAATAAAGAAAGGAAACTCGCCGGTGCCAGAAATGAAGGTAACTTGGAACAGTGCATGCAGTTCCCAGGTTACAGGCTGGTGATTCAGTGCTGGGATCGAGCTCCGGGTCCCTGCAGGGCTGGGAGTGAGGAAAGAGGCTGCTGAACAGAGTGGAATCTGGTGCTTCCTCTCTATGTACCCTCACAGCCAGAACTCCACCCACCTGTGATGGAAGCCAAGACGAAGCTTGTATCTGCCCCAGTTTTAGATAACATTTTCAAAATTAATTTAGTAAAAACAAGTCTTGTACTTCATGAAGGTGTAACAACATTCAATTTACAAACCAAGAAATCAATTTTTAAAAATTGGTATTCTAGTGGCCCAGCAGAGGCAAAAATGTCATAAAAAGCACAATGAGAAAATGGCAAATATAATGATTGCAAAATTGACATTGTGTCCACTGCTATTATGGTAAATGTATTATTCTTGTGACCTAACAATTCTAGGAGGTCTTATTATCATACATTTTACAAAAGAGGATACTGAGGCATAACAAGATTAAGCTATATGGATAAAGTTATACTGCTGGAAGGCAGAGTGGATCAAACTGGTCATTCTATGCTCTTATCAACCTCCCTGAGATGTTTCTTCAATGAAAATATGACAATTAAAATTTATAGTGAAAACCAATTTCTGTAAGTGATAAACCATCTGAAACTAAGTGAAAATATAAATCACAAGTGGGGGATGAATTCGGCAATGTAGCAGGATAAAAAATTAACACCCAAAAATCTATAGCTTTTTTATACACCAAGAATGAACTCACAGAAAGAGAAAAAAAAAATCCCATTTACCATTGCAACAAAAAATTAAGATACTTAGGAAGAAATTTAACCAAGGAGGTAAAGGACCTGTACTCAGAAAATTACAGGACACTGAAAAAATAGATAGAGGAAGACATAAACAAATGGAAGAATATACTGTGTTCAAGGATTGGTAGAATCAACATCATTAAAATGTTCATAGTATCCAAAGCAATCTATAGATTCAATGCAATCCCCATTAACATACCAACAGCATATTTCAAAGACCTACAACAAACTCTCCAAAAATTCATCTGAAATAAAAAAGACCCCGCACAGCTGCAGCAATCTTGAGAAAGAAGAACAAAGTTGGAGGGATCACAATACCAGGTATCAAGCTATAAAGATATATAGACCAATGGAACAGAATAGAGAACCCAGAAATCGACCCAAGCCATTATGCTCAATTAATATTTGACAAAGGAGGCAAGAGCACATAATGGAGTCAAGACAGTCTCTTCAATAAATTGTGTTGGGAAAATTGGACAGATACATGCCAAAAAAATGAAATTAGATCACCAACTTACACATTACACAAAAATAAACTCAAAATGGATAAAGGACTTAAACGTAATACAGGAAACCATAAAAATCTTAGAAGAAGCCATAGGCAGCAAAATAGCAGACATTTGTGGTAGCAATATCTTTACCGATACCACTCCTAGGGCATGGAAACTAAGGAGAAAATAAACAAATGGGACTACATCAAAATAAAAAGCTTTTGCACAGCAAAAGAAACCATCAACAAAACAACAAGAAAGCCCATTGCATGGGAGAATGTATTTGCCAATGCTATTTCAGATAAGGGTTTAATCTCCAAAATTTACAGGGAACTCATACAACTTAACAAAAGGAAGATAAACAATCCAATCAAAAATGGGCAAAGGACCTAAATAGACACTTTTCGAAAGAGGACATATAGAAGGCCAAGAGACATATGAAAACATGCTCAAAGTCACTAATCATCATAGAGATGCAAATCAAAACAACAATGAGGTACCATCTCACACCTGTCAGAATGGCTATCATCAGCAAATCAACAAATGACAAGTGCTGGCGAGGATGTGGAGAAAAAGAACCTTCATGCACTGTGGGGAGCCAGCATGGCCATGGCATACTCACCCCTAGGGCACTTGTGCCGGGCCACCTCAGCCAAGTTCAGTGAACCCGAGTGGGGGCAATGAAGGATTGAGAAAAGACGGACAAGAGAAGGAAAGCTGGGACTCAGTGGAACACTGCTTCCCTGATGGGGACCCAGCAGCGTCACGACTACAAGCCGTGTCTTTATTTTATAGCCGATGCCAGGAGGCAAAGTAAGGATGTGGACAAGATGTTTACAGCATTCTCGTGAGTTTCAATCCTACTCGATTACATGCACTTGATCAAGCTTTGTTTACTTGCAGCCTATATCACTTAGGCACGTGGGGCCACGTGTTCGGACCATAGGTTCAAGCTTACAACTATAGCTGTTGGCTATAATTGTGCTGGGAGGGCTCTTCCCTCCAGGCTGGGACTTGCACGTGGCCATGAGAGTACTGTGCCCTCTCATCAGTCCAAGGCTTGAACCTGTCCAAACACTGTAGCCGCGCCCCACAGTGCACTGCTGGTGGGAATGCAGACTGGTGCAGCCACGGTGGAGAACAGTATGGCGCTTCCTCAAAAAATTAAAAATGGAACTTCCATTTGACTCAGTAATCCCACTTCTAGGAATATATCCAAAGAAAACAGAAACACCAATCAGAAATGATACATGCAACCCTATGTTCATAGCAGCACAATTTACAATAGCTAAGATTTAGAAACAGCCTAAGTGCCCATCAGCAGATGAGTGGATTAGAAAACCGTGGTATATCTACACAATGGAATACTAAGCCGCTGTAAAAAAGAAGGAATTCTTACCATTTGCAATATCATGGATGGAACTGGAGAGCATTATGCTAAGTGAAATAAGCCAGTCAGAGAAAGATAAATATCACATGATCTCACTCATTTGTGGAATATAATGAACAACATAAACTGATGAACAAAAATAGAACCAGAGTCATAGAATCATAGAACAGACTGTTCAACCTATGAAGGAAGGCAGGGGGTGAAGGGGTAAGAGATCAACCAAAGGACTTGTATGCATGCATATGAGCATAAGCAATGGACACAGACAGTAGGGTGGTAAGGGCATGTGCTGGGGTGTGGGAGCAGCTGGGGAGAGGTCATGGGGGGGGAAGGAGACTTATGTAATACTTTAAAAAATAAAAAAAAAGGTGGGGAAAAGATATTATAAATGCATACAACTGACAAAACCTCAGGCTCAGTTAAATCCAACTCTTTCTGCTTCACACTTGTGCTCTTCAGTCAAATATCATTGAAGAAAAAAAAATCACAATTTATGTAACTAGCCTCAATTATATTAGTCATTGCTAACTTTAGATGGACCCTTAGTGTTATCAGTCAATCTCACTGATTTCCCATCTTTAAATAACTTTCTCATACTGGGAAATCAGATGAACTTCTTCCTCTGTCAAAATTTCTAATCTCTCCTCAGACCTCAATGGAATTTTTATCCTCAAAATTCTCAAATGATAACTTGAGTTCCTCTTTCTCATAGGAAATAGATAATCTCAAGAATATCCAAATGATCCCATCAACATTTTTACTGAATTAGGACTACATATCTATATATATAAAAGCCTAAGCAACAGTTTTGACTGGTCGCTATGACAACACACTGACCACCAGGGGCAGATGCTCAACACAGGAGCTGCCCCCCGGTGGTCAGTGAGCTCCCACAGCCAACCTCCCGCGGTCCCTTCCCTTGGCCGGCCCCAATCAGCCCCGATGGCCCCATTCGCTGGCCAGACCGAGGGACCCCAACTGTGCACAAATTTGTGCACAAGGTCTCTAGTTTGATAATAATAGTGAATGTTAGATTTCTGGTAATGTCATAATTTATTAAACTTATGTGAAAAAACACCTTTGTTCTTTTTAAAATATATATATTTTTAGTTATTTGAGGGAGGAAGGAAGAGGAAGAGACAGATAGAAACATCAATGATGAGAGAGAATCAATGATCGGCTGCCTCCTGCACGCCCCCTACTGGGGATCAAGCCCACAACCTGGGCATGTGCCCATCAAACCCGGGACCCTTCAGTCAGCAAGCTGAAGGTCTCTCCACTGAGCCAAACCAGATAGGGCAGCCTTTGTTCTTAAGATAATTAACTTTAACATAGTTCAGAAAGAAAAAAAAAAAAGATAAACTTTAAAATAGTTCAGAAAAAAAGATATTTAAATCCAATATGGTAAAATGTTCACAAAATATCAGTGTTAATCTATTATTTTTACAGATTTCATATAAATTTGAAAAATTTAAAAAGAAATTGGAAGAAATAAAATAAAACTAAAGACCTAAATAATATGAGATTTAATTTTAGCTCATTTCTTTAATAAATAGATTTGAAATATGCCCAAAGTATGGCATATCAGGTTTATGTAAATGGTTTGTATGTATGTGTTCAAGAAAACCTTTATTAATTATCTCCTGTCATTTATGTAATAAGATTTGATTCACCATTATGCTATTGTTTCCTACATTTATTTAACAACTCAAATTAGATTTTAGGTGGGTTTTCACCTCAATCATCACCATCAATATCTGTGAATATAAAAATATTTCTTTCCTCAAGCCACTACCCAGAGATCTTTTTTTGACGTTCACAGAACACATTTTCTAAGCCTTTATTTATTGTTCACTGTCGAATTCTGTGATGTGTGTGTGTGAGAGAGAGAGAGAGGGGGCGGGGGAGTTTCATTTCCAGTTTGGCTATGTTTCTATGTTGTGTTTTTCAATATTGAAATTATTTGTTTTAAATTTAATAAAATTGAGAAAAATTCTAATCGCTTATAAAAGCATATTTTTAAATAGCAGTCTTAAGTATATTTGAATTTTATTTCTTGACAAATATTCTAGAAAATTGTTATTGTCCATAACAACAATATTCTCCTGCTTTAGAATGTGGTATTACATTGAAAAGCCCATAAGATTTGTAGATGTAAGCCTTATACAAATGGAATTATTCAGGTTAGCTCAATGTCCATTTTGACAGCTTTACTGAGATAAATTCACATACCAAACAAATCAACCATTTAAAGTATACAATTCAGTGGTTTTTAATATACTCCAGAGTTGTGCAACCATCATCACAATCTAATTTTAGAATATTGTCATCATCCTAAAAAGAACTCCCGTATCCATTAGCATTAACTTTCTATTTCCAATCCTCCTCCTTCAAACTCCCTCCATAGCCCTAGGCAACCACCAATCTACTTTTACTTTGCATAATATTTTCTGGGTTTATCCATGTGGTAGCATGTTTTAGTACTTCATTTCTTTTTATTGCTGAAAAATATTACATTGTGTTATCCATGCATCATCAGTTGATGGACATTTGGATTGTCTATACTTTAGGGCTATTATGAATAATTTGGCTATAAACATTTGTATACAAATTTTATGTGAGCATATATTTTCAATTCTTTTGGGGATGGAATTTCTGTGTTATACGGTATCTTTGACATTCTGAGGAAGTCAAACTCCTCTTATAGGAACAATATATTTTCACAAGTGTTATATAAACTATAATAATACAGTTAATCAATTATTTAAAATGGTGCAGGAACTAGGGCTTTTATTAATCATAATTGCAATTTTAACCTTAACATATTTCTTGACCCAAACCAAGTTATTCTTCACAATTTTCATTATTTTATACCTTTTTTATATTTGCTTTCAATTATTGTCTTCTTAAAAGTATCTCAGAATCTTACAGCGTTTATACCCATGAAGCTATCAGGTTAGGAAAAATATCTTTAAGATTTTAAAACTATCTGGCTGTCAATTTGACATATCTTTAATAAATTAGATCACTTTTGACTATAACATTAGAAAGAGCTTGCTCTCAAATTAGCTTCTTTCACATTGAAAACATACTGGCTTACATTTAGCCTTGAGGGGTACACATGTACTTTAATAACCATAAAGAGATTAATTTTCTGTATTAGGCTCTTAAGCATTATCCCTTTAAATTCTGTTTTATGTAGTGTGTTCAAATAAAACATGATCAAATAGAAGCTCTGAAAATTAAAAATTTTCAATATCCCCATTTCCTTCCCAAGTAACAAACTGACTATAAAAGCAAGTCTCTGTATTAATTTGCAAATGAGCAAGGACTTTGGAATTATATCCACATTGGTCCCAGGCTACTGTTGTATTAATTATCAGATAAACTACACACTGAGCTGGCACTTTTCATTAAACAGCTGCTAAAACATGAGGTATGAACATTGCCTTATGCTTGAGCTTCAGAAGCATGTATCCTGAGGCTATTTAATATGCCTTAATAAGCTACTGTTTTCCATACAGATAAATTTTACTTAGTTGGAGAGTGTTCTGAGACACCATAGGTTATGACAAATGTCAAATATTCTTACCTGTTTAACCCTCTAAATTCATATTAAAATATTATAATTACATTTAGGCAGTATAAATTAAAAAAAAAACACCCTATGATATCAAGAACCAATGAAGATAACTGGTTAAGGTTAAGTGGGGTCATAAGAATGGGATCCTGCTCCAATAGTATTGTAGAAAGCAATACCAGAGCATTCTCTCTCTCTCTCTCTCTCTCTCTCTCTCTCTCTCTCTCTCTCTCTCTCTCTCTCTTTCTATATATATATATATATATATATATATATATATATATATATATATACATTATCTCTATCTCTATCTCTATCTCTATCTCTATCTCTATCTCTCTCTCATTCTCCATAAAATATACAGAGAAAAGACCATCTGAGGACATAGCAAGAAGAAGGACATCTGCCAGACATAAAAAAGCAACTGTTTTATTCATAAGGTGGTGAAGGCCTACAACAGGGTGGGAACCAGGTGGAAGGGGGCAATGGGGAAAAGAAGGGTGGAATCTGTAATACTCTCAGCAATAAAGATTTAAAAAAGAAAGCAACTAATTCAGCTGAAATTTTCATCATGAACTTCTACCTCTAGAACTTGGAGAAAATAAATTTCCGTTAAGACACCTCGTGTATGGTATTTTGTTATATCAGCTTGAGCACATTAATACACAATGGAAGATGAAAGAACCTTCATAGAATCAGGATCAGATAGTCAGGAAACATGTGCCCTAAAGAATGCATAGTCTTCCTATTAAAAATTTTGCTTTACAGACACAGCTAAACCTCCATGGGGGTCTCAATCTTGTCATACCTAATGCTGAACTGACTTTCCCAAATCAGACTCTTTCTCATTTAAGTCCTATCAAAATTCATGGCATCATATAGTCACACTCATCTTGACTCTTCCTTTTTCCTTTCTTCATTCATTCAAATAGCCAATTTTTACCAGCTAAATATGTCATAAATCTGTCTCCACTTCCATAATGAGCAGTTTATTATCATTCCTTAAAGGATCAATTTCTTACCACTTACACTGTTCTTCTGTAAAGGCATGCATGGAATAGATTCACTTGCATATATGCATGTGCCAATAATTCTCACCATTGTCAGCATATAATCATGTTAATACTTTTTATTATTCAGGTACCACCTGCCACATTTTTGTAGGTTTAGTCTCTCTCTTTTGTAACAAAGCAGTTGAAAAGCTAGGAGGTCATTTTATACATATGGGTTTATTTTCTTTCACTTTTTCATACAAAGCTGGCTTATAATTCTGGCTGTTTGATAATCCTGACTAATAATAGAGTAATATGCAAATTGACCGTACCTTCGCTACACCCACCAGCCACACCCCCAGCCACGCCCACCAGGTGCGGCCCAGCCCAAGGCCCGAGGCTTTCTCGGCCTTGGGCACCAGCGGGGAGCCTGTACGAATCTCAGGCAACCACCGGGCGTCGGCTCCTGAGATCCTTAGCAGGGACGCTGGGTGCGGCCGAGCCCAAGGCCGGGGAAAGCCTCGGGCGGAGGCTTTCCCCGGCCTTGGGCACCAGCGGGGAATCTGTACGCATCGCAGGCAACCACCAGGGGTCGGCTCCTGCGATCCGTAGCAGGGAGGCTGGGGTGCGGCCGAGCCCAAGGCCGCCGCCCGGGGCCAAGCCTGGACCCTGAAAGAAGGCAGAAGGTGGTGGCCACAGCCAAGGCCTGGGTCCCCGGTGCTGGCAGAAAACTGGTGCAGGCAGCCAGGTGAATGAAAGTCTATTGCACGAATCTTCGTGCAAACAGGCTACTAGTAAGGTAATAATAAGTTTTAACCAAAGACTTATTATTATCTTATCAATACTAAATCTCAATAATTAAACAAGTATTAAATTCCCTAGAGGTCACCAGCTTTATTTATATTCTGCAATTTTTAAGATTCACAGATCATTGTAGCTAGTTCTAAATTAGTATATTTCACATGCAAAACAGATAATTTAAAAGTTCTATCTATCTATCTATCTATCTATCTATCTATCTATGGAACAGTTACTTAAAAAACACAAACTATCAAACCTCACACAAGGAGAAATAAATCATCTGAACCTGCCTATTTCTATAAAAAAAATTGAGTCAATAATAACCTCCAAATTAGAAATCATCAGAACCAGAAGAAATAATATTAATTTTCCAAAATTTCTTTTAGGGAACAGAAGCAAGAGGCAGAGAGAAGATTTCATAACTCATTTTATGAGTCCAGCATTACCTTATTACCAAACCAGATAAAGCCATTACATAAAAGAAAACCACAGATCAATATTTTTTACAAAAATAAATGTAGATATCTTCAACACAATATTAGCAAATTAGTCACAACAATGTATAAAAATATACACTATAGCCATTTGAGATCTATTCCAGGTATGTAAGTCTGATACAATATTTGAAAGTCAAATAATGTAACACTCCACATCACTAGGCTAATAAAGAGAAATCATATGGTCATATCAATTGGTAACAGAACAAAATTTGAAAAAAATCCACCAACCATTCATGATAAAACTCTCAGCAAACTATGAATAGTGGAAAACTTACTCAACTTAATAAAATTATCTACAAAGTGAAGAGCATCTACAAAAACAAAAACAGAAAACCCTGTTGCTGCTATCATACTTAATTGTGAGGAACTGGATACTTTCTACCTGTGACAGAGAACAAGTCTTGAATGTAGCCTTTCATCATCCCTATTCAACATTGCAACGAAAGAATCCTAGCTATCACATTAAGGTAATACAAAGAAATAAAAGGTGCATAGATTTAAAAGGAAAATATTAAACTGTAATTTTTTGAAGGATATGATTGCCTATGTAGAAAACTCCAGAGAACTGGTCAAAGTTTTCAGGATACAAAGTTAATATACAAAAGTGAAATGCTTTCCTATATAGTGGCAATCAAAAGTTAGCAGTTGAAATAAAAAACACAATACCATTATTAGCGATGAATTCATATTTAGATATAATTCTAACAAAATACAGAGTCTATATGTGGAAAACTACAACACTCTGATGAAAGAAATCAAAGGTCTAAATAAGTGGAGGGTTATTTCACCTGCATGGATTGAAAGTCTGTATTGTTAGGATGTGAATTCCTCCAAACTTGGTTTGTAGATTCAATTCAACTCTATTGGAATTCCAGTAGGTCTTTTATAGATATACGTAAATGAACTGATCCTAAAGTTTATATGGAAAGGCAGAAGACCAAGTGCAGATGACATAATATTGAAGAACAAAATTTGAGGACTTACATTACCAGATTTCAAGACTTATTTTAACTACAGTAATCAAGACAACATGGAATTGACCGAGAGAGAGAGAGAGAGAGAGAGAGAGAGAGAGAGAGAGAGAGAGAGAAATCAATGGAACACAATAGTGAATTCAGAAATCAACTCACACAAAGTGAATGGAAAAAGAATACTCTTTTCAACAAATGGTGCTGTAGTAATTGAACACCAAATTTAAAAAGAAAACAAAAAATAATCTAGACAGACTTTACACTACACCAAAAAAAAAAAAAAAAAAAAAAAAGGAAAGAAAAAGAAAAAGAAAAAAAGAAAGAAAATAAAAAGACTTAAATTTAAAATACAAAACTATAGGCTTCTAGAATAAAACTTAAGAAAAAAATCTAGGTGACTTTGGGTTTGGTATTGAGGTGTTAAACAAAAGCATAATCCTTAGAAGAAAAAAATAATAAGTTGGTTTTATTAAAATTATATTTGTTTATTCTCTGAAAGACCTTGTTAATATAACAACAACAATAATAGAAAACAAGTCTAGGAGAAAGCATTTCAAATGCATATCTAATTAAGAACTCATACCTAAAATATAAAAGAACTTGTATAATTCAATAATAAGGAAACTAACAACCCAATTTTAAAAAAAGGAAATAGAACATTGGAAAAGGGATGTAACCAAAGAAGATATACAAATTGTAAATAAGCATATGGGGAGTTTCTCAAAAATCATTTGCCATTAGGACAAAAACAACATTGAAATATCATTACACATTTATTAAAATGGCTAAAACAAAAATCTGACAACCTCAAACACTGAAGCAATGGGCACTCTCACCCATGCTGGCAGAACTGTGAAATGACACAAACACTGGAAAGGCACTTCGGACATTTCTTACAAAGACAGTCTTTCCATATGATCCAGCAATCATGTCTCATAGTATTTACCCCCAAATGTGTGTGCACATAAAAAATGTGCACAGATTTTTATAGCAGTTTAATTTATTATGGCCCAAATCTAGGAGCAACCAAAATGCTCTCAATAGGTAAATGTGCAAATTATGGTACATTTATACAGTGCAATGTTATTCAGTAATAAAGGTCAGTGAACTATCGAGAAAAGAAAAGAGAGATGAAACCTTAAATGTCTATTGCTACATGTAATTTTCAAAAGCCACTTTGAAAAGGATGTATGATTCCAATTACAAGACATTTTGGAAAAGGCAAAACTATAAAGACAGCAAAAGAAATTACCCTGGGTATGGAGGGAGGCTGAAAGCCTCAATAGGAGAATCACAGGAATTTAATGGGAGGGTCATGAAACCATTCTGAATGCACTGTAAGGTGGATATTAAATCTTATGCTTCTGGAAAAGCTCATAGAACTTCATAGCCTAAAGAGTCAACTTTAATATATACAAATAAAAAGCAAACAGGAGTTTGAGGAATGGGAAAGGAATACAGAATATGACAAGATAAGCTAACTGTATTACAAATGCAGGAAACATCCTAGTGAAGGGGTGGAGATTAAAGGGAGCTGACCAAGGAATTTCCATAATTAGTGGGATCTTTAAGACTAATGATAGACGCTGTACATAAACTTTGTACTCTAGTTGATAAAGTATTTTATTTCTGTGGAAGCATAAGTTAACAATCCTGATACTACTATACATGTATACAATTAAGTATATAGAAAGTGGGTGGTAGGTGTTGATATTCTCATTTTTGACTTGAGAATTTTCAGTTAAGCAATGAGAGGAGTCTAGCATGATCCATGTGGTGCTGAATTACAGTTGGTGACATCAGTATGACCTAATGTTTAGCTTAATGTAGATATAGATGGGCACATGCAGGACTATCTGTGCCTATGTATAGATTCAGGCTAGTATATACAGATAATTTAAGTTTATATTCTGCCCTCAAGGAGTAACATAACAATACTACTTAAATACTTAAATGTGAGCTGTACCTAGTTACTTCCTTCCAAAGAGTACAGCATGAAAAAGGGGGGGAGAATAACTTTAAAGAGTAGAATTCTGACAAGCATTGCACTGTCCAGGTAACCAAGGTGAACATCATTAGTAATAAATCACGCTGATACTTGGAACTCTTAATATGAAGTGATGGAAATGGCACCTTAACTCTGTGGTCTTCCTCCTGAAAACCTGTAATACCAGTCTAACCCCAAGGAAAACATCAGACACATTTCAAAAGGGTGGCATCCTACAAAATAAGCAACCGGGATACCTATAAATACCAAGGTCATTAAACCAAAAAAATTTAGAAACTGCCACCAAAAGGAGCCTAAAGAAACCTGATAACTAAATGCTAAATGTAATGTGCTCTTCTAGATGGAATCCTGGGAAAAAATGAAACATAGGCCGAAACCGGTTTGGCTCAGTGGATGGAGCATCAGCCTGAGGACTGAAAGGTCCCAGGTTCGATTCTGGTCAAGGGCATGTACCTTGGTTGCGGGCACATCCCCAGTAGGGGGTGTGCAGGAGGCAGCTGATCGATGTTTCTCTCTCATTGATGTTTCTAACTCTCTATCCCTCTCTCTTCCTCTCTGTAAAAAATCAATAAAATATATTTTAAAAAAATGAAACATAGGTTAAAAAGAAAAGAAAATCTGAATAAATGAAGGACTTTAACTTGTATTAATAAAAGGACATTATATTAATAAATTATTGAATACAATATGATCTTAAGAATTAATAATCACCCCCAAATGCATGTTTTCTATTATCACCATCAAAATATTTTTTTATTTTCTGACTGTAACAAAGTTAGATAATGAAGAAAAGATAGAGTAATAGCCTTCAATGAACTCATTAGTTTTAGTACCAGTAAATACATATTTATTGTACTAATATCAACACATAAAAATATTCATCATAAAAGTTACTATTTTTGATTCAAATCATATATGTATATACATATGTATATACATACACTATACATATCAGAATATATATATGTATATATATATATGCATATATATACACATATATAAAATCTATACTACTTAAAGAGAAAGATGCAAATTGACCATACCTTTGTGATGCCCATCACCAATCAGGAGTGAGTATGCAAATTAACCCAACAAAGATGGCAGGTTAATCTGCATATGCAGGCACCAAGCGGCCAGGGGTGGGGCGGGCTGCTTGCGTTGTCACCATGGCGATGACACAGGCATTCTGCACCACCCCAGCATCTCCGGGCCTCTTGGCAGCATGGGAAGGCGGAAATGTGGCTCCAGGCCAGAGGGAAGGCAGTGCTGGCAGCCAGGGGAAGGAAGGGCCATTCTTGCATGAATCTTCATGTATCGGGCCTCTAGTCATATATAATATCAAAACTTACACCAGGCTTAATGCAGTAAGCATTATTATGTCTATTGCCTAGAGAGTTTATGGAATTGTTGAAGATTATTACTAACTAGAGGCCCATTGCAGGAAGATTCCTGCAAGAATAGGGCTTCCTGTGGCCATCTCCGATGCCCCGCCTGCTTCCCTCTCTTCTCCGCTGCCCCGCTTGCTTCTCCACAGCTTCGCTCCCTTCTGCAGCGCTTGGCTTCCTCTATGCTGTCTTCAGTCTTGCTCTGCGCCTGGATATGCAAATTAACCGCCATATTGGTTGGGTTAATTTGCATACTCGCTCCTGATTGGCTGGTGGGCATGGCTTGTGGCGTAGCAGAGGTATGGTCAATTTGCATGTTTCTCTTTTATTAGATAGGATGTTTGTTAAAGCCTAGACTTTATACATAGGTATGATTATTTCTAAAATTCAAAATATAATCCTGATTTTAGTACTTACAAAAAAATAAACATGTTTTCTAGAGCTATCAGCTTCTTGAACTTAAGAGAGTTTTAGGTGCTCTGCAGAGTAGATGCTTAAAATAGGATAAGTTTAATAATATAATCTTCTCCTTGAACCAGTCACTCACAATTCTGTTGTCCATTATTGGCACTTCACAAGACAAGTAATATATTTAGATTGTTTTTATCCTTACTTTTCAGAGGAGATATTTCCTAAGCAAGCAGCTGGTTTATTGCTTTGACTAAATGTAGTTTAATAAAGGGACAGGGAAGTGCACAGTGTTGGGAATTATAATGGTTCTATTTCTCATCATATTTATTACCATGCTCTTTCTTATTCAACTGGAAGGGAAAGCAAAACAAAACAGATGAAAATAATGTAACAGGGAAAATAGTGAGATTGGACATATACATGAGGTAAGTTCATAAATTGTAGAAAAGAATAAAAGGCAAATTTTCACCTAACATTTAATTATGAAAATGTTCAAATGTTCAAATAATTTTACTGTGAAAATTATTATAACTATCATGTATATTTTATAATTAACATTTTACCATACTTGCTTCTAGCTATATGTCCATATGAGACATTTTGAGGGGGGAAAAAAAAAGTTTACCTTTGCAATGTCAGTGTAGAACATTTAACCAGAAGCACAGAGCATAATTTTCTTTAAGACACGGTGGTTATACAAGAAAGGGAATGAGTGGAATGCAAAAGACAAATCCTTGAAACTGATACAAAATCAACAAGAGTTTCTCTACAGGCACTTAATACAAACAGTCCCAGATTTTAATCTTGGCCAAATACCAAAATATATATGTACACACTGACTATCTTTAAGGAAGAAATTTGAGAACATAAATAAAATATTTTAACATTATAATTGTGCTAAAATATTTCAGCATATTTTTACTGATTTCAGAGAGGGAGAGAGAGATAAAAATATCAATGATGGATTGGTTGTCTCCTTTACACCCTCTACTGGGGATCAAGCCTGCAACCCATACCCTGATTGAGAATGGAACCTTGACCTCCTGGTTCATGGTCAGACCTCAACCACAGAGCCACATGAGCCAGGCTGTGCTAAAATATTTTAATATCCTTGGAAAAAATAATGTGGGAAAAAATTTTAAACATATTTCTGAAATAATCCTCCCAGAACCCTTTCTAAGTATGTTTTATTATCCATATTTATATAGGAGAAATCTGATGTTTAAAATATTTAACAACCTTAAGATAACAAAGTGAGTAATGGAGCTTGGGTTGAAAATCAAATCCAAATCAGTAGTCTGTGCTAGACATGTGCCATGGCTTCTTTTTTTTTTTCCTAAACAAGAAGGAAGAATGTGCGCAAAATATAAAATATAGTTTAAAAATCCATAACATATATAGATTTTATTTTAATTTGTTTTTAAAACCAACCTCTTCCCCCTGTCATGAAATCAGAGGCTCCTTATGTTTGTGTTCAATTTGTAATTTTAATCTATATATTCCTGTTCTTTTTCTTTTTAAAATGAATTTTACTCCAATTATTTCTTAGAGTGTAGAGATTATTATTCTGTTATCTAAATGTCAGTGGTTTCCTAGGTTACAGCTAAATTCTGTTTAAGTACCACAACACTGTAATTAAAACTTCAATTATCTGTATTTGCAGACTCATGGGTTCAGTTAGATAATGCTGTTTATATTAAGCAACAAATGTCTATGTTAATGTGACCTATAGTTAGAAATATAGTTAGAAATAGTAGCATGACCTTGAATATGTTTTTAGATATGTATGGACAGCTTGCAGATGCAGTGATGTTATAAAATGATTTTTTCTTCTGAATCCTTCAATTAGTCAGAATACTATATCAAATCAATTGAAGTGCTTTCCCTTTATAGAATATTGCTTTCTATTTTCTTTAAATGTATGCGAGGAAAGAATGGAAAGATATTCCGTGTTCATGGATTGGAAGAATCAACATAGTTAAAATGGCCTTATTTCCCAAAGCAAAAATGAAATCCCAATCAAAATCCCAATGGAATTAAAAAAAAAAAAATGGAACCAAAAAATCTTCAGATTTGTAAGGAACCACAAAAGACCCCAAATAGCCAAAGCAATCCTGAGAAAAAAAAGAATGAAGTTGGAGGTATTATACTTCCTGACCTCAAGGAATGAAAACTTTACAATTATGGCATAAAATCTCAAGAAGACAACCTAAAAGTTTTATTCTATTCTACTAGAGGCCCGATGCATGAAATTCCTGCAAGAGTAGGACTTCCTTCCCTGGCTGCCAGCACCGGCTTCCCTCCGGCACCCAGGATCTGGGCTTCCCTCACAGCCCTGGCTTCGTCCAGAAGGATGTCTAGTCTAATTAGCATATTATGCTTTCATTATATAGATGTGTGTAGTCATTTGTTTATGCCTTCTTAACAAAAGTATGTGAAGGTAGCACATTATTTATCTGGAGTTATTGTTGCAGAATTCATGCTGAAGTTACTAACGATTTGTTCAGAGATAAATAACAAATTAGAGCTGGACTATATTTGGGAAATATAACTCTGTAACTAAAAACTAAGGCATTATCTGCCCAGATGGTGTGGTTCAGTGGTTGAGCTCATTGTTTGATTGCACATGCCTGGGTTGCAGGCTAGATCCCCAGTGGAGGGCATCCAGGAGGCAGCCAATAATGATTTTCATTATTGATGTTTCTATCTCTCTCTCCCTCTCCCTTACTCTCTGAAATCAATTATATATATATATATATATATATATATATATATATATATATATATATATATATAACTAATGCATAACCTTATCTACATTAGAAAATTTCAATCTATTTATATTTTTAGAAATAAACGTAATACTTTTAATTATATTTATCTATGTTAAAATTTACTTTGGCTCAATAAGTTTATTTAGGGCTCTTAAGAGATTATTTTGTTCAGGAATAATATATACAATTTTGTGAATGCTTAAGTGGTAGTAACAGCATTTCCATTTGGCGGGTGTTCAGGGTAGGAATTATTTATTTTACTAATTTCCACTTATTTTTCTCTTTATTTTTCCCTTGTACTAGAACACTTTTAATTATAAAGGGCTGACTCTGAGTAGACAGTGTACACTGTCTACTACACTCTTAGTGTAACTTGAGGGGAATTAGGATACATGAGTATGCAACTTAATAGTGTTTTTACCACAATGCCAAAAAATTTCAGCTTTTAAAATTTAATTAATTGATTAAATAAATCTTCATTAGGGGCCACTAATCATTAGGCATAATGTTAGTACTAAGCTTATAATTGTATCCAAGATGAATAAAATATGTGTTATCTTAGTGCTTGTATTATAGTAAAGGAAGACAAGTAAAGAAAATAGACAAAATTATTACAAAGTACACAGGTGGTGTGGGTGGGTGGGTAGGAAGAGATCAACCAAAGAATTTGTATGCACATATGCATAACCCATGGACACAGACAATAGTGTGGTGAAGGCCTGGGGTGGGGGTGGGCTAGAAGGGGTCAGTGGGGAAGAAAATGGGACATATGTAATACTTTCAATAACAAAGACTTTTTAAAAAACTACATGGATAAATGTTTAAAAAGAGAAAGCATAAATTAGCATGCTGGAATACAATCACACATATGCTAGGAATATAATTTCAATAACCATATTGAAATATTTTGCTTATGTTAACTGAAAATAAAATTGCATGGGCTTATTACAAGAGTAAAGTTATATCCAATACATAAAATATTTAAAAATATGTAAAGCACTATGCATATAAATAATTATTGTTTTATTTCTATAATTTGCTTCATGGGCTGAATAACAAAGCACTAGAATATTTTACTAATGCATACAGGGTACTTTTTATTCAGTGTGATTAGAAATGAAAACATGTTCAATGAACTATTTCATAAATGTTTTAATAAAAAAATTTAACCATCTTTTGTACTTTATTATATTTAGCTTAATCATAAACATTTTATATATTTTATTTGAACTGTCAACAGCCACTGAATTTCACCTGTTTAATTTCCTGAAAATATTTTAGAAATCCACATCAAATCATGCAAGTGTGTCATGTAGATTTTCTCATATGTAATGGTAATATTATCAACCAATACTGTCAGTAATAACTACCAACATGTTTTCTAATCCTTACTCAAAGTGCTGCCTTAAAATAGATTTAATAATTCTCTTTCTCAAATATTATCAGGATCAAAGAAAAAGATGGAAGAATTTTTAAAAATAACATTGGCAAATATATACCACCTTTCTCTATCCTGAGGAATCTCTAAAAAAGCTAAAGAACTTTTACAAAGCAAGCTACTAACTGGATTTTATTTTCTTCCATTAATGTCTACTCTGAAAGCTATCTATTTGCCCTTGCATTTGGCATCTCAAGAGAGCCATTAAAGGATTTGGGGTAATCATAAACATTACTGACACACAGTAACAGCTTTTGTAAATATCCATCCAAAATTACTGTAATAATCTTATTTGCATTCCAATAGAGCTGCTTAAGCTCCCAGGCTATTTAAAGGAAAGAAGAAATGTGTTGGATCCATTATTGCTCCATAAGTGATATTCTACTTGATATTAATTTTACATCAAGGTGGAATATTGTAGGGATTAGTGCAAAGATGCCAGTGCTTCCTTCATTATCACCGTCAAAGGAGTTCCCTTACCATTGGGAAGGGAATAATCAGATGCTGGATACCACCTTACATAGTAAATTCATTCTAATATAGACATTTCTCTGAGTCTCCTGATATCCTTCCCGTGTTTCAATTCAATGAAGTGCCAACTCATCATCTAATCCGTATGTCCTGTTCATGTCCAAGTTTCAAGGAGACATCCCAACAAATTAACAGGACCAACTCCAAGTAACCCTGACATAACATTGAGTCCTTTGCTGTACGTGGGCATTCCTAAATCAGTGTGTTCTGTGAACAGTCTTTTATTTTGTTTCCTCTGGCCTAATACCCTAAACACCCACACACATTTATGTTCTGCCACTTATTCTCTAGTTCTGCAGCTGCTTGGCCTGTAGGCTATTTCTTCTCAGAGCACAGCTTTTCTAGTGGAACTATTCTAAGACCTGACTCTGTGTGTGGGTTTTTTTTTTTTGTTTTTTGTTGTGTTTTGTTTGTTTGTTTGGTTTTGGTCTGAAAGCCATGAGTGTTAGTGAGGGCAGATCTTGAACTTTTTAGTCAAGTTAGTGAAAGGTTTCAGAGGATAGAGAGAACGTTTTATTTTGGCAAGAGGTTAATTAATCATTGCTTTCACTATCTGGAAATGTTTTTATGAGGGTAAACATTCATAGGCTTGTTAATTCAAATATTTCCATTCTTGGTTTAGGGACCCCACTCTTTCACTCCCAGCGATTTGAAAGCAGGGACCTTTGAGACTGCATTTTTTTTCAGCCCTATGACTTTTACTATCAGATCCCAATGCTGATTTTCAGTAGTCTTCCTAGAGTTTAAAGGTGATAAGAGTCTCTTTTAAAACTACTGAAAAGACTTCTACTTTCCAAAACAAGTGTTTTTTGTTGTTGCTGTTTTTAAAGTGATATTCTAAAATACCTTTTTATTAATTTTTCAGAGTGAGGGGAAGGGAGAGATAGAAACATAGATGTGAGAGTGATACACTGATCCACTACCTCCTGCAGGCTGCCGCACAGGGATCAAGCCCACAACCCAGGCATGTGCCCTGATCAGGAATGGGACCAGCAACCTTTAGGGTGTGAGATGACACCCAACCAACTGAGCCACACTGGCCAGAGCCATAACAAGTCTTAAGAATTAACTTCCATGTTTCTTTGTTTTTGGAGGTTTTTTTTTTTTTGGAAGGTTTTCATTCCATCAAAGCTTCACAATCTTTAAAATTATCATTGTTCCTATACTGATAAAGTGAAGAAGCTATTTGATTTCCCAACAGTTGACTTTTCACCTTCACCTCACCCCAATTAACAACAGTTGAAAATTTTTGTAATTGTGATGTCACCAAATTACATGAAATTTTTCACCTGACCTCTGGTTTTTCTTCAGATAGGTAGGCAAACCAACTATATAATCAAGACCTGAGAATTTTATTTTTGGCACAATTTTTGGACTTAGAGTTCTATTCTGCAATTTTCTTACAAAAAGAACTAAAAATAAAATAAAATAAAAATAGTTATATGTTAACACTTTATAAGGATGGGGAAGGAGACAAGATGGATGGAGGGACAGCTAATCCAAAGGGAATATTATTGAGCTAGCCAAATCCCCACAATGAATACAGTCTCTTGTTCAATCATGGTAGATACCTTCAGAGAAAGTAGTTTTATCTTGAAATAATCCATTATATGTAGAAAAGTCAATCACTTATCTGCTGGCTTGGTCCAAACCAAATCCTCCTCATAGGCACCAACTTTTCTATGATTCTTTGTTACTAATTTAGCCATTATAAGCAACTTTTCAGTCAACCAGAATTGTGTATTCATGCCAGTCAAAGTTCAAGTGCAATAGTCTCTCCTTGCTAGTTGGCATCTGCATGTAATGGCAGCAAGAACACCAGCCTGGTGTCCTTTGATAAGGCCACTCAGCTGGGAATCAAGGCAATGAATATTTATTGGACATGTGCTATATACCATATGTATTATATGCCATGTGTTATTATATACCATATATCTCGAATATGCACAGATGCCAGATGTAAAGTGATGAATAGAGAAAAATTTACTTTCATGGAGTACAGTATTACACTACAAGAGGATAAGTAATAATAATAAAGATTATAAAACTTATACTAGAAAAATATACAATATTCTGGTATCATTCAGTTTTAAAGGATATGGGAATGCTTTTTAATAAAACTATGTTAACCCAGAACTAAAAATTAATCAGAAAATAAACAGAAGAGAATAGATGGATAAAGTTAAAGTTTGGGTTTTCTTTTAATAGAAAATGGAAAACAAAAAGAATACTACAGGGTGGGGCAAAAGTAGGTATATAGTTGTTCAGATGTAAACTAATACCACAATTAATAAATAATAATACAAAAATAAATTCCTTGTTTGCATACTCACAACTGTAGACTTACTTTTGCACCACCTTATAATGAAGCAGAGCTATATGACAGTGGGAGTTTTAGGATATTTTAAAGTGCTGGACTTTACAAATGCATTTACACTAAAAAAGGAACTTTAAGCATAAAAAGATAACATCTATATATATTAATGCCTAAGTGACCGTTACGACTGGTCGACCAAAAGGCCAGTCGACCGGTCACTATGACACAGATGCTCAATGCAGGAGCTTCCCCCTGGTGCTCAGTGCACTCCCACAGTCAACCTCCTACAGTCCCTCCCCCGATGGGCCCTGATCTCCGGCCAGGCCAAGGGACCCCACCATGCATGAATTTGTGCATGAGTCCTCTAGTTTGATTGTAAGAGAGATTATTCTATCTTCAGCTGAAGAAAGAATGGAAATAAGTGTTACTAGAGACTATTTCTATAATCTAGGAATGTTGATGGAATTTTAAGATAGGGTAGAGTAAAGTGAAGACAATGCAAAAAACAAATACTAAGAAGTCAAATTCATAAGCAGTGGTGATTGATTGCAGTGGGGGAAGTGCAGAAGAAGACCCAAGATTTTTGCCCAGTTTTTGGCTTTAAAATGTATAAATCCTATATGGTAAAAGCCTAATATGCAAATCGACCAAACAGCGAAACGACCAGTCGCTATGAAGCGTACTGACCACCAGAAGGCAGACACTCAATGCAGGAGCTGCCCCCTGGTGGTCAGAGCACTTTCGCAGGGGGAGTGCCGCTCAGCCAGAAGCCAGGCTCATGGCTGGTGAGCACAGCAGCAGTGGCGAGGGGTCCCAGACTGAGAGAGCCTCCAACTGCAAGAGGGATGTCTGTCAGCTTAGGCTTGATCCCCGAGGGGAGATGGACACCCCCCAAGGGGTCCTGGACTGCGAGAGGGCGCAGGCCAGACTGAGGGACCCCCTGCCCCCCCAGTGCATGAATCTCATGCACCAGGCCTCTAATATATATATATATTCGCTTTATTATTTTATTATCATTTTGTATTATTTGATAAAACATTGTTAGCTTTTAAAAATAATACACAAAAGATTATAATCAAACTATTTATGCAATTTTTTATGTTTACATTCATTAGTCTCTGATCTAATGTTTTCTATTTTTTTTACTATTTATGATCTTTATATACAAATATAGTATAATTATATAATTATAATCTACAAATATGATGTAGTAATATAATTATTCTTAAGCTCACTCTATAAAACACGTGGGCTGACAAATATGGGCTTCTCAATTTTATTTCAGCATCTTTCTTGTCACTTAAATCAGAAACATTAATGAAGAAAAATAGTATTTCAGACTCTAAAATGAAAGGGCAGAAAAACACATCAAATAAAGCATCTTCCCCTCACTTTTCATGAAGAACCCACTCTTCTCACTCTGAGAAATGAAATACTGCATATGTAAAAATGGTCTTTGCAAAACATCTATTACATAGCTGTGAGTAAACTTTATATTTAATGTCAGTAAATCAGGTTTATTTATTAAGCTGAGCTTGGCATACTTCAGAACTAGAGGGCTGTCCAGAGAATGTGCTTTCAGTTAACTTGGCTGTGTGTTCAGAACTGGAGGCTAGATCTTCCAAGAAATATTTTATAGGCTTAGATTGGCCACCACTAATTTAAAGCCTTCCTGCTGAGTAGCCTCCTCCACAGCACTGCAGTCTGAGCAGGTTTCTCTCAGTCCCCGAAGTATTAACACTCTGTTAAGGACCTGATTTCTGTTCCAGGTCTCTTACAGGTGTTTTTGTGTTGTTGTTGTTGTTGTTGTTTTTTCACAACAATAGCTATAAGCTTGTGACTGAATGGAGTAACAGTTGAGAAATAATGCTACCTCTTTACTTATAACAGAGCCATTCACAAATAGTTGAGATGTTATTAAAATATTCTGCTACACTAAAATTTTAGTGTGATATGTAAATTTTAGTGTGATATGTGTAGTGAGATATAAATCTAAATATCATCATCACAATATTTCAAATCTTCAAACCAACTCTCAAGGGAAATATCAAGCTCATTTATTTTTATTCAGGGCTCAAGTTATTTACTTTTTTAAACACATTACATGTAAATAGTATATGTGCATCACATTGTATATGTACTACTACATACAGGGTGGGGCAAAAGTAGGCTTACAGTTGATTGTATAGAAAATAATGCAATAATCTATACTAATAATAGACTAGGGCCGTCATGACCAGACGGACATCCGGTCCAGGTGGGAGCTCTGGGCAGGCGCACTGGGCCCACCGCCAGGTGTGGGAAAGCGGAGTCCGAGCAGGAGCGGCCCGAGTTCGTGTGGCCGGGTGGCCTTGGGGTCATGCAGATGGTGGACCACGCTAGACGGACCGTGCTGGAAAGCGCCGGCAGGCTGCGCAGAGGGTCACAGAGGGATGGAGCTGTTAGGGCAGTGGCCTGCGGGGTCAGCGAGGCTGGGGTGCCAGGCAGGCCCCAGGTCCTCGGGCACCACCGGGGGAGCGTGGCCGTCCAGAGTGGGAGAAAAAGCCCTTCTTTCCGGACGAACGCGGATGGTTTAAATGTGCGTGGAGAAACTGCAGCGGTAATGACGCGGCTATGTCAGGTCCCCGGGCAGCCTGTCGGTGCCTGACTGCAGGCTTCACTGTGGGGCTCAGGCCTGGACGTGGGCCAGGATGTGGCCTTGGCAGCTGGACTCACCCCGGGCATCACCTCAGTGTCACGACTTCACAACGTTACCCGCAAGTGGCCATGGCTGCTGGTCTGTGGGCCCCGGTGAGCGGGCGCCGTGCATTCTCAGGGCAGCGCTCTCTGTGTTTCCATTGAAAGGACACCGTATGTGATGGGTGCCGTGGATTCCTTAAGGTTGAAATGGGGCAGCCTGAACTTGCTTACGACGCGATCATTTCTCCGTATTTTACCACACAGTCTTCTCGGGCTCAGGAAACAGGCTGCCACTGGAGTGCCAGCTTGGCCATCCCACACAGCCAGACGCCACAGGAAGCACAGGAATGCCAAAGTCCCTACAGAACCCACCGCGAAACAGACCCCAGTTCACATACTGGAGCGGAAACACGAAAACAGTGGCACCCGTTGGACCTCAGCTGGGACCGTGCCCGCGGGCCTGTCTGCAGGGTTCCTGCACCCTGGCCGTGGCCCAGTGGCCGAGGAAGCTCTGCAAGCCTTGGTTCTGGAGTTACAGATCTTAGCACGTAGGCAGGTGCACAAAGGTGGAGTCGAAAAAAGCAAGGTTAGACTGTTTGTGAGTGTGTGCATTTATACACATACATGCCCATTTCCCCCGTCTTTTTCTGAGCTGTTTGAGAGCGTGCTCTACACATGACAGGATGCCCGGATACTCCCCTGTGTATTTCCCAAAAGCAGACACTCCTACATAACAATTCTCCACCTGACCACGTGAAGAAATCTCCATTCAAATGTTATTAAGGTTCAATCCACAGATCCCATTTGAATTCTGACAACTGTCTCAACAATGTTCCCCACTCCCCACCCCCAGATCCCATCCACCTAGGATGGGTCCTCGGTCATTCCTATCCCTGACAGTTTTTCAGTTTTAATTAAAAATCATAGATTTTGCCTTAATAAAAATTAAATAAATAAAAATAAAGACCCGCTGGCACTCCAGTGGTCCCAGATTGTGAGAGGGATGTCCGACTGCCTGTTTAGTTGGACATCCCCTGAGGAGTCCCACATTGGAGAGGGTGCAGGCTGGGCTGAGGGACACCCCCGCCCCGCCCCCATGCACAAATTTCATGCACCGGGCCACTAGTTAATAAATATTAATACAAGAATAAAATCTGTGTTTTATGTACTCACAACTCTAAACCTACTTTTGCATATAAACACATATGCATACATAATTATTCTTATGTTTCAGAAAACACTTTTTTGAAATAGTTTTTGTAATATTTTTATGAAAATAGTATTTTATTTCTCTAAACAAACCTCCTTTTTTCACCTTTTCCATAATTAACCTTAAACCTGAAGCTGTTACTAAAAGCTTCAGATGAAACCTTAAGGAAATTAAAAGGCTGCAGTAGAGAGAGAAGAGCAATATATTGTATAAAACAGAAGATTTGACTTTGAGTGGTAAGCACACAACACAATATATAGATGATATGTTATAGAATTGTACACTGGTAACCTATAAATTTTATTAACCAATGCCACTGCAATAAATGTAGTAAAGTTATCTTAGTAAAGAAAATATTCATATGCAAACAGCAACACAGCTAAGTTAAACCAAGTGTCCACAAGGTCCTTGCCAAGGTCTTGCTTTAGTCATGTAAGCAAGAGGTATAAGCTGAATATCAGCCCTGGATTTGAGAACAGGGAGAGATGACTTAAAGTTAGTAGCTCTGTGGAAAAGTAAAACTGAGGAGAAAATTCAAGTGCAGTCAGAAACAACTGTGAAAATTAATTCCAGCTTGGTGTCTATGATATACTTTCTCACACTGCATATCCTGTTAGAATGTTTGAATATAGAATGAGTTCAAGGACAATTCAAGGGCAAAGATAATATTTATTCTTTGCTACATCAATGTGCCCATCTGCTTTCTCAGAATATTAAAGCTGGCCATGTTTGAATATATGTCAAGTTGTCTGATGACCTCACCATTTCATTTGCCTGGTTTCATATAATGACATAAAGGAGTTTAGAGAAATAAAGGAGTCAACAAAGATTTACCTGCACAATTGGAGAAATTAGAAAAAAAGAATGCAGTGCACGTAGTGGCTGCTCAGTGAAAAATGAGCTTATTAGGCACTTAAGCACAGTATATTTTGTCACTTTTCTAGCAGATTGTCATCTATGTAATGTATCATATACTTTAGATATCACTTGAAATTCCATTTATAGTATCTGTATCATTAAATATAACAAAGATATAATGCAAAATAATTTATCATTTAATATTTTACCAACTGACTGTTGAACATGAGGTATTTAATTAGATCAAAAAGAAAATTTTTATGCATCAAATTTGTGTACATCTTTGAAAATATTTTTAGAAAACACAAGAAGTGATGGTGCCTATTAAAATATCCTATCATGTTTTCTTATAATATTTTAAGGCTAGCATTTCATGCCGCCATCTTTTCTAAATAGTTTTGCATGTTTCTGGGCAAGTGACAGAAAATCTAACTAAAATTTGTTTATTCCAATAAACGGGGGTGGGGACTGTTTGGCCCAAGGGCCGTGGAAGGCCCAGGAAGTCATTTGGTCTGGCCCTGCCAAAGCATTAGGGGTGAGTTAATTCAATGTTTGACCAAATATAGCAGGCCAGTTTTTAAGTTGATAATTTTGTATGGTCTGTGAATGATATTGTAAATATCCAAATGGGCCTTGGTGGTAAAAAGGTTCCCCACCCCTACCAGATGCATTGTCTTCTTAACTGCAAAGCCTAAGGAAAAGCAGCCTCAGGGATAGCTTGATAAAGACGTAAATGGCATCTTAGAACATATCTTTATCTCTCTTGGGTCTGCTGTCCTCTCTGCTGTTTTCATTCTCAGCCATCCCTCTGCAAAGGACCCTCAGAGGGCTGCAAAGATACCACAGGCATCCTCTTCTAGGGTCAAGTCCAGCAGAAAAAGACAGCATGCTGCTGTGGGAGCTCAAACATTTCCATTGGTCCTGCTGGCTCTGACCTCTGGTCATGTGCACATCCCACGCTCAAACTGGTCACAAGATGGAGCGTTTTCCCTGAGGCACTTGCAGTAAGAGGACAGTTATAGGAAAGCAAGAGCTAGGTGCTACTAGTAACAGATGAGGTGTTGCTATGGGTGGAAAAATAAACAAGAAATGTTCATTACAACACCTGTGCCCTGCATCTGTTCCCACGCTCAAGGAAGAGTATGTGAGAACCTAGAGAATATTAGCTTCAAAGGAAGGCCATGCAGAGCAGTCTGCAGAACGATTTTGCTAATGGACTGAGAACCACTGTAGGCGCAAGGTTGCTTTTCATGAAAATAATTTATTTTTCTGTGTGTGAAGGGGTGGGGCGGGTACCTTAGTAAAGCAACTTACGTGTCCTTGGGGCCTGAATGTAGCTAGAACTGTTTTGGGGACACATTTGTGCTGAAACAGGCAGAGCAGAAGAGTTTGGAGATAGCTATGCAGTTTGGGATATCAGCTTCACCGCCATCTCCAAATCTTCAGTCAAGTGGCCAATTCTCAAGTTATGAACAGACATTATATTGTGTCTTGAAAGTTACTGTGAGGCTTTGGACCTGGATCAACAGCAGCTGATACCAAGGAGTGAAACTAATCAACCAAAGCCCGGATTCCCAGTGAAGCGTGAGCACTTAAGCCAGTTGAATTCTGAAATCGCAGGGACAGATTTTGATTAAAAGAAGTGGCGTGTTGGGGATTTGACCCCAGCTCTCTATATTGCTGAGAAGAGCAGTGTTTGAGGGTACTTTCCTCAGTTCAGTGAAGTCAGTCCTGGGGACCACTACACCCTCAATATTGTGTGTCTAAGCATTGGTTGCCATAATGGCCAGAATTTCAGCTTCAAAAAGAAACTTGAAGATGAATCCCAGGCTATTTAATCACAACTTATGTGACTTTTCACACATTATTTAACCTACTAAAGTTCAGTTTCCCTAATGCTAAAATTTTTCCTTTTAACGTTGACACAGTGGCTTTAGCCCCAATCATGACTTTTCCTCCCAAAGTACTTATTAATTTTGTTAGATAGGTTTCTACTTGGAAAGTATATGCAGAAACTTAAATAAATACAAACCACCTGCTTCATTGTCTAGCACTTAAACCTTTGCACTCGCTTGCTTTTTTCTCAATTCCTTTATTCTAATGCTAACCGTGTCGAATCACACTGGACATCCGAGTGCAAAAGGTTAATACATCCCCAGTAATAATAAAACATTTTTTCTTTATAGTAAAAATTTCACACAAAAAAATCTTTATGTATTTATTATTCAAGCACAATAAAAATCATATAATCAACAGAGAAAGGAGCAAGATCCCCTACCCTAAAGTGAATTTATTAAAGTGATATCTAGACGTTCACATATGGGCCAAAAATAAAGAATATGTCTTTTAATTTCACAAATAATACTTTTGTACATTTCTGACATCATTTGCTGTTCATTTTAGTGTAAAATACTTTTTGTTGTTGGATAAAACTTTTAAACATATAGTCAAATCTGTGGCTATTTTTAATCACCCTTTGAAAATATGTTCTATTTCAGTTACAATAAAATACCTATCATTTATTGTCAGGGTACTGTATCACCAACTTTAAGTTGTATTTTATTTTGTGAATATTTAAAAATACAGAGTAGTATTTTTTCAATTGTGAATTATATAATGATTTCAGACAATTTTTCAATTTATAATGAATATTTTTGCAAAAGGAAAATATAGTTTGATTCATCAAGTTTCATTTACATCCAATTTATCAGACATTCTCATACTATATAATAAAAGCCTAATATACTAAGTGTCCAGTCAGCCGGTCGGCTGTTCAACCAATCAAAGTGTAATATGCTAATGATATGCTAAGACCACTCAACAGCTTCCTATGACGTGCACTCACCACCAGGGGGCAGATGCTCTGACCGGTAGGTTATCTTGCTGCTGGGGTCCGGCCAATCGGGACTGAGCGAGATGGTCCAGACACACCCTGGAGCCCAACTGCAGTCCCTCCCTGGCTGGCCAACTTCCCACATCCCTCCCTGACCCCGATTGTGCACCGGTAGGGTCCCTTGGTCTGGCCTGTGCCCTCTCATAATCCGGGACCCCTCGGGGGATGTTGGAGAGCCAATTTCGGCCTGACAGTGGAACGACCTGTTGCTATGACATGCACTGACCACCAGGGGGCAGTCACTTAACACAGGAGCTTCCCCCTAGTGGTCAGTGCACTCCCACAGGGGGAGCGCCACTTAGCCAGAAGCTGAGCTCATGGCTGGTGAGCCGAGTGGCAATGGCGGGAGCCTCTCCCGCCTCCATGGCAGCGCTAAGGATGTCCGACTAACGGCTTAGGCCTGCTCCGGGGAGCGGGCCTAAGCCGTTAGTCGGACATCCCTCCAGGACTGCGAGAGGGTGCAGGGCAGGCTGAAGAACCGCCCACCCAGAGTGCACAATTTTGTATACCGGGCCTCTAGTTGTATAATATTGAAAGGATTTAGAGATAGTGAAAGGGCTAGCTAGCTAGCTTAATTAGGAAGGTTTAGGGAATAAAGAGGGTCCATGGGAGAGGAATGCATAGATGTGGACTTGAAGACGCCAGGGTGCTTACTTACTTGTACAGAGGATAGAGAAATGCCTTAGGAGGGAGGGGCTCAGGCAGATAGAAACGTTTCTGGCCTGAGAAATTCAAACAGCCATAAGCCAAGAACATCTCTGGCTTGAGCAATTAAAGTGACCATAAATTAGATCAAAAGTAGCCCTGACCTGAGCAGCTGCAAGAGCTATAAAATAAAGTCTAAAGTGACTCCAACCTAAATAGATAAGATGACCATATGAGGAAAAGTGTGGACATGGGGGTCGTGGGAGCTGATTACAGGGCTAAGGCCCCAAGGTAGAAAAGGAGGGTATCCAGCCTATTTAGTGCCTCAAGACAAAGAAAGCAGCGGTCACCCTTCTTAGGGGGCCCCCTCTGTCCCTCTGTGTCAAGAGGGACAGAGCTTTAGGCTTAGAATTTAGAAGTAAGGTTTTAGAGGTAGTATTTGCTTACAATAAAGTTTCTGTACTTTTCACCTACCACCTTTTGTCTGTGGCTTCCTTCTTTGAATCCATATGGACAAGACCCAGGGAAAGAAATCACCCTTGCATCCTGCTCAATAAAACAACCTGAGTCAACAGAAAAAGGCAGTTAGGTTTAAGGTCCATAGGAAAGGAATGTATATGTGATGGGCAGAAACAGCTCCAAGCCCATAGATTGTTTATCCTACATCTACAGAGGACAGAAGAATGTTATAAGATAAGGGGAAGGAAAAGGGGGAGAAGCACTGAGTGAGCTTTGAAACTTTGGAACTGTTACCATGCAGGGAAAAAGGGGATGGCCAATTAGGAAAAAACATGGGGATATAAAATGAGGAAGGGTCCAATTAGAAAGTAGCATGTATAAGCAAAGAAGCTGCCTGTATTTATAAACCCTTAGACAAAGAGACTCACTGGTTACCCAACTGGGAACCCCTCCCCACGTGGAGTTTGTATACACTTGCAATAAATTTCCACACTTTTGCTTAAAACCCTTTGTCTATGAACTTTATTCTTCAAACTTTGTGGGACAAGAACCTGGATCCAGCTTGCCATTTGGGAGTAACAATATGAGGTAAATTATATTATTTTAGTTGATTTCGTGCTCAGGTAAGGGGAAACCTCATAATCAAATCTTTTCATATCAAATGGCAAACAAAAAATCATCAAATGCATGGTGCACACAATAAGTTTGGAAAAATCTGTGTCCTTTTTCCTGACCCCACAAATGCACAATATAAAATTATGCCATGGTTCCAGAATCTTATATTTTACATGGCATCAATTTGAGGCATGATGAGTCCTCCATCCTTCCGTTCAGTGGGGGCACTTTAGCAAGCACAGCACTCCAGCCTTTTTGTATCACTTATAGTTGTGGCATTGGCATTTTTGATGGACCGCAAATTTTCCCGAGAGGCTCTTATCATATCACACAACCCTTTTCTCTCTAGTTTTACCAACTCCCTGACTGTCAACCAATACAGCGATGCCAAGCACAAGAAATTTATTTCTCATTTTGTGAGCTGAAGGAAACTTTCCTTCCTTATTTCCAGTAAAATATATTTCCCTTCCATAATTCTTCCTCTCTTGATTCTGACTAAGATATATATTTTAATGTCTTATATCTTCTTTCTTCTCTAAGGCTTGAGACTTGGGAAGAAGGAGGAAAAGGAGGAGGAGGTGGAGGAGGAGGAGGAGGAGGAGGAGGAGGAGGAGGAGGAGGAGGAGGAGGAGAGGATGAGGAGGAGGAGGAGGAGGAGAAAAAAGTACATGGCTATTTACAGAATCTTTCATTTTTTACTCACTATGTCATCCATATTTTTATGTTATTTCATCCTTAGTGGTGGTTAGTGCATTTGCTCAAAGGATACTATGGGTAGAAATATGAGAGAGAGAATGATCTCCCAACAAAACCTAAATACAAAATTTAAAACTGTAAATGTAAAAGGAAACATGGGGAAAATATTAGCTAAAAAGTTTTAAGATATGACACTAAAATCTAACACTTAAAAAAATGACACATTGTACTGTATAAATATTAAAACATTTTGCTCTATGAAAGATATTGCTAAGAGAATGCAACCAAAAGCCATGGACTGGAATAAAATATTATAAAACCACATTTCTGAGAAAAGACTTATATCCAAGATATATAAAGAATACTCAAAACTCAATAGTAAGGAAAAAAATGATAAATTGGAGAGAAGATCTAACCAAAAAATCTGGTGAACACCACTCAACTCTACCTGTTGACTAACTGAGAACCTACTTCATGAAACTCAAGGACCGCCAAAGGGTTTTTCAGTGACAGCCTAACTGGCAGCCAACAGCAGGAGGCAGGCAGAGATGAATCTCACAGAACCTGAGGACTCTCCTGACTTGCCCCAGCATCTGCGTGCTGGTAAAACCCAGCCTAGGTGTGCAGCTTGGTTCTTCCTGCATATCCCCAGGCCCAGCAGAGGCAAGCAGAACTGTGGATCACTTCGTAGCTCCAAACAGGTGGCCCCGGGCCAGTCACAGGCAGCATCTGACATTGGCCTGCATCACAGTCCCTCCCAAGAGGCCCCAGAACCAACACACCCACTGGATAGCTTCAGACAACATCAGAGCTGGATCCAATTAGCTTCACAAACGGCATATCCGAAGGGAGATCTCAGCAGGCATCAGATTCTCCTGAAGTGAATTCTGCTTCATGGGGTCAGCACCTACATAGAAGCTCATACACTGAGGGACAGGTTAATCCGCAGTCAGCCAGCCTGAGGGTCTATTCCACACATGAAAAGGCCAATAGAAAGCAAGTTCAACTACAACAGGAGAGCTCACATAATACACATAAGGGACATTCCTGGAGCACCCAGCTCAGGTCATCAAGAAGACTGCACCACTGGATCCAATAGGACACCTACTACATAAGAACGCCCTACCAAGACTGGGAGTCATAGCAGATACAACTAATATAGAAAAAAAAAAAAAAAAAACTAGAAAAAAAATAAAAACACACAAAGAGGCAGCCACAATTGAGAGGCAAAGAAACATATCCTAAATCAGTGGCCGGCAAACCGCGACTCGCGAGCCACATGCAGCTCTTTGGCCCTTGAGTGTGGCTCTTCCACAAAATACCACGTGCGGCGCGCACGTACAGTGCGATTGAAACTTCGTGGCCCATGTGCAGAAGTCGGTTTTCGGCTCTCAAAAAGAAATTTCAATCGCTGTACTGTTGATATTTGGCTCTGTTGACTAATGAGTTTGCTGACCACTGCCTTAAATGAAAGACATGAAAAATCTCCAGAAAAAGCAAAATGAAATGGAGGCAGCAATTTACTAGATATAGAGTTTTTTAAAAAAATAAAGGTTATAAGAATGCTCAAGAAACTAAGTGAAAACTTCAACAAACAGATAGCAAGCATAAAAAGGACATAGAAATCTTACAAAGAAACTAGTCATTTTCAGTGACAAATTTACTTATAAAATCATTTTTTTGCTAATTAATTAACTCTCAAGTATAGATTTTTCTCTCTCCAGCTTGGTTTAAGTATAACTGACAAATAATTAAATTGCATATATTTAAGTATACAACATGATTATTTGATATACATATTTTTGTGAAATGATTACCATGTCATGTTAATTAACACATCGACTAAATCATATAGTCACCACCTTTTTTTGTGTGTGTGTTAAGAACATTTAAGACTAGCAAATTTCAAGTATGCAATATAATATTAACTAACGTCCCCAACCTGTACATCAAACCACTAGAATTTATTAATCTTATACATGAAGGCTTGTACTTTTGTCCAGCATCTTCCCATCTTCCCTACCTCCCAGCCCCTGGTAATGAGCATTCCACTTGCTCTTTGACTTTTAAAAAAATTAGAATCTACGGATAATTGATATAAAACAGTATTTGTGTTTCTTTGGCTAATTTCACTTAGCATAATGACCTCCAATTTCATCCATGTTTTTACAAATGGCAGAATTTACTTTCGCATGGCTGAATAATATTACACTGTGCACTAGGTACTACCATAACTATTTAAAAAAGAAAATCTAAGTCATTGTTCAACATTTGGGAAAGTTTGAGCTGAGACAAAATCTTAGTGAATCCTTAAAAATTTATTCACTTTATTGAAAAACTTTTAACATGGCCAGTTGTATTGTTAATAATTCTAATGAAGGCCCAGGGCTCTATTCTATATTTCTCCTTTATTTGAAAGTATCCTATATAATAAAAGCCTAATATGCATATTGCCCCCTCAACCAGGAGTTCGACTGGGAATTCGACTGCTCACTATGACGTGCGCTGACCACCAGAGGGCAGCACGAAACATGGCAGGTGTCAGCGACAAGGCACTGGCAGCAGGCGGCAGTGGAGGTGCTGCCAGCCCCAATGGGCTTCCGGGACTGCAGGGGCTGGTCAGGCTCACCTTCGGTTCACGCAGGCGTCAGTCTGACAAGGCCAGCTAGGAGAGAGCGTGCTGCCTGCCTGTCTTCTGTGCAGCGCTGCTGGGTGACCCAGAGGCACATGCTGCGCCCTGGCCCACGGTGTCTAGCCACGCTTACCACATCTCCATGTGGGAACTCGGGCGCTGACTCAGGCAGAGGGGGGCAAATAGGGGCCCGGAGGCCCAGGTGCTGCCCAGGACCCAGAGGTTTGGCTGGGACCTGCCCTTCCATGCCAGACACTCACGCTTCGATCACCAGCAGGCCTAGGGACCGTACCTGTGCATGAATTCGTGCACCGGGCCTTTGGTAGCATAATAATATGACACATAGGTTGTTAAAATCCAGTCATATCATTCATACTTTTAATTCCATCTATAAATTCCAATCATGACACTAAAGGAAATCAATGTAGTCAGAAATGAAGTGTCCATTGTGAAGTTTCAGTAGCTTCTCATCAAAGAACTAAGATAATTGACTTTAGAATTAGACAGATATGCCTCATTTCACAATGTATTCTCATTTCTTTATAAATTTGTTCCAACTTGGGAAACACTTTTTTCTACTTATTGAAATATGGATCTAATACATATTTTACTTTCCTCTGAACTTTCTATAAAAATGACATTCAAAATCAATTAATGGTATATACCATATCAATAGAATAAAGGACAAAAGTCACATGAATATCTCAATAGACACAGAAAAAGTATTTGACAGAATTTAACAGTCCTTAATGATAAAAACACCCAACAAGCTAGGAATATGAGGTAACTTCCTCAATCTGATAAAGAACATCTATAAAAAACCAACAGCTAGCATAATTTTAAATGATAAAAGACTGAATACTTTTCCCTGAAAACCAGGAGTACGTCAAAGACATCACTCACACCACTTTTATTCAGTATCATTCTGGGAGTTCTAGTCAAGGTGATTAGGAAGGAAAATGAAATAAAAGGCATAATTGGGAAAGAAGAAATAAAATGGTTTTTGCAAATGGCATAATCTTGTAATAGGCAATCTTAAGGAATTCACAAAAATTAATGGAACTAATAAATGAGTTCAGCAAGGTTGCAGAACACATTTTTAATATACAAAAATCAATTGTGTCTGTATATGGTAGCAATAAGCAAACTGAAGACACAATTAAGGAGACAATTCCATTTACAATAAAATCTGAAAATAAACGGCATGCAAAACTTATACTCTGAAAACCATACAAAACTGTGAAAAGGAAATTAAACCATACCTAAATAAATGGAAGGGTACCTCATATAATGGGTTAGAAGACAATTTTATAAAGATGACAATATTCCACAAATTGATATACAGACTCAATGAAATCCTCATCAAATCCTACTGATTTATTTGCAGAACCTAACAAACTAATATCACACTTCATATGGAAATTCAAGGAATCCAAAGACAGGGTAATCAAGACAGTGTGAAATTGGCATAGGATCAACACACACATATGTGTGTGTGTGTGTGTATTAGTGTCCAGAAGTAAACCCTCATATTTTTTGTCAATTGATTTTTAACACAGGTTCTATGATAGTTCAAAAAGGAAAGAACTGATTTTTCAACAATGCTTTAGGGACATCTGGAAAACCATAGGACAAGAAGGAAGTTTGACCCCTATCACATACAACATACAAAAATCAACTAAAAATCTATTAAAGACTTAATTATAGGAGGTTAACTATAATACAGTTAGAAGAAAACACAAGGGGTATAAATATTCATGATCTAAGATTAATAGATGATAATATATGACAGCAAAAGCATGAATAAGAAAATAAAAATAAAAACTATCAAAATTAAAAATTTTTGTGCTTCTAATAAAATCATACAAAATAAAGGAACAAACAAAACAGAAACCAACTATAGTTACAGAGTGTTGCCAGATGGAAGAGGGTTTGGGGGCTGAGTGAAAAAGGTGAAGAGATTAAAAAAATGCAAATTGTTAGTTACAGAATAGTCACAGGGATGTAAAGTATTGCATAGGACATATAGTCAATAATATTGTAGTAACTCTGGATGGTGTCAGTTAGGTACTGGACTTATCAGGGGGATCACTTCACAAATTATCTAAATGTCTAACCACTATGCTTCACACCAAAAATTAATATGAAATAATACTGAATGTTAACTGTTATTGAACAATTAAAAAAAGAGAAAAAATGTATAGAAGAAATATAGCATAAATAAACCTTCAACAAAGTACAATTAAAAATGGGTTAGTGTCATTATTTAACCAATTCACTATTCTTGGATATTTAGGATGCAATTCCTTTTAATAAATTATAAATAATGTTATGATTTTTATCTTTGCTATATAATCTTTCAGCAATATAGTTTTAAAGAGTATATCTTTATGTCGGGAGAGAATCTAGAAACTCCATAAAGTTATTGATTTCCAAATCTTCCCACTTGTAACTTTTTATTTCATAGTTTTTAAAAAGAAAAATTTTAATGAAAAGATATTCTTACTTTAATATTGAGAAATCCAGAACCCAAAGATTACCATTAGTTATAAGTCTAAATTAATACTATCATGTTATATATTAACATATATTAACATATATTATACAGAAAAATTAAATTTCTGCTTTTATATGTGTCCATGTGACTGAATAGTATTCTTTAATTTTTTTTATAAGAATTAGTTTTAAGGTCTCCTTTTAAATATAATTTAATCTCCTGTCATTTTTTTAAAGCAAAATCAAATATATTTAAATTAGTACATGAGAAACATGAATGCCTACTAGTGTTTGATTGAGATGTGGATAATTGATTTTCCTAGGACTATTGTTTTTCCATACAATTTATAAAATAACATTTATTGAAGTACTAGAGGCCCAGTGCATGAAATTCGTGCACAGATAGGGTCCCTAGTGACTGCCGGCTGCTGGCCAGGGCCTTCCTTCCCCAGCTGCCGGCCAGGGCCTCCCTTCCCCAGCTGCCGGTCATGGCCTTCCTTCCCCAGCTGCCGGCCAGGGCCTTCCATTTTTCTGCACTGCCTTCCTTGTGGTCAACACACATCATAGTGAGCGATCGAACTCCCGGTCGGTCGAATTCCTGAGGGGACACTTTGCATATTAGGCTTTTATAGATAGACTAGAGGCCCAGAGCATGAAATTCATGCATGGTTAGGGTCCCTAGGCCTGGCCGTCGATCAGGGCTGATCAGGGCCTTCCAGCTGTCAGCAAGAGCCTTCCTTCATTCTGTGCCACCCCCTGGTGGTCAGCACACATCATAGCAAGCGATCAAACTCCCACTCTCCTGGTCGAACTCCTGAGGGGACACTTTGCATATTAGCATTTTATATATAGATAATGCCCATATAGCAGCATGCACTGATCTTAAATATATAGCTTGATAAATTTTCACAAAGTTGACATGCATGTTTAACCAGAAGCCAGTTCAAAAAGAACATGTCAGCTTCCCAGAGACCCTCTCATCTTCCATGTTCAGACTTTCCTTCAATCCCTACACTGCCCCTGACCCCAACTATCCACACACAACAAAGGTAACTACTCTTCTGAGTTTGAATCACAGATGGCCAGTTTATAAGTGAAATTCTACAATTTTTGCATTTATATGTCTGACTTCTTTTTTTTTTCTTTATTGATTAAGGCAGTGATGGGCAACCTTTTGAGCTTGGTGTGTCAAACTTCGCCAAAAAACTGAGCATAACTCGGGTAGTGTGTCACTTTGAGGAAAAAACTAACTCCAAGACTCTAGTCACAAATGTTTCATCCTCAGGAGCAGCAAATGTTTCATCCTCGGCATGCGGCCGCGTGTCATCAGAAATGGCTATGCGTGTCAGTGCTGACACACGTGTCATAGGTTCGCCATCACTGGATTAAGGTATTACATATGTGTCCTTATCCCCCCATTGCCATATGTCTGACTTCTTCCACTCAAAAATATCTGAGATTCATCCATGTTGATGCATATAGTTGTAGCCTGTTCACTGTCATTGTTCTCTAATATTCCATTACTTAAATATGCCAATTACTTATATATGCCACAGGTAGGGAAACTATGACCCATAGGCCAAACCTGGCTGGCCATTTTTTAAAAATATATTTCTATTGACTTCAGAGAGGAAGGGAGAAGGAGAGAGAGATAGCAACATCAATGATGAGAATCTCTGATGAGCTGCCTCCTGCACAACCCCTACTGGGGATTGAGCCCACAACCCACACATGTGGCCTGACCAGGAATCCAACTGTGACCTCCTGGTTCGTAGATCAGTGCTTAACCAATGAGCCATGCTGGCTGGGCATGGATGGCGATGTTTCTTGTCACTAAAATTTACTGAAACACAGCCACGCATTTATTTATGTATTTTCTGTGGTTGCTTTCACACTACAATGTCCAAGTTGAGAAGTTGTGCCAGAGACCATGTGTCCTGCATATGTCCTAAGTTAGTTACTATCTGGCCTCATATGGGAATCTATGCTGCATATGATGGACATCTAGATTATTTCCAGCTTGGGTCTTTTAAGAATAGCATAGCTATGAACATTATTGAAAATATAATTTGATAAATATCTGGACACATTTCTATAAGGTATATATCAAGGAATATAATTCCAGTTCAGCAGTTCTGGGTGTTTATTTTCAGATGATATTGTTAATGAGTTTTCTTTTAAAAATATGTTTTTATTGATATTTAGAGCGAAAAGAAATGAGAGGAGAAATAGAAACATCAATGAAAGAGAAACATCAACATCAATCAGCTGCCTCCTACACACCCCCTGTTGGGGATCAAGCTTGCAACCCAGCAATTGAACTGGTGATCTCTTAGTGCATGAGTCCATGCTCAACCACTGAGCAACACTGGCCGTGTTGTTAATGAGTTTTCTAAGATGAGTTTGCCAATTTACAAAAGTACTCTAATTAATCCACATTTGCATACAGGATAAAACTTGTTATATCTTTTTCATTTTAGCTATTCTTTTGGGTGCGTAGTGGTGCCCCCTTGTGATTTTGATTTCCATTTCCTTAATAACTAATGAAATTGATCATCTTTAAATATGTTTATTGGCCATTTGGTTATCTTCCTTTACAAAGCGCCTATTCAAGTATTTTCCCTGTTTCCCTGTTGGGTTGTTTTCATTTTCTCTATTGTAGAAAAATATTATGGATCTGAATTATTTGAAGATATGTTTATTACAAAATATTTTTCCTACAATGTGGTTTGTATTTTCAATCTCTGAACCATGTCTTTTAAAAGAACAGAAGTTGTTAACTTTAATATGGTCTAATTTTTTCAGTTTTTTTCCTAAATATTTGAAAACGCTGTCCTTTTTGAGAAATGTTTTGCCAAGTCCAAATTCTTGAGATGTTCTTATATTTTCTTTTAAAAGATTGACATTGTTACCTACAAAAGTAGATGCTGAATGTACCTGAAATTGACTTAGTGATATTTTGTGATATAGACTGTATTTTTCTCCCAGTATGAGTATTCAATTTATCCAACACCATTTATTATAAACACACTGCACTGCAACATCATCTTTACCACATTGGAGCTTTTAGTGTTGTTGTTGTTTTTTTTCATATATTAATTTTTCTTACTTCTTTGGGTCTATTTTTAGGTTATCTACTATAGTCCATTGTTGCTAGTACTACTATAGCTCCCTAAGTCTCATTATCTGGTAAGGCAAGTAGTCTTACATAATTCCTCAAAATTATCTGATCTTTTGTACAAAGATTGTGATGATCATCAAATATTTCACATGCCATCTTTCATTTAGAAGTTAGAAGCAGAAGTGCCACTTGTGGGCCAAAACATTAGAAAGGAAATGTACATGTTCCATGCACTCCCTTCACCTTTGACAGATTAAGGAGGTCCATTGCTGAGCTAGAGGAAGAATGAGATGAAGAAAAGTAGATTCCCAAGTCATCACAGGACAATTATTCTGGAAAATCACAGTCATACAAGACATTTTGCATACATAAAAAAATTGGTGGGAGGACAAGCCACTGAGATTTTTAGGAGTTTTGCTTTTTTTGCACGAAACTGTATTGTTATTCTAATTCAACTATTTTTGTCAGAGTGTGTGTGTGTGTTTTTTCCTTAGAAAATGGCATCACTCTTTATTAAAGTCTAATTACATCAAGTTAAAGATACATGAATTATTTATTACAATAGCTATTTCAGTTAAATAGACTATGCTGCCATCTCACTTGAAAAGCCAGTCCTGATAAATAAAAATAATGTATGCATCAGGAATGTATGAAAGTCATTCTACCTATCATAGCTCTTAAAAGGTGCAGCAACATTTATTCCACATAGACAGGGAGCCATTCACTTTTCTTAGGACCTGACTTTTAGCACTGCAAAAATCCACCTCCATCTTATGAAACCTTTGATATGTTCTCCTAACATAAATCAGACAAAATCTTAGGAAATGCTATTTTTTGTTAGATGCCCAATAATATAGGCATCAAGCAAAACCCCCATTGGAATCTTAACACAGAATCACAGTTTTCCACAAAGATTTTATAACATCAATATTTTTGTACTTCATTCCCCACTCCTACTTCTTCCATCTTGCCCAGAAGGACACTATAAATCTTTATACTTTTCCTACTCATCACCTCCTAGGAGAAATATTAGATACCTTTGTTGCCATCTTCCCGGTGTATTTGGTCTTCTTTTCTATGTGAAATAGTTTTTGAAAAGGTAAGCTATAGACTTGGTGTAATTCTTATGTGTCATATATATCAGTCATAACAAATGTACCATTCTGTTGGGGGTTGTTGATAATGAAGAAGGCAATACATGTAGTGAGGACATGGGTGTGAAAGGAATCTCTGTACCTTCTTCTTAATTTTTGTGTGAACCTAAAACAGCTCTTAAAATTGAATAGGTGTACTTTATAATCATCAGATATACTTAGCAAGCATTAAAAATGTTTTACCAGTCCAAGTTGCATATAAATAAATATAAACTATGTTAATTATACAGGAGTAGAAATTGAGGCTAAATAAATAGATATTTGCCCTTAATATGATTATACTATAGGTTAGTTAATGTGGTACTGAAATAATTTTGCAAAAGAAAACATATTGGTCTAGAATTCCAAATGTACGTGTTAAGAGAATGCCATTTAGTAGGAAACAAAACAGACTTGCCTACCTTCTGAGATCTCCTTTTAACTATTGCCAGTTTTCTGTGTGATTATTAATAACATACTCCCAATTATTCGTTCTAAGACAAGATATTGGAGCATGGAAATTGTCCACCATATGGATTTTACCTTGTCATCCATTAATGGGTCTCCAGTTAAATACAGATCTTTCCAACCAATATGGCAAAGTTCTCTATTAAGAATGAGATAATCAAGTACACGAGATAACCAGGTCCATGTAATATGGCTTACTTCTCATTTCTCAAGAAAAAAAAAAACACAATTTCAAGACACAGCTTGGGCCCAGTCATCACTTAACAAGGAAATTCCCACTATTACTGTAAAAACCAACATAGAGAGACATCATTTTTTTTCTGCTTTCCTCCCTTCCCCTTCCAAACACCAGAGCCTTGGGGCACAGAATCATAAACTAATTCCCAGCCACCAAGGTTACAAAGTATGATGATGGGTGATGGGGACGCTGTGTTGGCTTGACCATACCGAGACAATTTGTTAAGTGCCCACACTAAAATGCACAGGTAAGGAGAGAATAGGATTTCTCAGGATGAGCTAAAAAAAAAAAAAAAAAAAAAAAGCTCCTAAAGTAAGAACCCAATATCTGTTACACCAAAACTACTAGCAAAACAAACTTATTCAATTACCTCCTTTCAAACAATTGCTTACTACATTTGAAGGACAAAAACCATTTAACATATTTAGAAATGAATAGATCAGTTGAAATAATCTCTTTAGGAAAAATAATTATACTAAAAAATGAATTAAACAATCATATTTTTCCTATAGTTAATTAAGGAAAAAAGGAGAAAACAAAAATATCTCTGTACATCCAAACAAATGAAACTAGAACCTTCAGAAAATTAAATTGTCTCACACTTGGAGGAAAAAACAAACAAAAATATTTTAATAAATTTTGCTTTATAGAGTATTTCACACACACACACACACACACACACACACACACACACACACACTCCTCTCCTGATCTTTTATTAGACATAAAACATGTTAACACATTAGTCACTTGATGAAAATACTTTCTAGATTCCCTTAGGAACTCTTTGTGCCAGCTCATTTGAAGTAAGAGTCACCTATGTATGCCCCAATTTATTTACACACACACACACACACACACACACAGTAGCGGCCAGGTGCACGAAATTTGTGCACGGGTAGGGTCTCTAGGCCTAGCCGGCGATCAGGGCTGATCTGTGGGGTAACCGGTGGGGCAATCGATTGGGGGGCCCCCGCTGGCACCCGCCATGGCCGGCCTGGCGCCGCTTACTCGCCGGCCCTGCCACCCACCGCCACCAGCCGTCACCTCCCTCTGCAGGGCGACTGGAAGGAGGCAATTGGGGGCCCCCGCTGGCACCCACCTTGGCTGGCTTAGGGCCTGTGGGCAGCACCTGCATTGAGCATCTTCCCCCTGGTGGTCAGTGCACGTCATAGCAACCAGTCGTTCCACCATCCATTCTGCCGTTCAGTCAATTTGTATATTAGGCTTTTATTATATAGGATATATATATTTCCCCCTCATGTAACCACAGATATATTGTTAATAATTTGTGCCAAGACTTTCTTCAGTGGTATCTATTGTCTACAAATGTAGCATGACGTTTGTGCCAAGAATATGCACTTCTTTCAATCAAAAATTTATAATCTAATGAACCTCAATATTAAGCAATAACAGAAAATATAAATATTTTTGCAATTACTCAAATCTTCCTTTCATAAGAGAGTTAATAAATTCTTCGTGGTAAGTACTAGTAAAAGCAATAATTTTAAGGACTGTATTTGCTCATGTTTGTGAATACCAAAGTCATAAGTAATGCCATAGATCAAACTTTTGTCAGAATTTGAGCAAGTTTTATTTATCACATAAGCAAATTTTATTTTGCAATAATATAGATTCCTAAGTTTCACATTACTTCCATTAATACATTCACTATATCAAGAAAAAAAAAGAATGAAAGTTTAGTTCATCTGACTCATTAACATTTTATTCTTAACTTGAAGATATTAAAATTGCAGACCTCTTCAGTTTTCTGTTTGAGAATAAAATACTGTCAATTTAGAATATTTGCCCATCTACAATCATAAAAATGATGTGAATATAATTTGGGTTCACACCCAGCATCAATAGAGCAGAGAAATGCAAGAATATTTACATTTACATATAGATCCTACATATTAACTAAAAGGAATCTGATTACAAAATATTCTGAGCCAAAAGGAGCTTAAGCACTATTTTACATATTTATGTTGATTTATTACAGTTTTGTATCTTCTATTTTATAAATAAACACATTATAGCAAGGGCTTTAACATCTCCTAATCTCAAATCATATAAGAAAGATATATCTACAAAAGCCAATTTCACTCTAAATTCCTATTTTTTACCCAGATAGAAATGGGAAAAAGAAAAGACTCTTAAAAATTTGTTTAATTTATTTTCCCTTTGTTGAATCTTCTAAAAAAACCCCACAATTACACAGAATAAATATCACAAAACATAAATGTCACAATGCTTGATTAGTTGCCAAATGATGTTACTATCAATTAGCTTAAACAGAATTTGAAATTTGGTATATTGTGTCTATGAAGGATATGCTCATATATATATATATATATATATTCATTCTCTTTTGTGCATTTTATCTGATATCAAAAACCTATTATCAGTCAGATAGCATTGCCTGAAAATGGAATAAATTACACAAATCCATTTCAGAATATTGCTGCCACCCTTTTCAATCTATTTAGGCTAACTCTCCAATTCACCCTGAAGATGAGGTCAAACAAACAATTATAACTCTTGTGTATTAAGAATAAGATCACAGAAAGTCAAAAATTTGTTTGTAAAGAGTTTTTAATAGCTCATAAAGAAGGTTAGAACATAATATTTACTGAATATTATACACAGTTTAAATTTATATGCCTTTACTTATTGTATAATTTTATTTAAGTGATGTATAGGTACATATATATGTGTGTGTGTGCACTTGTATAAAAGTAGTAAAATTATTTATTAACGTAAACATACCAAAATAGAATCAGTAATGGACTCTGAATGCTTCCAATCATCAAAACTACTGATGATCACCGGATTTAAATATATTTAATTTTCACAGCAACACTGCAAAGTCATGAATGGTCTGCTTTTTCAGATATCCTTCATCAGCCTCACCATTCCCATATAAGCTGCAATTGAGTTTTTGTAAAAATGCTCAATTTAATAAAAGCTGATGTTTTGTAAAAGATGACCTGTTTCCTTCCTCACAGTGAATTAGACTTTGGCCCAAACTCGGCTCAATCGGAGTACCTTTCGTGGGTATCTGTTATTTGGTGTAAGAAATAGAGAAGGAAGAATGGGGCTACACAGGACAAGAAAAATAGACATGGGAGATGACTAACAATTATTCCTTTATTTTCAGACTCCATTCATTCCAGGTTCCTTACTTTTTTGAGGTCAGTAGATTTCTGTATCTAAATTTCTGAGACATTATATTTGTATATTTATAATTAACTTCTGAATATGTTCCTGGGAAATTAAAATGATTTATTTATAACCAATATAGTCTTAACTAGTACAGCTACTCTAACCATGTGATACCTGAGGAAACTGAGGCTCGGGGACATTAAGTATCTTTCCTCAAGGTCATAGAGCTGTTGGAGGGCACAGACATCTTTTGACTCAGGTCTGACTCCAAAAGCTATGCTTATTCTCTTATAACCAAGATCAGAATAAGTGAGGATTACTGTTGATTTTCATGAGTTTTTAAAAATTTCCTCTATTTTCTAAATTTTCTACAATAACCATACATTTATGTATTAAAGTATTAAATTATTTTATAATATTAAAACTTATACATTCAGTATCATTCTGTTACTAAAAATTGAGAACTCGGGTGTATAATAGGGATATAGAGTTGTGGATTGGGGTGTTGAGTTCTGCGGGAAGGGTGAAGTGTGATGAAATTACATCATAGACAAGTTTCATCTGTTTTACCCCTGTTTTTATGTTTTATGGTCAGTTGGATATAGTCCCTGTTTGCTCAAGTGTATATATTATGCAGTTTTGAGATGTAGTGACATACATTCCATTAGTCAGTTTAGTTAACCTTATTCAAATCAGTCATTCCCATATCACATATGGGGGCTTATTCCAGCAGGTAGTGAGAGGGTTTGTAAAAACACTCCACTTGAATTTCAGACATGTCTTTTCCCTAACAGATCTGTACTTTTTGCTGTATATATTTTGAAGCTATGTTATTAGGTGCATATAAATGTATAATTTATATGCTTTCCTGGTGAATTAAAACTTTATCATTATACTAGAGGCCTGATGCACAAAAATCGTGCAAGAGTAGGCCTTTCTTCCCCTGGCTGCCAGCACTGGCTTCCCTCTGGCACCCAGGACCCAGGCTTCCCTTACAGTCCCAGCTTTGTTAGGAAGGTCATCCGGAAGGATGTCCGGTCTAATTAGCATATTTTGTTTTTATTATATAGGATGACTTGTGGTGAACACACAATACAATACACAGATGATATGTTATAGAACTTATACCTGAAAACTATGTAATTTTATTAACCAATAAAAGATACTCCAATAAATTTAATAAAAATGTCACCCCTATAAATTTAATTAAAGTGTTTAAAAATCTGTTATTATAAAATATTCCTCTTTAGTTTTATCACTGCTTTTTGCCCTAATGTCTGATTTAGTACCACAAATATAACTGCTATTGGAGAAACTGAGGTATCTCTACCCCCACTGAGTGGTGGGGGTGGGGTCCTTACGATATCTTGAGAAAAATAATTTTCTGGGACTCACACCAGAGAATGAGATTTTTACTTGCATGGAATTATATCTCTGTGTTTCTAAAGTCCATTCCCCTTAGTCCAGTTATAGAAGAAGAGTAGCTGGGGCTTCAGTAGAGCTAGAAGCAAAGCCAGTGTCCAGAGTTTTCTTTCCATACTGGAACTGGATCCATTTCAGCACCAGGCTAGTTACAGTCCATTAGTCCATTGTGTGTGGGAGAGCATGCCCCAAGCAATAAGACTCCCAATAGCATCAGAGGAACCAAGAGAAATCAAAAGAGAGAGTTCAGGGGATTAAATATCCCACATCGTTAGGCAATTGCGTTGGCCATGCCAATTCTAGCCCATGACCTGTTCCCAGGTGTGACTTACAGACAACTATCTTCCCGATGTCACCCCAACTTTACTGGGCATGCGTCTATTCTCCTCCCTGTCCAACCCCTTTCCCCAGGAATAAACCAGTGGCTCCTGGAAAGTGTAAAGATTTAGCTTTCTGGTGAAGCTGCCCAAATGCCATGCCTATATTTGGCCTTCCCTTCGCTCCTTTTCTGTTATTAATAACTAGGTTAATTACAAAGGTTTCATAACTACATCAACTTTCTATTGGTTGGTATTTTCATTATCTTTCTATGCATGTATCTACTTGTAAAATTTCTGTATCCTTACATTTTAGATATGCTTCTTGTAAAAAGGAAAGTGTATGTGTGTGTGTGTGGGGGGGTGGGGAATAGGATAATCTTTGATTTACAATTGGACTCTGGTGCATTTACAGTCATTCTTAAATCAAATATACTTGATAAAAATCAACTTTTTTTTGGAATGCAGTATCATTTTGATGACTCTCTCTGCTCTTATCCAGTGTCACTGTTACTGATGTTCCAAACTTGTGAAACAGGAATTAGTAAACAAGGCAAAAGGGAAGCTGTGCCTCCACGTTGGGCTCACTTCTCTACACATCACAAAACCTGGCTTCTGACCTGGTATATAAGGTAACAACAGTGGCATTTCAAGTCATTTGTGGGTAAAACAATTCTTATTAATTGTTTCTCACAACTGAATGGATTGCTTGAATGTGTTTTTTGGTCTGGGCCAGAGGTGGCTGTTTTGGATGGGGGAGGGTTGACTGAGGGCTGGCTGGTCTAGGGTGTCCTTGCCTAGGCTGGCTCACTCTGCTCCATGGCTTATCTCATCCTCTAGCAGCATAGCCGCTGTTGGAAGGAATCAAAGAGTCACACACACTGTAAAATGCACAGATATTATAATTAATTAATCATACCTGATAATTCTTTTTTTAAAATATATTTTTATTGATTTTTTACAGAGAGGAAGGGAGAGGGATAGAGAGCTAGAAACATCGATGAGAGAGAAACATCGACCAGCTGCTTCCTGCACACCCCCTACCGAGGATGTGCCCGCAACCAATGTACATGCCCCTGACCGGAATCGAACCTGGGACCCTTCAGTCCGCAGGCCGACGCTCTATCCACTGAGCCAAACCGGTTTCGGCATACCTGATAATTCTTTATTAGTTTTTAACTATCCTGGTACATTTAAACTGGTATTTGGGTATATCTTATCTGGCTTTTCTAGTTATTTTCTAAGGGGTAGTTGATCTGATTTACTTAAACTGTCATTACTAAAAGTTGTTATTTCTGTTTCTAGAAACTTTTATCAAACAAATTGGTACAGCTAGCAACAATGCAACTATTGCATTTTTGTGAGTGAAAGACAGTAATTGAGAAACTAACATTACTTCTTTTTTTTTTTTTTTTTTTTTTTTTACTAAGCAGTAATATTCTTTCACAGTCACACAAAATACTCTGGATGAGAGGTTAGGCAGTTGCTTAGTGATATGCTGTCCCCAAGGAGTTCAAATACCAGCATGCTTAGTTATGCTTACTTCAAGTGGTTATGTCATGTAAATTTAGACCTTGACATGCAATTCAGGAAATTGAGTCTCTTGTACACAGTTCACTGATTTTAAAGTCCATGAACAGTTTATTGGATAGTTTCCACTCAATCAGTCTGCTTGGTGTAATTTGTCCCAAGGGATTGGAACATCATGTTGTTATTTCAATCCCAAGTAGGTCTACTTGCATTGTAATAGCTGGAAGCTCATGATTACCCTTTAGAGAGACTTTCACAGACTGGTTATTAAATTGTTGTTTCTCTTTCCCTGCTATTCTAGCAGCAACCGCAAGGAAAAAAAAATAAGCAGTTGTAAATAAAGTAAGGCTATATAGTGTATGCTCCATTAAGCAAGGAACTGCTGGGGACATGTTTTATTATTATTTTTTATTCTACATCAGGAAGAAACAAAATTATAAATTTGTACAAAATGGCCACAGTTCTCTCTTTCACAATGTCACCAGTTTTAAATCCTGTAATTCCCCAGTGGCATGACTCTTTATCTAGTTATTATTCAGTTGGGAATACTTTGCATGGGTGAACACAGATTAACTTAGTCCACAAAACTGAAGGAGAAGGCAAATTTAATTTCAAAGGCCATGTGGATTTATTCAGCACAATTATGCTTTTTTCTTTTTAATATTTATTTTTCTAAGTCTGTTTCACAGATAAACCAATCAGCACGTATTTATTAATCGGCTACCTTATAACCAGCATTAGACTCTGCACTTTCAGAAATAAAGATAAAAAGCATGAGAAATGGCCCTCTTTAGAAGAACTGAGATAGAAAGTATTAACATTAAAAAGAAAACAACAACCAGCTTCTATATTTATGATCCAGGGTAATTAAATGCATATGTATACACACTTTTAATATTTATTCAAAAATGCATGCTCCAATACTGATTTAAGTTGATGAACCCTTTATTGGGTAATTTTCACTCACTCAATTGGCCTTGTGTAATTTTTCCCAAGGGATTGAAACTTCATGTTATTTCAGTCCCAAGTGGGTATATAAAAATTGCAATTTCTCTCAAGTCCTCCCTGTTCCTTTAAGTCTGCAAAAATGTCTACCTCCTCAAACTCTCAAAGCAGTAAATGTATACTATTTTTATACATTTGTAAGGATCTACCTTCCTTTCTGGTTATTTACGACCATTGATACTTCTATTCTAAAGCATAAATATTTTGGTTAGCAGAGACTATGTCCTATTTATTTATATATGTTCCATAATGCCCAGCATTCTTTGCACATAACTGTTGGTCAGTAGCAGTGAATGATTAAATCGTTTTTTAATAAGAAGGTAAAAATCAGTACATCAACTAATTTAATATTTCTTTAAGTATATTTTAGTTTTAAAAACAAATAGTATATAAATAAGCAAATTTCTGAGAAAGGCAGAGAGGATAAAAAATGCAACAAAAAAATCTAGAGGCATTGAATATGTTTTTTAGAAATAAAACATCTGACTTATTTCACAGCATAATAACTCCCGAGTCTGTCCATGTTGTCACCAATAGCAAGAGTTCCTTCATTATTTCTCTCTCTCTCTCTCTCTCTCTCTCTCTCTCTCTCTCTCTCTCTATCTCTATCTCTATCTCTCTGTCTCGTAGAGCAGGTGTATGTTTGTATGTTTACAAAAAAACTGCATGGAAAGCACAGAGAATCCCTCTAAAACCTTTCCCCTGCACACAGTTTATAGTTAATCCAATTATTAACACTCCATTAGTGTGGTGCATTCATTACAATTGATGAGCCAATATTGGTACTTTGTTTTAGCATTAAAGACATATACTTGAGAATAAAACTGTCAAATACTTAAAGTGTATGTCATCATTTAACATATGTATTTATTGTGAAAGGAGTTCTCCCCATTCCCTGCATCGAGCTAATTAACACATCCCTCACCTCACATATTTATCTTTCTTTTGTTTTGGGGAAAAGTTATGGCCTGCTCTCAGGAAATTTCAATGATGCATTGCAGTTTGGTTGTTTGTTTCTTTTAGGGTTCAGATATAAGTGGTACAATGTAGTTCCTGTCTTCTCTGTCTTAGTTATTTTGTTCAGCAGCCTATCAATGCTTCTCTCTCTCATCATTGATGCTCCTATTTCTCTCTCCCTCTTCCTTCCTCTCCGAAATCAATAAAAATAATATTTTAAAATGCTTATCTGTAAACTATTGTATTGAAATGAGAGCTGAAAGTTAATAATTAATTGTCCCCCACATAGGATGTTAATGGAGTATCATAATTTATATTAATAATTTTCAACAAAGCTTTTTAATGTACTTATTTTTAATCAATTGCTTTCTTAGCCTTAAAGGACTCAAACATTGCAAAAAACATTTTGCTAAATGACTAAGACATAGAAGTTGGTAACTATCTGCCTAATTTTATTTCCAAATAAAAAGATCTATTTTTATGTTTTTAATTTAAAACATCAATGTTATTACAAGAATGCATTTATAGATATGGGGAAATTTGACTTCAGAGTACTTCACATAGTGAAATAATGAAATAAATCATAACACAGATGAATATTGGAATCCAATGAACATCAGTATGGCTAAATGATACGATATTGCATGTTCAGGTCTTAAAAATAATTGCACAAAATAATTGCACATATGTTACTCAGTAAATATAAATTTTTTACACTAAGATGTAAATTAGTGGAAGATATTTAAGTAAAAACAATAGAACTCCAAGAGTTTCTCTTTTGGAGATGTTTAGGTAAAATCTCTCTGAATATTTTATTTCTTGACAGTGCTAGTTTATGGAGATTATGGGGAGATTGTGCAGTTCCCCAAACTACCCGTCGGCCTACCTACTTGACAAGAGAATAGTCAGGGAGAGATATTCAATGCCTGACACATGTTCTTCTTGGCATTTGCAGTGCTCTGAAGCAATTGTAAAAGGCCATATTCATCATAAGACAGAAAGTCACTTGCTTTGAATGATTTCCATCACTTATTAGCCAAAGTATAACCTGAAGTAATAATTGTTTAACATCTTGTTATATCAATATATTAAAGAAATTGAGGTGGTTCAGAAAAAAATTCTTCTTTTTATTGCTATATACATATTATATATAATATGAACTATTAGATGAAGCCACCAACCTTATTTTAGCTCTTAATTTGGTTGCTGAATAAATAATAGCATTTTGTTAATTTAGAGCTATAAAATAAACTTTATTGAATATATATTACTGCTAATATTCAGAAGTTAGATATGTAAATTAATTTAACTGCTTATATGATATGGATAATTAAGAACAAATTTTCATTTAGGATTATAAGAAAGCACAAGGATATTGGAATATTTGGACTAAAATAAAGGAAATTGGTTGTAATTCTATTTCAAAAGATAATCACTGGCTTACAGTTTTCATTACAAATTCTTATAATACCAAATATTCCAGAAATAAAAATAAAAATATAATAAATAATAAGACATTTTGTTTGGGGTTTGAGAGTTTATATCAATTTGTAACTAACCTCCTACTATACCACAACACAATGGATATGGCTTTGGTCTTTCATAGTTTCTTCACTAATATCCCCTTTTCTCATAATCATCTTTCTCCTTTCCTCTCTACATTTGTATAAATTATTCAATTACCCTGCCCCATATGTTCACCATCCTCAAGTTATTCCTTTACACTATCATTTAAATTTTGCAAGGTCAAGTAAAGTAATCTATCACATGTTAACAGAAGTAGAACTTCCACCATCAAACCCAGATAATAAATTAATCATGAAGTCAAGATTTTTGAAAGGGTGTGTATAATGGAAAAGATAGGAATATTAATTTTGAATATAAGTACAAATTCCACACCTCAGAGAATGTGTAAATCCAGTAAATTAATTGTAGGTTATCATAAATATATTCAAAGCACAAAAATAAATTTAAAAATAGTTTCACCTTTCAGGTCAACTTGGATGTACATTGATAAACTATTCTTCCTTTTGAAATCCCTCCTCTTATCTTTTCTTACACCATCCCCTCTCTTCAAGTCCCGAATCCATTTTTGCTTGTACTTTCAATGATCAAGGTCAGGGTGAGCTAAGAATGACAAGGTCAATGGATCCTTATGGGCAAGGTCGTCCTAAGCTAGTACAATTGATTTCTTTAGATTTTCAAAAGTGAAATATTAATAAGATAAATGTTATTCTCCTAGCAAGACATTAAACTGGTATATTCTCATAGTAGTAAACTATTCTCTAATAAAGATAAGGCATGAAGAAGGTAAGAAAAACAGAAAAACTGCCATGACTGAGCAACACAAAACAATTTTTTTCTATGCCCAATAATCTCTAATAAGAGAAATATTTTATCTGGTTCTGAAAGGAAAAAAACATACCTAATCACAGGATATATACATAAATACTTAGCATTTATCTCATAACAAAATTTTTAATACACAAAAAAGAATATGAGAAAGTCTCCAAATAAGACCTACAGTGGTAGGTAACTAATTTACTAATACTACAGTTGGGATGCATTAAGAAATGTAACTCCTTTATTTCTTTATAGCTGATTATATCTTCTTCATAAGCCTAGCTTTTTGCTTGGAAACAAATAGGAGATCTAAATTTAATAAAACAAGGCTAAAATGTAGTAGGATTTAGAAATTTAAATAGTTCTCTCAGGTTTAAACCATTCCTTCATATCTCCTTTCACCTGCTTCTTTTCCAGTTTTTGATTGGATGCATTGGATAAATTAGTGTTTAATAATATGAGAAGACCTATGAGATCCAAACAGGAATCTTGACACTATAAAAACCTAGAGATAATGGACACAATATAATACAAAAAATAGAGTTTATATTGACAAGTTGTTTACCTCCAGAAGAAATTTAATTAAATCCAAGGTGCCAGAGGTGAAAGGAAAACTAAAAGCCATTAATCAGTTAATGTCATTAAGTGAACAAATACTATGAAGTGTAATAACACACTACTGTTCAGGCTTTCCAAAGACAGGAATAAAACAAAAGTCTTTCTCATATCAGATACAGAATAGTAAATACATGACATTTCTAGGAAATCAAGGGAATTAATGGGCAAGGGCTAAATATTCACATTCTTTTCTTGAAGAATCTTCAAGAACACTAAAATGAGGAACTGAAACAGAGACCCAGTATACATAGATCAAATAAACTTTACCTATAATATACATGGCTAGCACCATCTCTGTTCTATGGTCCTCAGTGAATTAAAAATTATCAAGAGAAATTAAACTTCTGCTTGCATCTCAGTTATGTTTGGACTCTGACTTTATAAGTAGAATATAAAGTATAAACTTGGTAAAAGAAATCCCTGTTGAAAGCCAACTCTCTCAAGAGTTTAGTGTTGACAATGCAATGCAGTTTATTAAACATGTTACAGTAAGGGACACTACTTTGATGAACGTTTACAGGGAGAAATTATGAATGCATACTTATATGGTTCTGGAGTCTGAGCTCAAGCTGTCTTTTAAGGGACTTGTGGAGATTGGGTAAAGTTTGTGATGTAATAGTTGAGGATTTTTGGACACAGAAAGACATACACCTTGAAGTCATTCTAGTAACTAAATTGTTTAATATCTAATTGCTCAGATGAGCATACAGGTTGGTAAGATAAACTAGTTTTATCACTTTCTTAAAACAATGCAAGCGCAGCAAAAATTCACAGCATTATTCTTTCCTTCTTGGTTAGGAATTTCCTGGACCCAAGCATGTGAACACTGATGGTTTCAGTTCTCAGCTCAATCAGATGCTCTCACTATCATTATCTGTCCAAATCAGAGCATCTGATTGAGCAAGATTGATTATATCAGTTTGAAATTCTAGGAATATGAGGTTACCCTGTTCCTTTTTATAAATGACTAGAGGCCTGGTGCATGAAATTCATGCATGGGAGGGAGGTTTCTCTCAGCCTGGCCTGCGCCCTCCCATAATCTGGGATGCTGCATGCACCAGTGACCATACTTTTCATACAGGTGAAAGGCATCTTGCTGTTGCATGGGCAGCTACATTTTTTGCCCTGATTATAAAAGGTAGCCTAGAGCCCCGGAGTTCAGCTGGTTACGGTCCCAGGCCTGTAGTCACCCGCTTCTTCTTTTCAACATGACAGATGCCACCGTGTCCTTTGCCAAGGACTTCCTGGCAGGTGGAGTGGCCGCAGCCATCTCCAAGACAGCGGTAGCACCCATCGAGCGGGTCAAGCTGCTGCTGCAGGTGCAGCATGCCTGCAAGCAAATCACTGCAGATAAGCAATACAAGGGCGTTATAGACTGTGTGGTCCGTATCCCCAAGGAGCAAGGAGCCCTGTCCTTCTGGTGTGGTAACCTGGCCAATGTCATTAGATACTTCCCCACCCAGGCTCTCAACTTTGCCTTCAAAGACAAATACAAGCAGATCTTCCTGGCTGGTGTGGACAAGAGAGCCCAGTTTTGGCGATACTTTGCAGGGAATCTGGCATCAGGTGGTGCCGCTGGGGCTACCTCCTTGTGTTTTGTGTATCCTCTTGATTTTGCCAGTACCCGTCTAGCAGCTGATGTGGGCAAAGCCGGAGCTGAAAGGGAATTCAAAGGCCTTGGTGACTGCCTGGTTAAGATCTACAAATCTGATGGGCTTAGAGGCCTATACCAAGGCTTTAATGTGTCGGTACAGGGTATTATCATCTACTGAGCTGCCTACTTCGGTGTCTATGATACTGCAAAGGGAATGCTTCCAGATCCCAAGAATACTCACATCTTCATCAGCTGGATGATCGCACAGTCCGTCACAGCTGTGGCTGGGTTGACTTCCTATCCATTTGACACTGTCCGTAGCCACATGATGATGCAATCAGGGCGCAAAGGAACTGATATCATGTACACAGGCACACTCGACTGCTGGAGGAAGATTGCTCGTGATGAAGGAGGCAAAGCTTTTTTCAAGGGTGCATGGTCCAATGTTCTCAGAGGCATGGGTGGTGCTTTTGTGCTTGTCTTGTATGATGAAATCAAGAAGTTCACATAAATTATTTCCTAGTCTTCCCTCCCCCAGGCCCCGTGAACAGGCATGTTGTATTATGTAACATATCTTGAGCATTCTTGACAGACTTCTGGTTGTCTGTTTATCAATAGCAACTATTTACTGGTTGAAAATGGGAAGCAATAATATTCATCTTCTTAAAGCCATTTCCATGATGATGATGGGACTCAATTATATTTTTTATTTCAGTCACTCCTGATAACAAATTTGAAGAAATAAAAAATATCTGAAATATATTTTAAAAAAAAGTAGTACCTAACATGATCCTTCTGAGGCAGTAGTACCATTTTCCCCATCTTATGGGTACAAAAACTGAAGCAGAGAGAATTTAAGTAATTGGCTTTTTCACACAGTTAAAAGTGTCAGGATCAGGGCTGACTGCAACATATGCAAGCCAGAGTATGCATGTCATTGCTGTGTCATCCTGTTTTTTCAGTGTTAGTCTTGGTTTTAATTTTTAAATCTCAGAGACTGTTCCCAATATGTAGCAATGCATGTTCATCCCCATGTAGAATAAACATGATGTGGACAGTTTGGAGATTCTTCTGATGAATTAGGATTAAGCAGCCACAGATCTCTTTTTCTAATACTGCAGAAGCCACCTTCCTTGTTTAACAGTGTATGGGATGTAGCAGTTTATAAGCTATGACATAGTCACTCACAATCTGGGACCCCCCGAGGGATGTAGCAGTGCGCCAAGTGGCAGGTGGCCAGGGAAGAGCCTGAACTGGGGCCAGGCACCGCACTGTTCATGCTCATCCCGGCCCACTGTGCCTGCTGCCATTGCTCCCTGCATGGTAGTGCTGCAGAGTTGGGAGAGGCTCCTGCCGCTGCAGCTGCGGTCGCCAGCCATGAGCCTGGCTTCTGACTGAGCGCACTGACCACCAGGGGGCAGCTCCTGCGTTGAGGGTCTTCCCCCTGGTGGTCAGTGTGCATCATAGCAACTGGTTGGCCAGTTGTTCTGGTCATTCCGTCATAATCGTCACTTAGGCTTTTATATATATAGATTAATTGCTGATTGTTTTGATGAAACAGCAAAGGTGGAATGGCATTTTAGTCTTTGCAGAGCTCATCTCTAAATACTTCAACATGGACAAATTATAGTATACTAGAGGCCTGGTGCTCGAATTCTTGCACCAGTGGTGTCCCTCGGCCTGGCCTGCAGGATTGGGCTGAAATCGGCTCTCTGACATCCCCCGAGGGGTCCCAGATTGCGAGAGGGCACAGGCCAGGCCAAGGGACCCCACCGGTACACAATCAGGGCCAGGGAGAGACGTGGGAGGTTGGCCAGCCAGAGAGGGACCACGGGAGGGCTCCAGATCGTGTCTGGCCCGTCTCTCTCAGTCTTGATCGGCCGGACCTCAGCAGTAAGCTAACCTACTGGTCAGAGTGTCTGTCCCCGGGTGGTCAGTGCACATCATAGCAACTGGTTGACAGTCAACTGTCTGCCCCCTGTGGTCAGTGCACGTCACAATGAGCGGTTGAGCGGCCTTAGCGTATCATTAGCATATTACAATTTGATTGGTTGAACGTCCAACCAGTCGACCAGACACTTAGCATATTAGGCTTCTACTATATAGGATAATCAAAATTCATAGCCTCTTCTAAGCCAGAATCCAAGAATGCTCAAATTAAACCAAAAGTTGGATCTAATCACCAATTTAGAGCACAGAAAACCAAATATGAGGTGGTTAGTGAAATTTTCCATTTCATGAACTTTTTGGTTTATTGCCTGAATTGTTTAAGTAATATCAAATCAATGTAAATGCTAATACAAGGTTATTCCATTATGAAAGCACATGTTTTATCTGCCAACTATAACTGCCTGTCCAATCTTATTAAATTCTCAGATGAGATTTTCATACCCAGGACTAGGGGGAAGATGGGGCTTGAGGAGAATTTCTGTCGCAATGACAGCAGTTAGAAGCTGAGCTATTGTGCATTTTTGTTTATGTGTGTGTCCCTGTGTTTGGAAGTAGAGCCTCTTTGCTTCCTGCTAGTTTCGCCAGAGATTAAGCTTCTTGCCTCCTGCTCGGTGACAAGTGTTTACCAGTCTGTGAAAAATGAAAATTGGGGAAGAGGATAGAGAAACATTTCTGTTCCTTGGATAGAATTTAAACTAATCTTCATGCTTTCATCCCCAACTCTACTACTATCTTTTAATATATTCGATATTACTCACTGAAGAGTATTTGGGGGGTGGGTAGTGAGGCAAATGGCTCACTTCTTGTTGAGTTTTTCCTCTCCTAAATCATTCCACCTGTCCATGCATTTTCTCATTTTTCATCTTCCAAAGTTCAGTGGACATCCCTCATGTCATGTCAGCTCCTAACCCATACATATATAACTTTATGGTTGCTTAACAGGAAGAGGTAAAGATGCATGTATGTTTTCAATTAGTCATTTTAAACCAGATATTCTCCATGATAATATGCTACAGAAAGTAAGTTATCCATTATATTTGAAAACATTTCAGCTTAATATTAATTCTTTTGATAAAAAAGCATTAAACTATTTGAGAATATTATGTCCATGTTTAAATAAATCTTAAATGGATACAGCAAAAATTAACAAAACAGATATATTGAACATAGTCAATAAAAACTTTGAAATAAAGTTTAAAAAATTGAAGCTGAAATGATCATAGGAAGTCCTACCATAACTGAAATTTACTTGGAGTGAATATTAAGGCATTATTGATCACAAAGCTTTAGCTCAATTCCTTTCCTAGTGTTTACAATAAATTAAAAGAGACAGTCAGTTATAAAGCCAAAATGCAGAACAGAAACAAGGTAATGTGAGATTTAATTTTAGACTTGTCAGGAATAGTCTTGGTGATTCTGGAAAATACACTTAATGACTAAACATCTCAGTTATGTTATCCATAAAATGAGAGAGATTAGAAGGTCTCTATATTATATTCTAAGTACAAATTGTTTATAAATCTAAAGTATATGTTTCTTATATGTTAGTTGAAATTAGAAAATAGATTTAAAATGTTTCTATTGATTTTTTTAGAGAGAGAGGAAGTGAAAGGGAGAGAGAGATAGAAACATCAATGATGAAAGAGAATCATTGATTGGCTGTCTTCTGTGCACCCCCTACTGGCGATAGAGCCTGCATCCCAGGCATGTGCCCTGACTATGAATCAAACTAGGGACTTCTTGGTTCATGGGTTTATGCTCACACCAGCTGGGCAAGATCAATTGTTTTTTATAAATATCCACTTGATGCTTAAAAGAGTACAGTATTTTAAAATTATTACCTTTCAACTCTTTAAAAATAGTGCCTAGAATTAATGATTAAGAAGAAAATATATTTTGTAATATTATAATGTTAACATTTATTGAATGTTTTATATTTATCAGGCACAAGACATTAGCAGGATGTTATTATCAACCTCATTTTATAATAATGCAAGTTAAGTTGGGTAATTTAACCAAGACTACATAACCCATAAAAGACAAATATAAACTCAAGTCTAATTACTAATTACAGATGAATATGCAGTTTTGGGGGATTTACGCTTTATTATATCTACTTTCTGTAGATTTATTATCTTTCAGGCAAAAAAAATGTGGTGTTTTTAGAATGTAAGAAATAGTTTCATTTTCATTAACTGTAAAGTAATTTTTGATAAATGACTGTCTTTGTGTCTTTTTTTTTTTTTTTTCGGTTAATCCTCACCCAAGGATATTTTTTCCATTGATTTTTAGAGAGAGTGGAAGGAAGGAAGGGAGGGTGAGAGAGTCAGACAAAGAGAGTTAGAGTGAGAGTGAGAGAGAGAGAGAGAGAGAGACTACAACTGAGGTATGTGCCCTTGGATTTGTATAGTGATTGTTTTTTATAGTTAAGTAGTAATAAATATTTGCTCACTTCCCTTAAAATTAGAGTAAAATGAGTAAAAACTGTTTCACACATGAAAAATAGATTTTAAAATTTCTCATCATGACTGAAAATCTCTTCCTTGCTATCATTTATATTAACACCCTTCCAATAAAGTTATTAATAGTAAAAATAGCATGATTTTGAACAAATTTTCATTTTGCTCTCTATGCAATGTTGTATTAATGCAACAATTAACTAAGTATAAAGCATAATTGTCCTATTGATAAATGAGAAGACTAAAACAAAGCTAATAAATTAAATAGCTATAAGTTAAGCCCCAGTCCTGGTAACTAAATTCTACATTATTGAACATGCCTCTGTGCTTTGCAATTAATAAAAGGTGGTACAAAGACTTGTAAAAGTAGATGCTGCACTTTTTAAAATCTACTAAAACAACCCTTCATTGTGAGATTAATGAAAAACATGTACAGAAATTCTGATGCATTTCAAAAATCACCTCTCATATAAGGCAAGCTACTCATCATGCTGCGGAAGGACCAAAGAATAATAAAGTTAAATATGATGTGTCTTGCCCTGGCAGGGTGGTTTAGTTGGTTGGAGAATCATGCCATATACCAAAAGGTTGCAGGTTCAAATCCCAGCCAGGGCACATACCTAGGTTTCAGGTTCCATCCCAGGTCGGGGCAAGTACAGGAGACAACCAATCGATGTTTCTGTCTCACATAGATGCTTTTCTCTCTTTCTCAAATCAATTAAAAAATGAAGAAGAAGAAAAAAAAAATATATATATATATTAAATGCACATATAAATATGATTAGTTTTAATACATAATCTACTCAGAGGAATAAGGAATAACTAATGGGATTAATACTTTTATGTTATTTCTATACAACCAAAACAGAGAAGAAGTATACAATATACAAATGTGTATCTCTTGCCAAATGTGGCCTAGGAATTAATACATGCTGGGATGGGAAAAGCAGCAAAAAATATCTAGTTGACCCTAACGTGGATGTGCTTTGTTTTCTCTGTGTGATCTTGAAACCTTCTATCTTTTCTGCTAAGATGTCACTCCTAAATGACTTCAACCCAGTGTTTTGCTAAATTATTATTTTATCCAGCTTTTGTAGTTTTTCTTAGTAAAAGTTTTATGAAGCAGAGGTGTCTTATTGATGTTTTAAGAATTGGAAGTATATGTGATCGAAATTTCAAATATGACAAACTAATTCCTGATGTAGTAGAATTCTGCCAATTAATTATACAAAAGCAAACTAAAATGTTAAAAAAAATAATAAGTAGTTTGGTTTGCTGTGGGCAAAATGTTAAAAGGCGGGGTTTTGTTCCAAATATTTTAAACATATATTTAAATGTAGGCAATATAGTACATCAAATGAGAGAAATTCCATGATGACTAAGATATGCTCCTCAGATTTTAATGGATTCAGAAGACATGTAAAAAGATAAAGAATGCCCTGCCCTGCATGGCTTAGTTGGTTAAGCATTGTTCCATGCACCTAGAGGTCACAGGTTCAATTCCAGGAGTTGCAGGCTGGAACCCAGTGAAGGCCATGCAGGTGGAGGGCATGCAGGAGGCAGCTGATCCATGTTTCTCTCTCCCTCTCCCTTCCTCTCTCTCTAAAAAATATAAATAAAAACATAATTTTTAAAAAAATTAAAGAACACTTTATTGTATAATATATAATAGAACAACTAAAGAAATAGTTGGTTAAAAATTTGTTTGCATGAAATGTGAAATGCTTTAACTTATAGAACTTTTAGAAAAAATGTGCTGATACCATATAACAGAAATTCTGATGATTCATTTTCCTCAGTATATAAATCTATTCAAGTGAGAAAATCAAAAATGATAGCCTCAACTCTTCATGGAAAATGAGAAAATAGGAACCAATGTATATCAGAGGAATTATCTGAAAGATCTCACTGGTAAGGACTTTAATATACTTACAAACAATATATAAAAAAGATAAAGATGAAAGATCAGTTATAATTTCAAAGAATTGTCAGATATCAGGGCAGATATAACTTTCTATGAGAGACAGAATTCTACATTCCCTAATATTTTCAATTTAAAAAGGTCCTAGAAGATTAACAAGAAAATAATGCTAATATTCACAGGATATTAAAATTTCATGAACAAGGAAAGGAGAACTTTGATCAATTTTATTAAAATAAATACATTTCTTATTGAAAATAAAAACATAATAAGTTTTGCATAAACAGAAATAATTCAGTGCTATCATTCTACTACTAATGGTAGGCAAAGCAGACATTACTCAAGAAATGTTAGTTACTACTCGATGACTAAGGAATGCAATATGGACTTAATTTTATTGAGTAAACTAAACATATTGCAAAACACAAAATCTGGAAGCATGTTGTAATTAAATAAGTGAGGCAAACTATGTACAATAAAAAAATGGTTCAAGCAGATTATGTAGTTTGTAGTCAATGCAACAGATGGCCCATATGCCTGACCAAATTACATAATTGCAAAATTGTGATTTAGTGAAACATTGGGAAGTACTGTTGGAGTTTGGTTATCTAAAATTTATGTAACTCTAAAGTACCAACTCTATAATTCAGTAATCATTATAAACCTCAGAGCTCATATTTTTAAAGTAGCATAAAAATTCACCATCTCCTTTAAAAATATTAGGACATTTATTACATATCAAACTGGATAATTAAAAAAGACTATCATAATTTATTTCATTTAAGAACTGCTTTATAACAGCAAACTAGGTGTTACTAAATATTCAACTAAATGATTATACGTTTAAATTTAAACTAGATATTCAATAAAACATTTAAAACTATTATAATAGAAAATCATTTACATACATTTTTTTAAAATTTCCCTAATTTTAGAGTTTTTATATTTTATACTCATATTCATTGTACAGTATTTTTAAAAGATGAACTATTCATTAGGATAAAACAACGTCTCCTCCAAAGGAGAAGGAATATATAGAAAATATGCGAACAACTAAATGTCTTATGGACAATTCTTAGGAATTTTATAGCAAAATTACAAAGTAATTACTTTAAATTATATATATATATATATATGTGTGTGTGTGTGTGTGTGTGTGTGTGTGTGTGTGTGTGTGTTTATATATCCATTTGTTCTTTATTTTGAGATAAATATACGTATCATAACATATGAACAAGTGGAGAAATAAATATACATATCATATTTATATGTTTCTTTCTTATGGAAATTCCTCAAGAATTTTTGCCCAACAAGAACAGAACAGTTTGAGAAATAAAAGGTCCAAGTATCGACTCAAGCAAACTGATATAGTCTAAATGAGAATTGTGATAAGAAAATCACTAGTGTGAATTTAGTATGTTATGGTTGATAAAATATTCAACAATATATTTTTAGCTTGTGAAAGATCAGTGTGATTTTTTAATGATTTCTAAATTTTTTGCTAAGCACAGCTTGTTTATTGAAGATGGAGACAGCCAAGTGAGAATTTTCTCAAAGTAAGAAAACATAGTTGGTTTTCTCATTTTGGAATACTGTATTCCTCATGCCCAAAGACAATGCCTTTAATAGCAGATTCATTTGTAAAGATTGCCATTAAAATGACTGTAGTCTTTGAACTTAATTTCTCCTCACAGATAGGGTGGCTTCAAGTTGATAAATGTCCTCTATAATAAAAAGGCAACTTGAAGGCAATATGTTCTTAGTTCACCTAAGAACTTTTATAGATTTTTTTTCAAATTTATAAGGTGAACTTCATGGTGCAAAAAAGCACCCCAAGTGACCAGTTCTAACAACCAAATTCATTGTGAAAGAAAACAAAAAAAATGACATTTTTATCCTGTTTTTTTTTTTCTTTCTATTGAAAAAGAGGTAAGAAAAAAAAAAACTTATAGGCATACACTAACAGGAGCTAATGTTAAATTTATCCCTACTATCATTAATAAATAATAACTATTGTCAACCATTACCAGCAGCTAACAGCAAAATATATTTTGCTATGTGAGAAAATACATAGTACCTAATAGAAAAGCAAAATAACATATCAGTCAAGAGTTTCTGTTCTAGAAGCAAACCCGTTTTTTAATTCCATCTCTACCATTTTCTATCTTTGTTAATTAGCCATCTGTACATTTATTATTTTCACTGCTGGAATAGGATACTCTACTGTCAACAGTCATTTTGAGGAGTTATTTTGTTACTCATGTAAAATGCTTAGAATAGTACAGATAGATAGTATGACCTCCTTAAATGTTGGTCATATGTTAAGTGATAAATAGATATACTGTAGTACAGAATTATTTTTGGAGGCAAAGGAAATAAAGTAGTGACAATCTGAGCTGTACTTTAAAGAAATTAGACAAAACATACACGTACACATAGACACAGAGACAGTGACAGAAAAATACAAAAATAGAGAAAGAGACAACATAGCTAAATTATATTTCTTTAGAAATAAGCTTCATTATTACCATAGGCATACAACAAAAACAGCTTACTTATTTGTTAAATTCATAAACTTCATGTATTTAAACGTTCATTGGTATTTTTATTTATATTATCAATTCCCAATTACTTTGAATAAAAACTCAACAGGTTTTCCCATCTAGTAACCACACCCACTCTTCTTTCATGAGCTTTTAAGAACCCTAAAGCCAAAAATATACATTCCAGCTAGATGTTCTTATGGACCTGTATACAGAGTTCATGCTGAATCTTTGTTTCCTGGAAATCTTAGTGTTTCAAATTCAACATCCCGCCCCCCTCACCCCCCCCCCCCCGCACCCTTGTCTCTTTCTGAAAGGAGTAAATGACCATATTCTACATAGTTGTGGGTTTCTCTAGCATTAATGGCAGCCACAACTTTTCAGAATGTTATTTTTACTGAGACAGATTCATCTAGGGACACATTTTTATAATATTACAACCATTCTTTGGACCACTCAGGAGATCAGAGCAGACATTGACTAACCGATATACTCATTAAAGGGAATTGAGATAAGTTAGACCCTTAAATCGCTATGAAATAATCTGTTTTCCCCCCATCTATGCATTGTCTATGTGACTCCCTAGACAGGACAGAGATGAGTTTCCTGTTCAGACTGTAATTTGCCTCAAATCAGTATTCAATACCACCTAAACTTGATGGAAAGCTGAAAGCCGCAGGTGCATGCTTCTAACTGATCCCATGGAGATGCCAGAGAGGCTAACAACATAGAGGGAAGTCACTGGTCATATTGCAGAACTCACAATGTTAACTGATTTCTACCACCCCAAGGAAGAAGTAACAAAGATGTAGAATATTCTACAAATTAGAAATAAAATTCCACTTCTCATGAGAATGTTTAAAGAGAGATATTATAACATAATCAAAATGTTATCTTTTTCCCTCTAGAGCAAATCAGTATAATCATAACCTGTCAATCTGAGGTAGCTGTGAGCCCTCACACTCAGGATAATCAGGTATTTCTATAACACAACTGAATCAGCCAAGACATATTTGCTATTATCAAGGAATATCTTGACATCCATCCTTTGCAACAATTTCAGTGTGATTTTCATGAAACACAATTTCTTCAGTCCTCTAATGACCGTAAGAACTCCCAGCCACTGAGAAATAAACTCCAAATACCTTACTATGAAATAAAAATGTTAGATGTTAAAAAATGTTATAATGGTGTGGCTTCAAGCTTATGTCAGGTTTATCTAATATCGCATAAGAATTACTATTATTATTTTTTTTTGTTAATTCTCACCCAAGGATATTCTTTTCCATTGATTTTTAGAAAGAGTGGAAGGGATGGGGAGAGACAGAGAGAAACATCGATCTGATTGAGATACATTGATTGGTTGCCTCCCACACGTGTCTTGACCAGTACTGGGATCGAGCCTTGACAAAAATCAAACCTATGACCTTCGGTCCAAGGGCAGACACTCTAGCCACTGAACAAAACTGGCTAGGGCTGCATAAGAATTTTAAAAAGTTTCTTTTGGCAGAATATTATAGTCAACTTCCTAGTTAGGAAACTCTATATTTCAAATATGCTTTCACAGTAAGATATGTGTAATTAGTTTTTCTTTTTAAAATATATAAATACCTTAATTACTGAACACTTGTGTAACCACCATTAAGGTTGTACTTCTGTTTAGAAGAAAGCATCGCTGCAGTTAATCCCTAGATGACAATTTTTTCAAGTTCTCCCCAGCATTGGAGGCCATTCTCTTCTGGGAGAATGGAATTCTTAAAAGTAAAACTTACTTTTGATACATGAATTCCTTTTTTCCAGGTAAAACAAAAATGTAATAACGGGCGTTCAGTGTTATGGACTAACCATATCACAAACAGCCACTGCTTTCTTTTCTAAGATAAGATAAAATAATCATCTCCTGATTTGCTGTTCATTACTTAGGAAAAATATGATTCATATGGATTGAAATCATGACTATGATAATGTAACTGTTGGGATTTTTATGTCTTTGTGTCAATTAAGAGATCTAAACTTCAAAAAGTTCAATGTATTTCATGTGAGAATAAAAAAGAAATTCACATCAAGAAACAACACAGTTTAACTGCTTAAAACTAAACTCACACACATGCATGCACACACATGCACACAAACACACACAATCTTAAAAGGGTGTAGAAGATGGGGGGAAAGATTATCATCAAATGAGCAACATTTAAACTGATAGTTCATCTCTCAAAAGCAATAGCATAATCAAGAATACAATAGAAGGGTATTTTTAATATAGTAAAAGAAAATAACTTCCAATTTAGAATTCTATATTGATAAAAAAAAATACCCTGCAATGATTAAAGTAAAACAAATATATTGTTATACTGATTTAAAAATTGAGAGGCTTCACAATCAGCAAAGTTGCATTAAAGGAAATTATAAAAGTTAACTTCAGATAGGAAGTTACCCTCAGGAAATGATCCCTGTCAGACGCACAGAAATGGAATGGAAAATAAAGTTAATGTAAATAAACATCATCTTTGAAAATACATGTGGACATGTAAATGCAATGAAAAATAGTATATATGTACCAGGAGGGGAGGAAATAGAGTCAAAGTGTTCTAAGGTCCTTGCATTTTCCCAGTAGCATAAAGGTTCCAATCCTACCTAATAATAGACAAATATGCAAATTGACCGTACCTTCGCTATGCCCACGATTGGCCAGGAGGCGCGGGGGGGCGGGACTCGGGGTGGCTGGGGTGGCCGATTGGGCCGGCAGGACACTGAGCTCGCGTCGCCAGCAGTGGCGAGAGCTCAGCGTCTGCGCCATGGCTGTGCTGCGGCACAGAAGGGGCCTCTGGGGCAGCGAGCTCACGTCCCACCGCGGACCATCAAAAGCGGGGGAGCTGGGTACCTGTCCGCTCAGGCACCAGGCCTTTCAGAAGCCTCCACCACGCCGGAGGCTTCTGAAAGGCCTGGTGCACCAGCGGACAGGCACCCAGCTCCCCTGCGATCGAAAGCGAAAGCGTGTAGGGGACCCTACACATGCATGATTTAATCATGCACTGGGCCTCTAGTTAATATTATATTATTGTAACTCAAAAAATCAAAGTGTAATATCTCTGATAGTTGTTAAGTAACTGACAAATGAATGAATCACTTTTCAACATACAAAAATCATAAAACACATTAAATCAAAACAATAAAGATAGATAAATAAGCAGCCATATGAATATGAGCATAGCCTTATATCTCTCAATATTTGATTGGACAAGTAGTTAAACATCAGTAAGTATATGAAAGTTTTGAACCCACTAACAAATAAGAACTAGCGCATCTAACTGTAAATTTGCACACATCAATTTCAGGGTACACGTTCTTTTCAATCCTGTATGAAACAATTTTTCAAGATAAAACTATATTGAACCATAAAGCACATCTCAGTGCATTTCAATGATTTGAATTCATACTGATAAAGAGTTAGCAAACATTTTACATAAGTGACAGAGGACAAACATCTTAGGCTTTTTGGGCAATATGTTCTCTGATATTGTAGTGTCAAAGTAGCCAGAGACAATACAAAGAACAAAATAACATGATTCTGTTCCAAAAAATCTTTACTTGTAAAAATAAGGCTGGGTGTGGCCCACAGTTTACCTACCTCTGTTTTTTGGGGTGTTTTTTTTTTTTGCAGGCGCCAGGACCAATGATCACCAGTTGCCCAAGTACCAAAAACGAATGCTTCTGAAATCCTGTGATGTCAATTCCACACATAGAGCAATCAAGCTGCTCTACACGTGCCACTCACCACAGAAGCCCTTTTTTAACCTACCTCTGATATTGAGTATATGTCTTAGCAACATGCAATTAAGTTGGAAAAGAATAACCAAAAGGGAGTTAGAATAGTCTCATATACATATAAATTAAGAACGTTACTTCAAAGATAACATCATAATAAGATGGAAAATAGGTTGAAGTAGATGAATAAAAGGACACATCATATAAAAATTCTGAAATAAGAGTCTTTAGGGAATTGATGTTTCCACATTTAGGAGCCTGAAATATTGTGAAAACGTTTTTCAAAAATCAGTGGAAAATTGATCACAACTCAGGAGCCATTTGAAAGATAATTCTACAATGTTGAGGCAATTTCTTTACCAGTCAATCAAGGTTCCCATGATATGAAACAGCAAAAATATTAAAGTTCTATGTTCCTAGTTATAGTAATAAAATAGTTATAATTAACTTGGAACATAATGAGGTGTCAAGTCATGAAACTGGTAACTAAGGATAAGAATTAAGTATTTTCCCTCACTTTCCTCTGTGATTTAATTGCACATCAGGATAACCAAATACTATATGATGGAAATATATAAAGAGGTAATATGCAAATTGTCCGTTACCGCGTCACAGTAATGACCGTGGAACAGGCTGGGTGGGGCTGCACGCAAAACTGGTCACCAGGAGATGCCTGGAGCACCTCTAGGTCCCCCCCCCCACACTCCGGCAGGTGGCGGTGGCGGCTCACTCCTGCCTCCCGTGGGAGCAGCACAGCTCCCGCCCACTCCTGCGGGCACACTGCGGATCCGGCTGGCTCCCACGGAAGTGGCGGGTGGCCTATTGCACACGATATTGCGCGCTGGCCGCTAGTATTAATATAAAAATGCTAGCTATAAGACAAAGAATGATTAATAGAATTATAATATCTTTATCTTACCACCTCTATGAAAATAATGGATATAGGTAATAATCATAAATGGCTGCTAAAACAATAAGTGACATAGTGATAGGAAAATTCATAATGTATAAATCAAACAAATAACAACTGAACTGACTCATTTCAACATCCCAAGTACAGAGACAACAAAAAACACATGCCTTGGTAAGGAAATATTCAAGATCATCTATGAAGTATTTTTTCCTAAAATTCAAACCTTACTCCAATTAAGCCTCTAGAACTAACTTCCATTTGCAAGAAATTCAGGGGAATTTGGAATATTTTAAAGGTAGCAGAGGATGTAGTGAGCCCATTTCCAAATTTAGAAATATCTATAGACAAAATGACATAATATATTCAGCAAATAGATTGCAAGGGGAAAAGATGAGAAGTAAACATTAAGGTTTATAAGCCATTTGAAATACATAAAAGTCCAATTCAAAGTATGGACATTTTCCTTAAGCTCTGATTTGACCAATTAGTGTACAAAAATAAAAATGAAACACTTAGGAAAATTTAGACATTGACTAGAGATTTGAGAATATTAAAAATTTGTTACTAAAAATGTTAGATGTTGATAATTTATTATTATATTTTGAGAAATGTCCTATCTATCAGTGAAAAATACTGCAATGTGTACGGATAGATTGGTCAATGCATTGATAGTGATTTATGCTGGAGTTTGTGTACATGATGGGGGAGGGTGTAATTTTACTATTTTGTTTACTTTGTATATATTTGAAACTTTTCTTAAAACTTTTTTTAATGTATGGGAAACAGCCAAAACAGTTCAAGAAGTTCACATATAAGAAAAGAAAATATTATACAAATTAAAGAGTTAGCATCTATATTAAAGGTTGGAAAAAGAACAGAAAAAAAAACTCTAAAGGAAATACAAGGAATTAAAATGATATAGATTAGAAATGTATAAATAAAAAGGAGACATACAATAAATAGAATATAAAATAAAACTTATTTTTGAGAAATCATTTCATATTGATAAGTTTCTAATGAGACTGATTAATTAAATGTGAAAAAGTTGCAAATGGTTAAAGTCAATGTCAATAATAAATAGTACTATTATAACAAATGTTTCATATATTACAAAAAGAATAAAATTGTTTAAAATGCCAATAAGTTTAGAAAATTTATATTAAAGGAATGATTTCCTAGAAAAATATAACCTACAAAATATGACACATGAATCAGAAACTCTTGAGCATAGTATGTTATTTTAAATGCTGAATTCATAATTTCAAAATGTTCCAAATGTCTTACTGAGAAAATATACCAATTATTGAAGAAAGAATTACAGTCTTATCTTACAAACGTTTTCCAGAGAATTAACACTTTGGTAAGAGTAACCAACTAATTATGAGTTCAGCTTAACCTTTGTGCCAAACAGCAAGAGTATCAAGATAAAAAATTACTGGTCTCTCTCCTAATGAATATAGAAGCAAAAATCTTAAATTCAACAGGACATTGAATGAATTTAAAAAATGAACATGTTCAATTTATTCAAAGAATATATGTATTGTTTAGCATTTAAAAGTCAGTCATGCTTGTCCGGTTTGGCTCAGTGGATAGAGCATCGGCCTGCAGACTGAAGGGTCCAGGGTGCGATTCCGGTCAAGGGCATGCACCTTGGCTGCGGGCACATCCCCAGTAGGGGGTGTGCAGGAGGCAGCTGATGGATGTTTCTCTCCCATTGATGTTTCTAACGCTCTATCCCTCTCCCTTCCTCTCTGTAAAAAATCAATAAAAAGGATATTTAAAAACAAACAAGAAAACCCTGCAGCCTTTAAAAAAATAATAATATAAAAATAATTAAACAAATAAAAGTCAGTCATTATAGTTTGCCCCATCAATAAAGAATAAAAATCATTAAGAAATGTTTAATAGGTGCAAATAAAGTGGCGGATAAAACTCAAGCTCTAATTGTAATAAGGCAAAATGAGAAAATTTCTTGATCTGGTAAAGCACAGTAACACAATCTATAGAGCAAACACTCTATGCATGGTGAACTAAAAAGCTTTTTTTAAGCCCTGGGATTTTACCAGGGCACGTAAAGCAGTTTGATTTTCAACTCCCAGCATCTGCATTCTTTTGCCTGAGGGCTTTGTCCTGCTGCTGGAGCCAGCTTTGTTGCCATGGTGGCCAGAAGTGCCAGGGAATGAACTATCCTAGGAGTAGTTACCCACGTGGCTGACAGGAGTTAGCACACGCATATCCCACGATATGCACCCTGGTTCAGGGGAATGACTGCGAGGGGTGTATTCTATATTGGCTCCTAGTTTCTCTCCAGTGGGAAAGTCCCAACAGCCCACACTAGACCTGGGCATCCGGTATCGGCTGCCTCCCCCTTCCTTCTGTTTCTCATTTACCTTAATAAACTATTTGCCACTAGAATCTCTGTCTCAGTCTGCATCTAGTGGAATCCAAAGAAATTCACGATCTACGTTTTGAAATTCTGTTTATTTGATAATAATAAATTGTTTTCTTAAAAGTAACAATTTTTTTTTTTGCTGATTTTTCTCCTGCTTTCTCTTCTTATCATTAAACATTCTTAAGCCTAATATTGATTTGTCTTCAAAGGCATTAAGAGGTTATAAACAAATAAGTAAAACAACCAAATGAAAAATAACCAATATAGAGTCTCATTTTAACAAAAATGCACTCTGCTTTAGCAAGTTAGTTAAGAGTCAAGGTCAAATCTTTTATAATCACAGGAATACATTGCAACATTTTTACAGGAAAATATGAATTTACAAACATGTATGTGCAGGCTTTTTTAAGTCAATGACTACTACTAATTCAATTTTCAGAATACATATAAAACCCACTAAAAAATATTGTGGCAATGTTTTTTTCCTACCTCCCAATCCTTGCACATGGAAATATTTAAGATAAAGTAACATTACCAGTCTCGTCTTATACTTATTTACTCATCTTCCTGGAGGAAGAGAGATTGATTTGATTCATTCGTTTGAGAGAAGGAACTGGTCCTGATTAGCTCACCAGCTTCGCCCTGGGAGCCCATCTGTGTATCAGACGCATCACTCTGTGAGCACCTTCCTCTCAGCAGAGCCCTGGGACTGTCCACGCTGCAGGTGACTGGCTGACTGACTGGGGTGCCTGTCTAATTCAGGAGTGGAAAGTGAGTAAGCCCACTGGACTGTAAACTAAATTATGAATTCTTAACACTATTGTCAGTTAAAAATCATATTTTCATCCCCATCAGTGTAACTCCTACAGGTATCTCCGACATGTTTGGCCTCAGGAGAAAAGGGAGGGATGATATTTATTGCCCCCATAATATCACAAACTATTGACTAAGAATCTCTTGGGATGTTGACAAGCTCCACAAATGATTCTGCTGCAACTCAATTTTGAGACTCCTGAGAAACAATGACATGTAAGTACAGAATATACTTTACTGGAGAGAAGCATCAATTTGAAGTTTTAAATTTGAAATATATGAAGGTTTTTATATATGTTTTCATAAAATATGGGCTAGGGTTTTTTAAATCATTACTTTAAAACTTTATTAAATTGTAATTTTAAACTATGTGTATTTTCTACTATAGGGTAGAAAATAATACACTTAATCAAAAATTACAATTTAAGTTACATAATAATAATTAAAATGTTTGTTATTCTATTAATTTGCCCAATAGTTTCCCAACATATTGGGAACTACTCTTCAGGTTCTTTTCAGCATTATCTTGACCGGGGAGAGATTCCCCACCAAAGTCTACATCTTTACTCAAGGTATCCAGGTTCCACATACCCTGTTCAGTGAGTGGGCTTCCCTATAGCCAAGTATCCTGGACTATTAATAGGTTGAGTTGAACTCAGAGAATAATTAGTGGGGTTTTATTTTTGGGGGGGGATGGCCACATATTAGAAGAACTAGAAGCTGAGACTCTTTTATTTGTGCCTGGGTCTTCCTTTCTTTTCTGAACTGAACGTTTTTTCCTTTATATCTTGCTCTTCACTTTAACTCCCTGTTTTCTAGTTTAGATAATGGACACTTGCCCGCAGGCATGAAGCCAACTCTTTCTCTCTCATGCGGAAGTCAGTGTTTTCTTTAGCTTTTGATTTTGCTCTGTGTTATATGGTGAAGTAAAATGAGCACAAATGGAAGAACTAATGAGAGGACAAAAGAGAAAGAAAAAAATTAGAAAGTACCTAAATTAAGATTTTAGAATATAATATAGTCATGTTAAAGAGAGGCTAAAAATAAGCAAATAAGATTCCTCTATAAATTTCAAAACCTTTTCTAAATGAATGGAATAGATTAGATGAGAAGAAAAAAATCCATATAAGTATCTGTGTGTGTGTGTGTGTGTGTGTGTGTGTGTGTGTGTGTGTGTTCTCCTCGACATCATATCTATCTATACCTCTATTTCTCCATCCATTCCTTTCTCTCCTCATATATATTATCCAGGGATCAGGAAATAGCTAGATAATAAATATTTTAGTCTTTATAGATATTCAATCGTTGTCACAACTAGTTAATGCTGCCTTGTAGCACAAACATACGCCATTCACAATATGTAAACAAATAAGTATGGCTGTGTTCCAATAAAACTTTATTTACAAAACAGGTAGTGATGTGGCTTTTACTCATCTCTGGTATACTTTAATATGATAAGAAAGGGAGAAAAGGTGCAGCATTCAGTAAATGGCATGGTAATATTTTTCAAATCCTCACTAAATATCCACAATTAACTTCTACCTCATACTGAAAGAAACATTCTGATTACTTGACATATTACCCATTTTTAAAAACATGCATAAAATGGTAGAATATATTTAGTTATCACAAGTTCTTTGCCCAAGAGAATTTTGGATGTTTTCATTTAAAAATTGAACATGTATTTTCTTTTTAGTCTTGACAACAAATATAACTACAGTACAGCTTGGAAGCAAAAAATAAAACACAGGGAAATAAGACATAAAAGTAAAACTTTTAAAAACAAACAACATATTTGCCATACACTTAATTTAAATACCTTCTATATTTAATGCTTTAACACCAACTTGCTCACATGCTCCTAATTGCCTTGAGAATAACTCAAATAACTCTTTAGATACAAAATTCATTTGCTTATAGTTCCATAGCTATTTTGACATTGTTATACTAAAAATATTAAACATTAATGAAAAGTTTTGTAACATATATGCATGTGATTTCATCAATATTCTACCTAGATATATTAAGGGCAAGCTAGAATTACAAAAAATCAGCCCGGCTGGTGTGGCTCAGTAATTGAGCATATCTATGAACCAGAAGGTCAAGGTTGGATTCCTGGTCAGGGTACATGCTCATGCCCAGATTGTTGGCACATGCCCGGGGTTGCAGGCTCAATCCCCAGTGTGGGGCGTGCAGGAGGCAGCCGATCAATGATTCTCTCTCATCATTGATGTTTCTATCTCTCTCTCCCTCTCCTTTCCTCTCTGAAATCAATAAACCATATATTTTTTAAAAATCACATTATATGTTTTCATTAATTTGATTTGCACTTTTAGAATATCACAAAAATTTATTCTGCTTTGAAAAGAGAAGGGCTAAAAGGGCATTGGTAATTAGTGAGACATTCAAGGTTTAATTTTGTGAGAGCTGAAAATGTAGAGTGTTTTCTCTTAAGGTCCAGCCTTTTCTTTTGATTGAGTGCTGTAAGTGGCTGTCACTAGATGCTGTCAAAGTAAGCTCCTTGTGTTTCATTGCGCATGATCACACCTCTCTAAGGAATAAACTGCTTCTATTGGCTGAAATCAGGCACCACCAGGTAAATTCTCCAATCCCGGGAAAATCAACGCCTCAGAATAGATAACGTCCCCTCACATGTATTTCTTTTACTATAATTTTAAGGCAACACAATTGAAATATTTTCTTTGAAAAATGTGAAATGTATCTCTCACATATGGTAAGATACCAAATAATGTGGTTATTAATGTAATACCAGCTGCCTGAGGACTTATACACATCTATCAGATGGTATAATTGGAATAAGATCTATTATGAGGGGAATGCTCCATCATGAAAATTACCCTAATTGTTAGTAATCACTTTAACATTTTATTAACTATAGAAACAATTGTAAAATAATCTACATTATTGAATAGGACTTCAGAAAGATTGGGATTATTATCTATGGCAAAATGAATGTAGGGAAGCTTGCTGTCGTTTAAAATTAATGACACTTGTCATATAGAGACTGATAGGATAGACCAGTGGTCGGCAAACTCATTAGTCAACAGAGCCAAATATCAACAGTACAACGATTGAAATTTCTTTTGAGAGCCAAATTTTTTAAACTTAAACTTCTTCTAATGCCACTTCTTCAAAATAGATTCGCCCAGGCCGTGGTATTTTGTGGAAGAGCCACACTCAAGGAGCCAAAGAGCCGCATGTGGCTCGTGAGCCGCGGTTTGCCGACCACTGAGATAGACAGTTACTCGGGTTCCTGGGAAAAGCTTCTCTTAAAGGTCCTATGTGAGCAGAAACAGGAATAAGAAATCTGTGGTGTAGGGATAGGGAATTGTTTCTAAACAGTGGGAATTGCCTCATAAAATATAACCCAGAAAAGAGCAGGGCATAGCCCACAAACAGTGAGGAGGACAGTGTGGATGGAGCCTATTGAACAAGAGCGAGAGAGAGAGAAAGAGAGAGAAGGAAGTCATAGAAGTAAGCAGAAATCAAATAAAGTACACTAGTGTCTTTAGGCCACAGTAAAGACAGCTTATTGTTTTGTTTCGTTTTGTTTTTCCTCAAGGGCAATGAGAAGCCTTTTAAGAGTTCTAAGCAGGGAAGTAATTTGATCTGATTTATAATTTTGAAAGGTCACTCTGGCTTCTGTGCAGACAAAGCTTTTAAGGCAAGAGTGGACGTAGGGAACTCAGGCAGAAGATAATTGCTATATTCCAGGGAGGAGAAAAACAAGTCCATTACAAAATAAAGTACAATGAGAACTAGTTGAAGTAAAAACCTACATCTGTGTAAACACAGAAAGACTATATTTCAAATTTACAGATTATACAAATCTAGGAAACAGAACTCTTGGGTCATTATTTAACTCAGAAATTTTTGTTAAATTTACGTAGTTGATAAAATATGAGCCATTATTCTAAATATTTGAAAGGATATTAAACCTTAGTTATTTCATCTAATGATTCTGATGGTCTTTCACAGCTTTGGACCAGTGTGCATGTTAGCCTTATATGAGGACGGTTTGAATTTAGATTTTTATAAAAACATAGTGAGACTCACCTGGGGGTTCTTAAGCAGGGGAGTTACATAATTTGATTTCTGCCTTAAAAAGGTCAGTCTTGCTATTGTCTAAGAGAGTCAAGAGCAAAAACAGAAAACTAGTTAGAAAATTGCCTTTTGAAATTATAAATTGAATGATGTAACTTCTCTGGGTAGAGTTCTTAAATCCAGATGAAAGATGATGTTATCTCAGGCAGCTGTGGAAAGGGTGGGGCATGATAGGCTACATTTAAGAGGGAGACCAAATGGACTAGAATTAGTAAATAAGGCAATAGAGAACTCAAAGGGCAATCTTTGGGTAGTATACAAAATAACCGATGACTGCTAATGCCATAAACTGAAGTGGAGTAGGCTACAGAGAGAAATATTTTTAGGTAGATAAAGAATTCCATTTTAGGTATGTCAAGTTTATAATGTCTTAATGACCAAGTGGAGATGTTAAGATTTAAGCATAGAAGATAGAGACCAAGAAGATATTAGGAATCTGAGATGTAGGTTAAAGCCACAGGTCTGAAAGAAATTATCCAGACCACAAATAAAGACCATAAGGAGGGCTAAGGACTTGCTAGGGTATTCTAATACTTAACCCTTTGCACTCGCTTGCTTTTTTCTCGATTCCTTTATTCTACTCGGGATTTAATTTTTTAAATGCCCCAGATTTTACAAAGCGTGGCAGTAGAATAAAAAACTGGAGTTTCGCCCTGACCGGTTTGGCTCAGTGGATAGAGTGTCGGCCTTCAGACTCAAGGGTCCCAGGTTCGATTCTGGTCAAGGGCATGTACCTTGGTTGCGGGCACATCCCCAGTGGGGTGTGTGCAGGAGGCAGCTGATCGATGTTTCTCTCTCATCGATGTTTCTGACTCTCTATCCCTCTCTCTTCCTCTCTGTAAAAAATCAATAAAATATATTTTAAAAAAAAACACAAAACAAAAAAAAAAACTGGAGTTTCTTTTCATACAAACTTATTTATCTGGATTTTTTTATATTTCAAATTATTGATACATTCAATAACTGTCACACTCGACATCCGAGTGAAAAAGGTTAAGGGAGGGTGGGATACCAGCAAAGAAATATGAAAAGAAGCAGCCTATAATGTAGGCAAAGAAACTGGGAAGTTGGTTAGCCTGGTATTCAGGGGAGAAAATATTTCAAGAAGCCAGTGATAGTAAAATGTATCAACTGTTGGTAAGATATTATTAAATCTTGTAAATTCCCCATCCAAGGACAGAGACTGAATAAGATTTAATCGGGGATGCTTCAAAAGGACTGATGCTTAATATACAAGGAAAGCACAAATCGTGTTAGCTGAGATCCATCATCTGCTGACAACAATGAGCCTAAACATTGCAGTGCTGGTTGAGGAGCTTTGCTGCACTCAGTCATTCAGTGACACAGGACACAGACATTCTGTTTAGTGTCTTCTGGGGGTCATTTGCAACCAGCCAGCAATGAGAGAGAGAGAGGGAGGGAGGGAGGGAGGGAGAGAGAGAGAGAGAGAGAGAGAGAGAGAGAGAGAGAGAATAAGATACAGATTTTTTTTTTGGTTTTTAACTCTAGGAAATGAGACATTGTTTTTCCCCACTTTCCTTTGAAAACAACTAATCAATATGGCAAGTAGGGTGAGACATTTCATTTATTGGTGTTAACTACAACAGGATGTGAGTTCAATAGTTTTTACCAGTCTCTACTACACATATATTTTTGAAATCACTTCAATATTTCTATTTTATTCTATAAAAATATTGTAACATCACTCCATTGATCATTTAGATCTGTACCTTAATTCAGTACATATGATCTCTTCACCAATTAAAGACCTTCGTAATCATACTATTATGTGATTAAATATTTGGTTTGTTAATTAAATTTACCAGATACTTTGGAATTCACTTAATTCATAGATGATATACAGTTTATGCTTTTGTATTAGATATATATCTCATTCAAACTACCCTTTGCATCATGGTATACTAAAAAGATGATCAGAGTGTTATATATTAATTTTCTAACACCCTTGCTTTTTCATTGCCATATTGTATTTATCACATTACAGTACTTCCTTCAAGTTTACTTTTTTTCAATCAGATTGTCACTAAATATTGATAATAAGCATAGATATTTCAATGGTAATATTATGTTCTAAGCAGTTAGTTTAAAAATTCATCACATCGTGGAAACAATAATGAATGGCAAATAAGAACAGAGAAGTAGGAAAGATCCCATCGGTTAATAAAGACTTAAATTAGAGTTTTAATAAAACTGCTTGCATATTCAGGATTCAGTAAGTTGCCTCCCTAATAACTGCACTAATACCAAATTAGATGCATTAAATATAATGGAGCTACTGCCTCTCAGTTACACATTGCTAGATAGAAAAATAGTGAGGATTTTAACATGCAGGACATCATTACTTTGAAATATGGTATTTGAAAAGAGATTTTAAAAAAGTATTACTGCTATATAGTCGTGAACTGTCCTAAAAAAAAAACAAAAAACTGGTTAGGTGAATGATGAAACTACTGACCTCGGATAGTGGTTTGAATAATTATATCTAACACTAATGAATTAGCTGCAGCTGTCCTAGTATCAGCTAGTCTTTCCCACACAACTTTAAAAAATAATTAGCAAAAGCAGCAGGGGCAACCAACACCAATGATGTGCATTAATATATTAATTCATTTTATCTAAGCTAGTATTGGCCTCATTAATAACCTGCTCATATTAATCATGTCGTTATTAGAAATAGCAAAGGATTGCAGAATGGGTATATATAAATTAGCCAGTGTGCTACTTTTCACTTCTGTCTCTAAATTGATTCTAGTTTATGTTGACTTGAGAATTTGCTCACCCGATTAGTGACAGAATGTCAAATATTCACTCAGTCAGATAACACTATTTTAAAACACATAGGGAATATAAAACTAAGTGGTTTATTTGAAAAAAATAACATTTTTAAAACATTTAGTCCACAAAAAGAATTAACCTACTATACATGATTTACTTAAAATGTAAATTTAGACATTATCTATTTATATCCATACATATGACTGTGTGTGTAAATGTATATATGTGCACATAAATGTATATACACACATACATGTACATCTACAAAATATATGTGTGTACATATATAGTTCATATATATTCAAATACAGTATTTACCCCTTATCCCTGGCAGATACTTTCCAAAACTCCAGTGGGTGCCTAAAACTGAAAATACTACTGAACCCTACTTTTTCCTATACAAATGTCTGATAAAGGTTAACATAAATTAGGCACAATAAAAGATTAACAGCAGTAACCAGTAATAAAATAGAATAATTACAACAATCTATATATATAAAATTCTAAGCAACCAAATGACCGAATGACTGGTCGACCAGTCGCTATGATGTGCACTGACCACCAGGGGGCAGATGTTCAAATCAGGAGCTGTCCCCTGGTGGTCAGTAAGTTCCCACAGTGGGAGTGCCACTCATCTGACTGAGGGGCGCCAGATGCCAGGCTCACAGCTGGCGAATGCAGCTGCAGCAGTGCAAGCATCTCCTGCCTCCACGGCAGCACGCTACCAAGTGGCGGTGGCAGCAGGCCCAGCAGGGCTGGGATGAGCAGGAGCGGTGCAGTGCCTGGCCCCACTACTATATCCCTGAGGGGTCCCAGATTGAGCAGGCCAGGCTGAGGGACCCCAACAGTGCACGAATTCGTGCACCAGGCCTCTAGTGTACTATAACAAATGTTATGTACACATGGTTCTTTCTATCAAAATATCTCATTGCACTGCATTGATCCTTTTTCTTCTTGTGCTGATGTGAGTTGGTACAATGCCTACGTGTTGAGATGAGATGAGGTAAATGACTTAGGTATTGTGAATTAACATTAAGCTACTATAATGGTTACCTAAACACAATTACTGCTGTGACATGCAATAGTTGATCCACTAACCAAGATGGCTACTAAGTGAATAATAGGCAGGTAGCATACATATCCAGTGTAGATATGCTGGACAAAGGAATGATTGATGTTCTGGACGGGACAGAGTGGGACAGTGTGAGATTTCATCACGCTACTCAGAACAGCACACAATTTAAAATACTAATTCTTTATTTCTGAAATACTCTATTTAATATTTTCAGACTTAGGTTGGGTATGGGTAACTGAAACTGTCCAGCAAAAGTGGGGGTGAGAGGGGACTATAGTTAGTATATACGTGTGCTGTTTATGTATATGTGTGTGTGTGTGTGTTCAAATAAGACACAAAAATGTAAGAATGAATTATCACAAAAGTTTGGGGTAAATATAGATCAAGCAACTATGCCATAGTAACTTTCACCTAAAATACCATGCAATAACAGAATACATGTGAAAGAGAACAAATATAGTTAAAGCAGCTCAGAGAAACATAAACAGTGTCACTTAAAAAACCTAAAATACGGAAAGGAAATAGGATTAGATAATAAAAAAAAAGATGAAAAGTATAATGGCAAACATGCATTATAGGTAAATGCATTAAGAATTAAATGCATGGAGGATAAACGTCTTAGCACCTAAGCAAACTGGAAGCCTAGTCCAATTCTTACAAGAAGTAGCTGAGGGCCCATCTGAAAAACAAACTGGTTGACCTCTTCCTCTCCTGGACTTGTGCTAAGCAATAAGTAAAAATGTTATTAACCCAGAGGTTAAGCAATTAGTGTGGCAATTGGAACAGGAGAATCAGGAGAGTGTCTCCAATAGCTGCTAAGTAGGTAACAACCACCCTGAGAAGACAATCGAGAAAACCAAACATAAATCTTGCTGTAGCTTTTGCTCCACCATAGATTGAACTGACATGTAAATTGTGGTCATCACTTTAGAATCGTATGCAAATAATCAAGAATTATAAAATGATTAGAGTCAGAACAACAAAAGAGAAGCACCAGACAAGTTAAACTGATGCTTTGAGAAAAAAAGGTTTGTAATGCAAACAGGTTAATGATAGAGTAAATACCAATTCCATCCCAATTAAGTCAATCAACTGCCTAAAACCTCACATAAAACTAACAGAAGAAGGAACTGTGGGAAATGTGTAAAATATAAAACAATAAAGTTTTCCAGTGAAAATATAAGAAAATATGTTCATGACTATTAATAGGCAATGATTATTTAAATTGGACTAAAATGTAGCAGCTATAAAAATCATTAGATGGTCTTAATCAAAATTAAAAACTTTCATCAAAAGACATGCTTAACAGAGTTAAAATGCAAGTCAAAATCTGGGAGAATTCTTATTAATACTGATATTAGACAGAAGAAGTACCTCTGGGAACTCCAATGTTACAAATCAATGAGATAACTTGGTAAAAATGGGCAAAATATTGGAGAGGCCAGTAAAGTATAAGAAGGTATTCTCTATTATTAGTTACTAGAGGCCCTGTGTACAAAATTCATGCACAGAAAGAGGGTCCCCTCAGCTGGGCCTGCACTCTCTCCAATCTGGGACACCTCAGGACCTCTGACTCCTAACCGCTCACCTGCCTGCCGGCCTGATCCCCCTAACTGCTCTCCCCTAACAGCCTGTTTGCCCTAACTGCTCCTCCCTGCCTGCCTGATCGCCTCTAACCTCCTCTGCCTTGGGTCCACCAACATGGCTTTGTCCAGAAGATGTTCAGTCTAATTAGCATATTACCCTTTTATTAGTATAGATTAGAGAAAAATTAAAACTTCAATGATACACTTCTATAATTCTCACTGGATTGAATAAATAAAAAGAGAGAATCCAAGGTTTATGCAAGGATATGCAGCAAGTAGAACTCTCACGCACTGCTGATTGTCTCAAACATAAACATACTGAAAATCTATGACATCAATTCCATCCTTATTACATGCTACATGAAAATATATAGAAATGTACACACATGTCCACAGGTGCATTGTTGGTAATATTTTATTATTGCATCTTTTTTTCTATAACCAATTATTAGGGGGGAAAAATTCCTTATGATGGAGGGGGAAAGTGTCACTTGTATATTTTGAAGGTTTTGAGCTTTCCTTTCATTAGCATATCAGTACAGATAAATATCTCCCTTTCTAGGCTCTTACTGCCTGGGCCTCCCACTCCCTTCCTGCTCCTCCCTCTTTCCTCTTACATACATACACACTCTAAAGTAAAGACTTGTTTATCTACTTATCACTCACTTTATGGACAGTCATTAAAACTAATGGAGAAGTATATGATTTTATCTTTCTTACTAGAGGCCTGGTGTATGAATTCGTGAACGGGTGGGGTCTGGCCAGCCTGTCCTAATCAGCCCTGATGAGGGGTGGGTCTGGCTGGGGGGGAGGGGCCACAGGCAGTTGGCTGGCCAGCTCCGCCCCCTGATCAAACTCCTGGTCGAGGGGACAATTTGCCTATTAGCCTTTTATTATATAGGAGGATTGTACTCCTCAGTGCTCTCACATGATTATGGAGGCTGAGAATTTCTACAATCTTTCCCCAACCTGGAGACCCAGGAAAGCCAGTATTATAATTCAGTCTGAGTCTATAGACCTGAAAACCAGGGTAGCCAATTGTTTAAACCCCAGTCCATGGGCTAGAAAAAATGAAATAAAATGACCCAACTAAGCCAGTCAGGAAGCAAACAGGGGCAAATTTCTCCTTCCATTGACTTTTGTTTTATTCATACCCACAGTGGATTCGGATACCCACTCACACTGGGGACGGCAATCTGCTTTACTAAATGTACCAGCTCAAATGATAATCTGATCTAGAGGCATCTCACAGACAGATCCAGATAAAATATTTAATCTGGGTACCCCATGGCCAGTCGAGTTGACACACAACATTTACCATCTTACTGACTACTGTATCACCATGGCTTGGCACAGTGTCTTGTATATTTTAATGACTTAATAAACATGTGTTGAACAAAAGCATTTTTTAATTAGTTACTATCGATAAACATGGAAAAACTTGTAAAACGGAAGTTATAAAATTAATGCTTATATTAGTGAGCTTGCATTTCTATCTGGGGCTTTGTGTGTTCTCTCATTTCTTTATTTCTTTAAAAGTGATGCACAAATGACCAGATCCAGGCTTTCTGTGCCTATCAATCATACCTAAAGCCACACTTTCATTGAAGGTGCTCATCCCTTGCTTTGATGCAGCACCAGTTTATGTCCTCAGGATGTTTTCCCTGCACTGGTGCCCTCGATGTGCTTGTCCCCAGTGCCTGAGCAAACCCACTGAAATACAAGATGGTGAACAATCGACTGGTCACTTCAATAACTGTGGACTTACTCTGCTCGGGCTTCTCAAATTACCTTTAGGAGAACAAGTTTTATTTTTTATAATTTCTTACCTATCATGGATTGATACAATTAAAAATAATTCTTAGAATAATGGCATGTTTGTGTGTTGTGACAATGTCAAATTGCTACAAAAAGTTTCTACATACTTCCGCTTTGGGTATTTATATCTTCATAGACAGTAGTGAGCAGTTTGAAGACACACATCCTTAGACCACACTTTTGAGTACAGGGTGCTCTAAACTACACAGGAGAGGGTGAAGATCAAAGTCTTGGGAGAAAACAGAGAGCACAATGAAGCTAGGTTTACTTGGGGAGGTGTTAGTATAGGAGTTATTTGCAAATATATGGGTGCAAAGACTAGAGAAAAATCAAGAGATAGTAACCAGAAGCTATATTACAGATGAGAATTATTATTCTCGTAGAAGTTAAATAAGTTAAAGTTCTCAGCAAATAAACTCCTGATATAAGATTTAAACCTAATCTGACTGAGCTTGAAGGAAATATAGGAGATGAACTTTTGAGAAGTCTTGATTGAATACCTCAAGCATATAAAAATAAGGATGAAAGACTTAATCTGTGAATAAGTATAAAATAACAGTATAGGTTGAGCACATATGTGCAAAAGAGTCTAGAGGGGGGTAATCAGAAGAAAATAGTGAAAAATTAGTGAAGCTAAACATTTGTCTATTTGAGAAATTACTGAGTTCCAGAGTATGTCGGGAAGAAAGTACCAAACATGCAACACAAGTAAGAGTACCCATGGAGGACAGGTGGCAAGAGGGAAGTCATCAGGGTTTGATCCAATGATTTGCATTTGGAAGTGTCCAAAGATTTCCTCAATCAACACAAAGAATGTATGCTGGAAACTATGTGAGAGGACTCAGAAGCAGCTTTCTCTCATGACTTGGGGACAAGCAGAAGAGCAGCTCACAGGATAAATAAGAATGTTTTGAAGTATTACTGGCAGAACGACTCTCTTCAAGCATACCTAACACTGACATCTTTACTCACTACTTTAGTTTTCTACTGGTGAAGAGTAAAAAGAACGACGTAGGTTTCATGTTCAAAATAAACCCAGGAGAACAGAAAATTGTTACTGCGTTAACTTCAGTGATTACCTAGAAAAGTTACTCTGGCCCTTGAGGGAGCCTTTACAATGTTGTTACAAAGCAGAATCCTTACTTTCAAAGGCTACCATTTTCCATCTGTCACTTTGCCACAAATACCTCTTCATTTGTATTAATTTTGCAAAATCAGACATAAAATATGTGCCATTGATAATAGTGCCTGTCTCAATTTGTTAGCCAAATTGTAAAATAAACCTACTATGCAGCTAACTGAGATTTAAAAGGAATTGCATGTTGGCTAAATAATAAATCACAAGGACTTTGAATCAAAGCCTTTTGTCAGGCAAGTACACAATGATCCCTTAAAATGGATTGATAGTCTAGTGTTGAGGATTTGCAAAAACCGATTATGCAAACATACTATCACCTAATTTATTCTAGTTAAAAAATTATAAAATTCTTTCCAGGTTTCTCAAATAAAGAGGTACATGGAAAAGTAGCCCTTCTTTTCTGCAATTTATTGGTATAAAACCAAGCACAAAATGTTACAGTGATTGTTACAATAAATTCCAAAGATTAAAGGTTCAATTATCAGTCTAGACACACTAAGTTCCTATGAGTTTGTCTTTTAGAAATCCTATGAATAAAAGTTACAAACTTAATATATCCAATTTATTTTATAAAGGCTTTTAATTTTAGCCTCTTTAAGAAGTTACTTATACTAGTACAGATCTATGCTCAATAGATGTTAATTTGTTCCTAATAAAATAGTGAATGATAGCATAGCATATTGAGGTGTGTTTCAGTTGAATGGTTTTTTCATCTTCAATAGCTGCTGCTTCATGCCCTAAATGTGCAGCAATGAGTCAAATTTTGCTTTTACAGTGTGTGGGGATGAATGAATAAGTGAATGTAATCATTAGCATGACATACTCTAACATATTTCCCATTAGTACTGTTTTATTAACTTTAAAAAGTATGTCATAAATATTAAACATATTGGAACAATTTAAAATGTAACTAAACATAAAGCTAACCAGGTGATATTACAAATTATGTGCTTTCAATTAGATACCCATAGTTTGCAAGTTAATTTAGTTAGACCAATGTATCCGCTTCATCAACAAAAATATTCATCATCATTATCACTTTTCAGCTGGCAGAAATTAGCAGCAGATGTTATGAAAGTTTTCCATGTTTATATTCAGACATGTTCAACATTCCCCCGTGATTTCAAAATAGGAAAACACAATGAATCATATCCACACAGCCATAGCAAACCATATTTTGCATCATAATAACATTTGTGTAATGGAAATTCAGCTCAGATTTGTTTTCCCTCAAAGGTAAAAAAGCTAAAGGACAGTTGGATTTCAATTAAAATGCTCTTCATACTGCTCAGACTAAAAAAAATATTTTTGATTGTGTAATATTCCACTGAATCTAATAAAATCGCAAGAAACTCTCTGTATCACACTATTCTATTGTTCAACTTATATATTAAAGAAATACTTATTTAAGGTTTACAGTCTTTAATTATTATCACTTAATAATTTTTAAAGACTATTTTCTTTTGAAAGTAAAAAAATAGTTTTCTCAAATACAGTATGAAACAGAACAAGCAAACATTTTAAAAAGACAAAACTAATTGAATATTCCAGTGTTATGAGACACCTACAATGTATTTGTAACTACAATTTAACATTACACTCAGTACCAAGATTACTCATAGCAGAGCCAAAAAGAAGCTCATTTTATAAGCATAAACATTTTTCCATCAATTTTGAGAAGTAACTGCTGTGTGGGTTTTGATATAAAAAGATATGAGTAATGTGATGAATGACATTTTCAACTGAGTTTTCAGTAGAAATAAAAGCACTTTCTAAATGAAATAACTATATCAACACTGATAAACACTGATAAAATGACATTTAATTATAAACCCTGAAGGCATAGGGTGTAGTGAGTGGTTAGACAGGTATTTAAATTTATGGTGATGCTAGTAAATAGTAAATAGAGCATTGTAGTTAGGGAGTTCTAGATAGTTTCCCAAAGTTATTTCTTGGGGCAATAAATCATTAAGATGCTCTGCGATAAAAGTGTTTCTTACTTCAATAATGTTGGGAGTCATCACATGCTCTCCGATGCTCTAAATTTTCTTAATTCATATTAGCTATTAATTCCTATGAAGAGTTCGGCCACATACAAATCTGGTTATATTTGTAAAGTTTGTATTTCTTAAAGTCACTTAATCTTAAAACTCATTTTTCATTTAACATGTATTAAACAAGTGACATATCCTTTAAACAGTATTTCAGAGGACAGATTTTGTATCTTTAAGATTGATAACAAATCAAGTAAGTCAACAAAAATATTTTATCATAATGCCTGGTTGTTACTTCATACTTGGTTTCTCTGATGGGTGCCATCAGTTTGTTGTTTCTCAAAGTGACTGAGAGGCTTTGTACAACATGTATATAAGACACAGCATGGACATTAGTCAGGGTAATTACGGACAGGATTTTAACCCAAATGGAAAGCTAATTTGTTTTTGCCTAGAGTTGAACCAGAGGGTTCTGTTGGGAAGAGCTTTTATAAAATTCAAAAAGAGGATTTGAATTTGCTTAAATTTGGGGCGGCGGGTTTGTTTGAAAATATCTTAGGTTGGATTCCCTAGAATCAGAATCAGACATGAGGAATTTTATTCAAGCGCTCTGTAAAGAAGTGAGGAAAACAGGATACGATGAGGCAAAAGTTTTTAAAAAAATGTCCTTTTCATGAAGAATTCTAGCCTCACCCTGATTCTGCAAAACGATCTATAATTTGTTTGGGGGGTAGGATGTGGGAAGTGTATCTCTTTCAGCCCTTTCCAGGAATGTGGTCTGAATAATACCCAGAGAAGAGTGGAAGTGGCTATGATAAAGGACCAAAACTTCCTACCTGATAAAGGGTGGCAAGAAACATGAGGGGCAAAAGCAGTAAACAGATCTACTACAGGTGGATTTTGGCCTGTTGATTTTAAATGTTTAGCAATTTGGGGTTTTTGTGTGTGTGTGTCTGTGTCTTGTTTTGTTTTTAAATAATGCCACTGACAGTTCATTAACAACATAAAGCTCAGAAAATGATTTATAAAGCAATTATCTAAAACTAGATCATCTCCAGTGCCTATAGGTCATCTTCAGTTTCTCACATGCAACAATGTTTTTACATTTCTACTCAGGTTCAACAAATTGAACACATTGAAAGCTAACCCAATAAATTATGTATCCCAGCCAGGACTGAGGTCTCCTCCACTGTGTCATAGCTCAGGAAATGGCACTAACACCTTTCAGATGATATTTTTAAAGTCTCTCTTTTTCACTCCACATATCCCATTTATGACCATGTTCTCTTGGTTTAGTTCTAAAATATCACTTCAATCCATTTATTTTCCTTTATTTCTTTGGTTAAATATATATATCAGGATGAACTACCATCATTTCTAGCTGAGATTACTTTAAATATGTCCTTATGCATTTTATTGCATTTGGTCTTAACCCCCTTAATATATATCTACATTGCAGTTAGCACTATCTTTCAAAAGCAAAGCAAATTGTATATTCTTCCTTTGTAACATCTACTGTTGCATTTCCATTATTCTTAGGACAGAGACCCAAATCATTTACATAGCCTAAAAGATTTGTGAGACTTGTCTTCTATCTATATTTCTAGCCTTTTCTAGTTTTACTAGCGGCCTAGTGCATGGAATTCGTGCATGGGTGGGATCCCTAGGCTTGGCCAGTGATCAGGACCAATCAGGTTCCCCGCCCCCCACCACCACCTCCCCATCTCCTCCATCCCTCACTGCCAGCGTCCACCACAACCCACCCTCAGTTCCCCGTCCCAGCCTGGGGCCTGGCCCCGATCGGGAGATTGGAACCTGCCAACTGGGGGGAGGAACTGGGAGGTTGGCTGGCAGGCCCGAGGAGGGAGCTGGCCCTTTGCCCCCCTGAGAAGGTGGCCACATCCACCGCCACCTACCCCTGGTTCCCCGTCCCAGCTGAGGGGCCCAGCCCTGATCAGGCAATCAGGGAGGGACTGGGAGGTTGGCCCATCAGCGATCAGGGCCTGTGGGCTGGGGGCTGCTCCTGCATTGAGCATATGCCCCCTGGTGGTCAGTGAGTGTCATAGCAACCAGTCGTTCTGGTTGTCTCAGTCGTTCCATCATAACGGTCGCTTAGGCTTTTATATATATAGATTTCCCCCCTTTGGTCTATGTATCTTAACCACTCTGGCTTTCCTTCAAGTCCCCAGTAGTACATATTCCCATCTACTTCATGGTCTTCACATAAGCTACTTCTGTCTTCCTAGGATCATTCTAATTTTCTATTAATGAATCCAAATACACACATACACATACACACACACACACACACACACACACACACACACACACACCATGCATACAAATATGTGGCCACCAGTGCACTCCTCAAAGTTGTCTCTAATGTTCTTCATATCTTATCTAGATCTTCAGATTTTCAGGGAAGATACCAGAGACCTCTTGGCCATCCACCCACGTTATCTTGGCCTTGCCTCCAGCCAGATTTTGACCATGTTTACCCTAAAATATTCACTTCCCTGACAACATAGTGTGGAATGCTGCTGAGATACTTTACAACCACATAAGTATAACTAAGAAATGTGAGAGAGTTATGCTTCCTTCCCAAGAAATCCATCAACCAGTGCTCCTTCCATCCAAGTCCTTACCATTGACTATACAAGTTCCACTCTTGGCTAACTCTTACCTCACACCTTGTAATTCTCTGCTCATGCTGCTCTAAACATACTTGATTTTTTGCTGTTCCTCAATATGTTTTTCCCAAACTATCTAAATGGTTCTCTTCCCTTTTTCTTTCAGGTCATTGTTTATATATTACTTTTTCTTAACACACACACACACACACACACACACACACACACACACCATCCTTCTATAGCATTGCTCTGTATCACATGTTTCTCTTTTAATTTTGTTCATAACATTTATAATCACCTCTGGATACTTGCTTATTATCTTATTGATTCCAATATAATGCATATTCTTTGAAAGCAAGATATCCATTTTATTTACTCCCTAGCACTGAATGAGTACCTAAATCATAGTATGTGTTAAAAACATTTTCTGATAGAATCAGCCAATACTGGCTCAATTTCTATTTATTCAATTAAGCAAATTAATTCCTCTCAGTTTCCTTAAATATGTGTGAGGACTCCTAGAAAGATACGTTTTCTCTTACCACCTCCTATATCTTTCTTGAAGAGTTGGAGCAAATGTTATGTATAAAACTAAAAATAGTTATATTTATCATTACAGGTTGTATCCTGCATGTGTGCTTCATATCATACGTAATTTTTTCTTTCTTTTCTATGCTTTAACCTCTTAGGAGAAGGCAGTAAATGGAGCAGGTATTTAACAAATGGTCCTAAATGACAAAAAGACAAGTTAGTAATGTTTGGTAAAATGACTACCATTGTAAACAACCATCAAGTTTACTTGGATCAATAATGATACTCTATTTAAATAAGAATGGTTATTATACTGTTTGTGGTAAAGTTTCACTCAATAAATTTTATTGTGGAAAATTGCTTTAATATAAAAATTTAAATCAGCATTGTAGCAGATCACTTCATATCATTTATGGCAGCACTAAAATGCCCAATAGGATAGTGATGTTGAATTTCTACAGCGGAATCTCAATGATACTCATTATGTGGTTCCATCTCACCTCCCATCACCTACAAACTTCATTTCAACCTATTCTACAGTGTAATACTACAGTCAGTTTTACCTAAAACAAACAACAACAAAGCCCATTTCCACATGCCTAGCTTTACTGATTGTGTTCCCAAATCATAGAAAGCCACTTCTTCTCTCCATAACCTACCCACAGAACGCCCATTATACAAAGTCCAGACAGACAGACATCCATCTGTCCTCTGAAGTTCTTTATGATTACTCTAACACTGAGTGATAATATTCTGATACAGACAGATATACTTCATAATCAATAAATCTTACATGTTCAACTTTGTTTTAAAGTTACTCATTAGTGTTTGTCTAATCTCCAAGCTACAATACAAACTGCATGAGGGGCAACATCATGTTGTTCATAACACTGAGAAATGAATTTGGCAATGTAAACTTGAGAGTGGTAAACTAATGAAACAGGGGTTACTTTTCTATGAAAAGAATGCTATATGTTAACAACTCAGGATAGGAATTATGTGTTAAGGGCATCAGTATCTTAAGCTCCTTCAATCTTGCCTTTCCACAATCCTTAGTGTCATGGCTTTTTTCCTCTAATTGTCACCTTATTATTTCAGGATGGCTGCAAAACCACCAGACTTTAAGTACATGCTCCTGGCAAGAAAAAGAAAAAAAGACATGAAGCAGCTAAAGGACATTTCCCTGAGAAGCCTTTATGTGTATTGGGAAGAAACCATGGCCAAGGACCTTTGCCCACATAATACTGACACAAACTATAATAACTTACCATTCATAGTGCATCTCTAACAAGCTCATACATGTTGTCCATAAACCACAATTATATACTGTAGTTTTAAAAAGATGTTCTAGCCGAAACCGGTTTGGCTCAGTGGATAGAGCGTCGGCCTGCGGACTCAAGGGTCCCGGGTTCAATTCCGGTCAAGGGCATGTGCCTTGGTTGCGGGCACATCCCCAGTGGGGGTTGTGCAGGAGGCAGCTGATCGATGTTTCTCTCTCATCGATGTTTCTAACTCTCTATCCCTCTCTCTTCCTCTCTGTAAAAAATATATATATAAAAAAAAAAAACAAGGTGTTCTATCATCTAAAACCTTCTCAGGTTCATATACAGGCTCTGCCTCTCAGCGAGCTGAGGGATCCTGGGCAATACAGTTAACTGTCAGTTTTCCCATCTATAAGCTGGTGATAATAACAGAACCAATTTTATAGGTCTATAAGAAAATTAAATGTCATAATCAATATGAAACACTTAACATAATGGCTATCCCAAAAGAAGTATTCCATTCCTTTTTAGCAATTTCTGATATTTGTATCATTATAACCTGAAACTAATATTTTCCAAATTGCCTTCCATGATATATTCAAAGCTGTTCCCTAAAAAAAATTAATAATGTTAAAAAAAACTGTGTTCAATATATTTAGTCAGATTAAAGAATCTAAAAAAGCTCAATTATAAATAGACTTTCTTAAATCTTATAATTTACTAATATGAATTTTGAGTCTCCAAGATGGAGTGTCATATTTAGTATTTCACAAAACTATCAACCAATTACTGTAAATGATTTTTATAATCAGAGCACAAGAAATTACCGTAAAGCCATGACATTGTCAAACTACATTTTAGTTCATGTGAAAATTCTCCTTGACTTTGTGCAGAGAACTGCCTTCTTGATTCTATGCCACGACTCTGTACTAGTTCTTAGTCTTGAGACAAAGTTTGAGAAATGACCCAGGAGACATTTGACATAATTTAGGTGAGGGATTCCACTAGAAGAGGGGATGTCACAGTCATACAAATGTATCTTCAAAGGGAAAATCATGGATTTATAGAAATATCAAAGAAGAAAAAGGAAAAAGGAGGAAGAGAAAGTTTTATCCCCAAAAAGTTCTGTGAACATCCCTCAACTGCCATGCTTTACTGAACCTTAACCTAAGGACAAGAAATTACTTTCAAATAAAACTTTATCACAGATTTTTTATGGACATTGTTCCACATATAGTTAGCAATGAGTGTTTCCACATACTTTCTTTTATTAAGGAAATTGATAAATGATCAATGAATTCAGTTATGTTGTGTTAGACACTCGGTTCCAATAATTACAGGCTGTTGTTGTTCCTTGTGATTAAGCCCCTATCCCAGTGGTCGGCAAACTCATTAGTCAACAGAGTGGCAAACCGCGGCTCGCGAGCCTCATGTGGCTCGTGAGCCGCAGTTTGTCGACCACTGTGTTAGAGGATAGACTTATATTTGTAATGATCCATATTGGCCATGAAAATATTGAGTTGGAGTGTAGTCGAATAAAAATGCTAAATATGTCAAAATCAAGTTCGTTAATAAAATAGTTAATTAAAATTAACTCTCCAGGGAATCTTCCTGTTGTCCTTCTTGACTATCCCTTTAAAGTAGGCCCAGTGAATTCATGATTACTGTATAAAGTGAATACTTCCCCCCTTCAAAATGTGGTACCACCCAGAATAGTATAAAGGGCAAGTGTATTGGAATTAAAACATGGACTATATAAAGACAAATATTATTTTTGATACTAGGAATTCAAATATTACTAGTAAACTTGGATGGTATAAAATTTAACATTTTGAAATGGCTTCTCAAAACAACCTTTTAATCTCCTCTGATGAAATATAACTGGTATTAAATGAGTGCTCTGAAAGAGCATTAAAAGGAAAAGCTAACACCGAGATTAAAGACAATGGCATTCATAAGATGCTGTGCACCACTCTTAGAACCAAAGGATTAGTGGATCACTGTGATGTCCTGGACATTCTTTCAAGGGCACATAATTTGAAATGATTTTAGAGAGCCAAGAAGAAGCAGTAGGACTTAAAAGAAATAATTAGTATCCACTGACAGTTACCTAACTGATATAAACAATGTCATTAAAAGGCAGTACCTTCAAAGTGGTTGTCTACTAAGCATTTGAGACATTCTGATCATAAGATTCTTGCAGGGGGGAGGGGGTGGAATATACTCAGAGGAAGAAACATTGGATTTAATATTATTTTCAAAGATACTCAAAATTAATTTCTTATGAAGACCCTGAGCAAAAAAAGAAAATGATATATTTTAACCTATTTGGCACAAAAGGACTGGGTAGAAACAATGTCTTAGTATTTCCTTAGCCAAAACAAATGTAATGTCACAAGTACGCATAAAGTAAATATCACCTAAAGTATCTTTCATGAGCAGCACCATGTCTTATGTCACTTCTGTTCATTTCTACACAAATAGTCAGTTGACAAAAAAATAAATGAACCAGAATGTTACTACAAGAATGTACAACTTATTTGTAGTCATCAAAATAATTAGATGGATTTCAAGATGAAATAATGAACATCCTTAGAGAATCTCTACAGAATTAAAAGCACTTAAATGTTTGAAGTAGAATTATTTAAATAGTTGTATATAATACGAAAAAAGTATATGGGGTATCACTAGGGCTCTAACATAATATATGTCTCTGTCCTGGTGCAAATCTCAAATACATCTTAAATAATTTCTTGAGCACCTCTCTTTCTTTCTCCACAGATCCTGGAAGAGAGTTAGTTCATCCTTCAACCAGTTTCAGTTCACAAATATCTGCTTTATAATACCTCTAAAAGTGTTTGCATCCCAACATCCTTTCTTTCTTATTCTGTTCTGATGAAAATGTAATCATGTGTTTTGGGTGGGTTGACCTAGAATACACTGATGGAGGTCTTGCATAATCTAGAAAAGACATGTGTCTAGAAAGATAGCATGCACTTAATAGCAGAATGAGTGTTGCAAGGGACTGGATTTTCCTGATACAGTAAACTGTATTCCAATCCAGCTAATATAGTTTCAACATTCCCTCCTTCTGAGCACTTGAGGACTAAGAAAGGGAGAACTGTGGCTAAACTTCAGGCTGATATTTCTAGGAGTTTCGGCTATTGTGCTCTGTGATCCAGCTGCCTGAAAGTAACAACAGATCAGTAGGGAAAAGATAAGAAATTCTAGACAAAAAAAGCTTTGACAGGACTCACCTTAAGGCATCTGAAAAGTAGTGATATTTGGTGGACAGGAAAAAAATGACATTAAAGCAGTATATAGAAGAGGTAGAACATTAAATGTCAACAGGAGAATAAATATATTAACTGTAGTAGTCACACAATAAAATACTATTCAGAAATTATAATGAACTAGAGGCCCGGTACACGAAATTCATGCACAGGGAGGGGGGGCGGGGTGTTCCTCAGCCCAGCCTGCACCCTCTCCAATCTGGGACTTCTTTAGGGATGTCCGACTGCCCGTTTAGGCCCGATCCTACCGGGATCGGGCCTAAACGGGCAGTCGGACATCCCTCTCACAATTCAGGACTGCTGGCTCCCAACTGCTCACCTGCCTGCCTTCCTGATTGCCCCTAACCGCTTCTGCCTGCCAGCCTGATCACCCCCTAACCACTCCCGTGCCAACCTGATTGATGCCTAACTGCTCCCCTGCCAGCGTAACTGCTCTCCCCTGCAGGCCTGGGTCACCCCCAACTGCCCTTCCCTACAGGCCCGGTCACCCCCAACTTCCCTTCCCTGCAGGCCTGGTCGCCCACAACTTCCCTCCTCTGCCGGCCTGGTCACCCCTAACTGCCCTCCCCTGCTGGCCTGATCGCCCCCAACTGCCCTCCCTTGCAGGCCTGGTCCCACCCAACTCCCCTCCCCTGCTGGCCATCTTGTGATGGCCATCTTGTGTCCACATGGGGGCAGCCATCTTGTGTGTTGGAGTGATAGTCAATTTGCATATTACTCTTTTATTGGATAGGATTATTAGATAGGATAGAGGCCTGGTGCACGGGTGGGGGCCAGCTGGTTTGCCCTGAAGGGTGTCCCAGATCAGGGTGCTGGTTCCTGTGGGGCGTGGGGCGGCCTGGGAGAGGGGCCTTTTGTGGTTTGTAGGCCGGCCACACCCCCCAGTGACCCAACTGGAGGCCCTGGTATCTGGGATTTATTTATCTTCTATAATTGAAACTTTGTAGCCTTAAGCGGAGGCCAAGGCAGACCAGGCCAGGCAGAAAGCTTGGCTTCCTCCATTGCCAGGGAAACCCAAGCCTCCTGCTCTCTCCATGGCCACAGCCATCTTAGTTGGGTTAATTTGCACACTTGCTCCTGATTGGCTGGTGGGCTTGGCTTGTGGATGTAGTAGAGGTACGGTCAATTTGCATATCACTCTTTTATTCGATAGGATGATTTACAACTACTTATAACATTATGGATGAATATCATATTTATGGAGAAGTCAGACCAAAAGTGTATATATGTGTGCTTCTTTTAATATAAAAAAAAATAGACAAAAAAACTAATTCATATTGAAGAAATTAGTATAGTACTTACTCTTGGGAAATGTAGTCAGGAAGGGGGCATGAGGGAAACTTCCAGAACACAGGTAACATTCTATTTCTTTATCCGAATGCTGATTATTCAAGTGGCTACATTTGGGGTAACTTATTGAACCATATATCTATGATATATAGACTTTTTATAGGTATATTATAACTCAAAAAAAACTTGTCATAAGCTTGAAAATATAAGGAAAGGCTCTTAGAGTTTCATAGAGAGAAACAGCAAGAAAAGGCTATTAGAAACTCAGAGAGAGAGAAAGATCCCATTACATGGCTGGTAGGGATGCTGAATCTAATCTCTTTATGTACTTTTACCTCAAGCTGATGTTGTCTTATAGTCAGTCACTCGGCCTCGTATCTCCATCATTACTCTTTTTAGAAAAAATATCACTGTACAAGGTTTACACTTTACAAAAAGAAAAGCATATAAAGGAAAGCAATCTTTTTAAAATGATATCTCATTTTAAAGTAAAATTATTGCAAATCTGTCATTCAAAACAAAAGTGTTTTTTAAATATCATTTGTATGTAGATATATAAAGTGAAAAAATAGCTTTGTATCCAGTTCTAGAAAAAGAAAACAAAAACCTCCTTTGTAAATAAATAATAGGACATAAATAAAAAATATATTATTGTTTTTAATAAAAGTACAAAATCATTAAATAATTAAAATATAACATATCAATTTTATTCTAAGGAAACAGTGAGAAAGTTGGTAATATAAAATAAATGATAAATTCTGTCAGTGATTTGAAAATGGTGTTTCTGGTCTTACACATAAAACAAACAAGCAAGCAAACAAACAAACAAAAAACGCCATAAACAAAAAAATAAGCAAACCTCTGATTCAATTAGACGATAAAATTTCTTGGTCTGTTTCTGTGTTTGAATGATATATGGCTGTGACCACATTAAATAAACATAAGAAATTCATACTAAGTGCATAATGGAGCAGCTATTCCAAAGCCAAAACTCTTCTGCAGAAGACATTCCATCCTTAATTTCACCTCTGAGCATTGCATTTCCTCTAGGAACGTTAAAAGTATTCTACATGTGGCTAAGTGTGGGACTAATTACTTTCTGGATATTTTGGTAATTGTCAGGCAAATCAGAAAATTACATTGACTGCTTTTTCAATATCAATTACTAGTAAACTGAAAATAGCACAATTTCTGAAAATAGCACAATTTTCAGTTTTTCAGCAACCCTAAATAAACATGTTTACACGCATGAATTCATGAAAAAAAATATTTGTTAGTCTTTTTGCGACTGATTGGTTCATATAACCTGTTCATTCCCAAGAAATACAATTATGAGACCAATCACTTTGACTAAGTAAATCTGTTTTTATAGAAGTCACCTTTATAACTATTTTTTCTGGTTGCTATATATAATTGTGTTTTCATAAGATAATTATTAAAAATACAGTTTAATATATAATATGTAAATTACTTGAGGAATGAAATATATTAAGGATATTAGTTATATACATGTGCATTATGTCATAAGCACTTCCAGGATTTCTGTTTGTATGTTTGGTTTTAATGCATTCTCCAAGTAAATATTTTTTAAAGAAAAAGTAATCAGTTTATTATTTTCTGATTTATCAGTTCGTGTCATACTTGGGAAGCCTTTTCCATCCAAGCTTGTTATATACTAGACCAAATGCTCCTGTGTATTCTCTAGAAGCCGTAGAGCTTTCCTGTTGCAGTATTACATCTCTCGTCCATCTGGAGGTTATTTTTGTGTAAAGCGTTGGGTAGATATAAACTTTATCTGTTTTCTAATGGGTACCTTGTTGTCTCAGTAACATTTTTGAATCTACGCCCTTATATCTGAGAACATTTATTGATTATCAGTTTTATATCATTGATCTAGCTATATGATTTAATTATACAGATTCGTTACTATGACTTTATTATATGTTTATTATCTTCACTGGACTTATATTTCCTAATCATTTAAATATGTAAAACCCAGTTTTCAAATTTAACATTTATTGACATTAAGTGCATCTTCCCATGTCAATGAATATAGAAATACATAATCAATTTCTAACGTGGATCACAAAGAGTATGTATATGATTCTGTATTGCAATACCAAAAGAGCAATATATTGGAATTGAATGTTAGAAACATATTCTGCAATAACATGTACTCTAAATGTTAGTACAGAGAATCTTTAGGTTATAGGTTGGTAGTGGAATGGCTATACTTTTTATTTTCTGTCTTTTTTTGGTCTTTTCCCCAACTCTAGTTTCTAAATTATTTGTTCATCATTTAAGCATGTGATTTAATTTATAACTAAGACAATGTTTTTCCTTCTCTTCTTCAAAACCTCTATTGATTCCCTATTTCCTTGAGTAAAAATGTGACATTTTTATCATGACATTTTAAACATGTCCTTTTTCCACTTGACCACAAAATACCCCTTCACCCACAGTGAACTTTTCACATTGACCTGTATATTTCACCATGCCCTTCTATGTCTCTGTAAACTTATGTCTTTTTTTCTCACAGTTTATCTCTTTGCTTCTCTAAGTTTTTCTGGAGATTTACAAAAATTTACAAAAAGTGTTTCTTTATCACTGTTAGAAGTTCAATTCATATTTGTTGAACATGTAAATGAATGAATGAGATCAGACTAAAACACTTGTCATTTTAATATGAGGTCTTTAGTTTGGAATAGAGTGATAAGAAATAAAGGGCTAGTATCCCAAAATGGCAACAACAATGAATACAAATTCAAAAAATTGTATTTAGAAATATCAGACAATTTTGTAAATATCATGTATATATTTTAGCCCCCTGCAATTTTAAAATGCAAAAAGAATGCTAAACCATTAGGGGAAAATGATAGCATTCATTAATTCGTTCATTAATGTGCTCAACTAATATGAATTAAACTAACAGAGATAAAAGATGAAAGACTGAAAACACTTGACGTAAGGGCTCACAATTTTCTAGATGCTCAGAAAAACATAATCATTCTATGTTGATGAATCAAACAATATTGACCCAATTATGCTTTTAAATGACTAAAAGGGCCCAATTTCACGACCAGCCTGAGCTAGCTTATTGTTTCTATTTCTTATCAAATTGTCTTATGTCATGAACATCAGATTAGAAAAATCTTCAGAATTTACCGGGCTCAAATCTAAATTTCTAAAGAACCTAGATAGTGTCTCCTTTTCCTATATCATTGTATCCCCAAAACTGTCAGAGTAGTGATTTCTAGAAGTATTTCACAAACTGAATGAATAATGAATGAATGAATGAATGAATGATATTCTCAACATCATACATTTTAGGACATTAATGCCTATTTGGTAACTCTGTTCAAACAGATTATATTACTCAACTAGTAGAAAAGGAATGGAGGAGACAGAGGGAGAAAAAAAGAGCATTAGAAAATAAACAGGAATATGTACAGGTTGAGGCAAAAGTTTACAGTTGTTCATATGGAATATAACATAATAATAAATAATACAAGAAAAATCTCTGTGTTTCATGTACTCACAACTGTAAACTTATTTTTGTCCCACCCTGTATTATATGTATTAAAGAGACAGTGCAACTTTGGACAATTACTCACCTCACTCTTTTCCTGAGCTCTATTGTGCTGCTTTATACATATATGAATTTATCTCATGGGTAAATGTGCCTTAACATGAGATAATTTGGTACTGTGAAATACCACAATGGCCAAGTTTAAATAATCTATTATACCATGATATCTGCTCTTCAACAGTTTAAAAAATGTCACAATAGATTTGTGAGGCCAATTTTCCTCCCATCTTGAGCTTAAGTGTATGAGCCGGGGTGAAGGGAAGACACTTTTATGAGAATTTGAAAAGTATACAAATATAGTTGGCTTCTCAATAACAAATTTTATCAATCATCTGTATAAAAACAAATGAACACATACCTTAAGTTTTCTCTTTATGTAAGTAAATTTCAAATAAATTTCATTTAGAAAATTGTAAGAATTAAAGGTTAAGACTTGAATCACCAGAAATGTTCTTAAAGGGAAGAGTCAAACTCAGAAGAATTTATGGGTCAGAAAAAGAAGCTTATTTCTTTAAATCATTGCTCTAATTATGCTTTAATTTTTATTTCCATGTATATAATGTATTTAATATTATAATGTCATATATTTTGATTTTAACTTTTGAAACAAAAACTATTAAAATATTTTATAAGTAGAGTATTTTACTGTACAATACATGTTCCCTACTTACGTTTTATTGGAAAGTATTATGTATATGTTCATGTTAATATTTAATTTATATAAGTCTCTGAGCAATATAGCCTAATATTCACTACAAATTGATTGTATCTTGGTTATTATAGACATCAGTACACTTGTACCACCTTCAGTTGGTCTAATAAATGGTACAGATTTTTTTTTTCCAAATCAGCTGAGACAAGTCAGGTGACAAATGATTTCCATTAGCTTCAGCAGAATGGAAACAAAACAGATCAATACAAATGATTTGCAGCAAGTTTAAACCATAAATTTCCTTTCCCCTCATATATCATTTTACTATAGAAGCGTTTTCTTTTCATAGCAGAGAAAAAAAAGTCATTAGGGAATTGAAAATTCTAGTTACTGCAAACTGTCCCTGATTTAAGGTGAGACCATATTAATGCACTATTAATTTTATCCAATGGTACACACAATATTATTTTAAAATATGGCAAACAATAAAAATGTTAATAAGCTACATTCCAGAAAAGTAATTTCACCTATAAGTTATGTAAAAACTATAAAATGTTTAAGTCTACAAAATTAGCTTTCTGTTTCTACTTTAAGACTTTTATTGGTTAAATGGTTGTCTTTAGTTCCATTTCTTAAGTATTTTCATTATAATTATTTTGTGATAGATAAAAGAATCTTTATTTCCTTGCTTCACATTAAAAATATATATATTTAACTTCTTGCACAATGTTTCAATATTAGTAAAACATAAAAATGAAGACAGGGGAAAAGGAGGAAAATAAAGGAAAAGTAAACAAACAAATCAAAATTTTAAAAAGCAAATTAGGGTTACTTTTTCCTTTGCCTGAATGATCCCAAAATAAATAGCTTTCTTACATAGTTGTAGAGGAATTCGGAAAGACCCATAGAACCACATCCAATGGTTACCAAGGGATTCCTGGTGGTTAATAGAATTATTTATCTATATGATTTTGTGGACCCATAAAGAGGTGAGCATAAAACCGTCAGTCATGCTACAGGCACCAAGAGCATCCGTTCAGAATCATATTCTGCTATGCTCAAGGAAAAAGGATGAAGACATTTATTGCACCCATGAGACTTCTCTCAGTGCTGTAACGAGCAAGTGTTCTTTACCTCAGCACAGAAGAACTTCAGATTCACCACCACCACCTAAGAGATAGCAAGAGGAGTGGCCAGGATGCATGGGTCTGCTCCAGTGGACATCTGTTGACTCATAGACAAGGGCAACGGGGTAGTGTCCCTTGCCACCTAAGTTATTCCATAGCCTTTATCATAAGTCCCTTAACCTTTCTTTTTTTTAAATTTAAATAAATCTTTATTGTTCAGATTATTACAATTGTTTCTCATTTTTTCCCCCCAGATCTCCCCATCACCCGGTTCCCTCCCCCCCCCCCCCCGTTGTCCTTATCCATAGGTGTATGATTTTTGTCCAGTCTCTTTCCATACCCCCCACACAGACACCCTGAGAATTATCAATCCACTCCCATTCTATGCCTCTGATTCTATTATGTTCACCAGTTTATTCTGTTCCTCAGATTTTGAATTCACTTGATTTTTAGAGTCACTTGTTGATAGATATTTGTTGTTCATAATTTTTATCTTTACTTTTTTCTTCTTTTTCCTCTTTTTAAAGAATACCTTTCAGCATTTCATATAATACTGGTTTGGTGGTGATGAACTCCTTTAGCTTTTTCTTATCTGTGAAGCTCTTTATCTGCCCTTCAATTCTGAATGATAACTTTGCTGGGTAGAGTAGTCTTGGTTGTAGGTTCTTGTTATTCATCACTTTGAGTATTTCTTGCCATTCCCGTCTGGCCTGCATAGTTTCTGTTGAGAAATCAGCTGACAGTCGTATGGGTGCTCCCTTGTAGGTAACTAACTGTTTTTCTCTTGCTGCTTGTAAGATTCTTTGTCTTTTGCCCTTGGCATTTTAATTATGATGTGTCTTGGTGTGGTCCTCTCTGGATTCCTCTTGTTTGGGGTTCTGTGCGCTTCCTGAACTTGTATGTCTATTTCTTTCACCAGGTGGGGGAAGTTTTCTGTCATTATTTCTTCAAATAGGTTTTCAGTATCTTGCTCTCTCTCTTCTGGCACCCCAAAAATTCGGATATTGGTACGCTTAAAGCCGTCCTGGAGGCTCCTTGTGCTATCCTCACACTTTTGGATTCTTCTTTCTTTCCGCCTCTCTGGTTGGGTGTTTTTTTCTTCCTCATATTCCAGATCTTTGGTTTGACTCTTCGGGTGCGGTGGTCTACTCTGTATATTCTTTATTTCAGACAGTGTATGCATAATTTCTGACTGGTCCTTTTCCATTTTTTTGGTGTTCTCATTAAGGTCCTTGAAGGTCTCTTCAAGTTTATCAGCGGTTTTTAGAAGATTCTTGAGTAACCTTATAAATATGGTTCTGAACACTGTGTCGTCCATTAGTTTGCTTTCATCTATCTCTCCTACTTGTGACATACTGCGATGTCTCCACATTTTGGCTGCCTCCCTGTGTTCATGGAGTGGCTTTGTGTGGTCGGTGACCTATAGGGGCCGGTAGCTCAGCTTCCCCTATCACCCTAGGTGGTCGCTCTTGGTATTCCCCTTTGTGGGCTGAGTGGAAAGTCTTGGTGTAGTTAAAAGCCCTGATTGCTGTTGGTACACTGGGAGGAATTGACCTCCGGTCCAATTGGTTGTGAGGGCCTGCTGTGTCTATAATGGAAGAATTGCTATGCTGGAGACACAGTAGGGTTTTGGTGCTCACTGAGTCTGCCTCTTGAATGTGTCCCTTATGAGAGTGGTTGAAGTCTGGTGTCGTCCACACCAACAGAAACGTCACTCTCACTCTCTGACCGATGGCTGAGAGGCCCGTAGGCGTCTGGGTCCCCCGCGTGTCCCCAGAAACTGGAGTTCAGAGTGGTTGGGATTGTTGGTTTCACTGGGGGGAATTGATCTCCAAGCCAGTTGGCTGTGAGGATCAGCAGTGTCTCTGCTGGGAGAGCTTCTGTGCTCAGCTTGGATGGGGCCCGTTTAACCTTTCTTAAGATTATAAGAAAGTCCTTCATATTTTTAAAACACAAGGACAAAGCACAGAAAGAAAGTCAATTTCGAATGGGCATAGATAGAAAGAGAAACAAGCAGATACATAACTTTCAGGAGTCCTAACCTTTTTCGAAGGGGTAAGAGGGTGCTGGGAAGAACATGGGAATGAGGGCAGGTCCAGAATGCTTCTATGTTCCCAAGATCAAATCTTTGGGGGAAGCTTCAAATTCACCTCATTTTTCTTAGTAATTGTAAATAATTTCTTCAGATTTGTATTATGGTTCAAAGAGAGAGAATTCTAGACCCAATATGAAAACTAAGGTTCCAATCCTGGTTTCATTATTTATTCTCTGTATGATCTCTAAAAATCATTTAAATAGTCTGGTCTTCAGGTTCCTTATCTGTAATTGGGAAACATATTATTCACTCTATTTAAAACTTAATACCTATAAATATCTGGTTTCCAAACTGTCCTAATGAACTCAAAGTGTACATACAACCATATAACATAATTCTAGAGTTTGAAGTCAAGAGGCAGATTGCCTGGATTCAAATTCAGTTTTGCAAGAACTCATTTTAACTTGTGACTCAGTTTCTTCAACTCTGAAATAGAGAAATAATCATATATTCCAAATAGGTTTGGGGTGAGGATTAAAGGAGTTAATATAGTGAAGTAATTTATAAAAGTTCCTGGATCATGTTAAGTTTTAGCTATTATTGTTATCATTATTATTGTTATTATTACTATTATTAGTGCTATTACTAATTATTATCATCATTATGATTATGTGTGTACAAAAATAGCAAAGAAATTTTGAAAGAGGAGTGAAGACTTTCAGGGAAGGCAATCGAGGGTTAGAAGTCACATAAAAAAGCTTTTTGCCAGAAGGGATATGCTGTAATCTATACATCTGCCAGGCATTCAGTCACATTTATGAAGTAATGCGGTATCTGTCTGAGTGTTCAGCTAGCTCACCCAATTTCAAAGCCTCATGGATCATGGGTCATGGATCATGGATCATGTATCATGGATCATGGATCATGGATCATGGATGGTGGTGAAAAATTTAACCAGTACATAAATCTCTGGTTATTTTACCTCATTAATCAAGACTGACACTCATCAAAGTTGATGTAAAATAAATAGGGGGTTAATTTCATCAGCTAATTGAAGTAAATATTTTAGTAAAATATAACGTATAGAGAGGAAAGTTCACAAATCATAAGTGAGCAGATTGATGAATTTTCACAAACTGAACAAATGCATGAAGCAGCATCTAGATCAATAAATGACATGTAATCAGCACATGTGGGATATAATGATCAACATAATTTGATGAACAAGAATAGGTCGATCTAGAGACAAATGGTAGGGGAGGGAGGTTAGAGAGCAACCAAAGGACTTATATGCATGCATATTAGCATAACCAATGGACACAGACACAGGTGGTTGGGGCTTGCCTGGGCTGGGAAAGGATGGGGGAGGGGGTCAATTGGGGAAAAAGGAGACATATGTAAAATTTTAGACAATAATAAAAAATTTAAAATAAATAAAAAGATAGCAAATTTAATTCATTCTCCTTGCTGTAAAAATATTCCTTTGTATCCCCAAATACTACCACTTATTTATCCATACTATGTTGATGCACATTTCAGGTTTTGTTTGTTGTTGTTCATTATTATAAATGGTGCTTCTATGAATATTTTTGTAGATGTTGTTAAGTGAACATATGTGTGTTTACTTGTTCATTACCATACCCACGAATGGAATTTCTGGGTCATTGTCTCTGTACATATTTGGCTGTGGTGGATAATGGCAAAAATGTTACAAAGCTGTTGTACACATTTACAGTCCCATCAAAACTGTGAAAGAATCTAAGATACCCTACATATTTGCCAAAATGTTAGTTAGAATTGTAATTTTGGCTATTCTGAAGAACATGTAAATATTATCACAATATGGATTTATTTCTCATTTTCCCTGATTAGTAATTAATTAAGCACCTTTTTATGTCCACTAATTATATATTCTATTAGATTGTTTGCCCCTTTTCTTGTTAACTTTAGAATATCATATGCTTTTTTAGAAATTATAAACAAGAATTCTACATCTGTGACTTGATTTTCACCTTATTAATGGTGCCTTCTGTTGATACCATAAATATTTTTAAATATTAATGTGGTCAATTTATATTTCAATATAATCAAATGGATCATTTTCTTTTAAGTTTAGTACTAGTTAAATAAATGTGTATCTCCAAATAATAAAGATAATATGCTATGCTTTCTTCTAGTAGCTTTATTCATTTTATCTTTCTCATTTAGATTTTAAGTACAAGAGAAACTTATTTTTTTATATGTATATGGTGTATGGTAGGGGTCAAGGTTAATTTAATATGCAAATGACTAAGCACTAGTTACTGAAAATAACATTTTCTTCTTCAGTGCACTACAGGGGCACCTTTTTCAAAGTGACTGAATATACAGGTCTGTTTTTAAACAATGGATTTTGTTCCATTAATTTATTTCTCTCTCCTTGCAAATATACCATATTTTGCTAATTATAACAAAATTTTAATGATGTTTGATATTTATAGTGATGTCCTCTAGCTGTATTCTTCCTCAAGATTATCTCTAGTGTTCTATGAATAGTTATTGCTTTGGAATCTCCAGGTAAATTGGATAAAAATGACATTTTAACAATATTGAGTCTTCCAATCAATGAAACATGTTATGTTTCTTCATTTATCTAAGTCTTTTTTAAAATCACCATTGACCTTAACCATCTTTCACTAAATTTATTCTAGGTATCTGATGTTATTTTATGCTTTTTTTAAAAATTACTATCTCCCCATTTATTATTGATACAAAATAAAATTAAACTTTATATGAATTATATTTACTGATTTTATATTAAACTTTTTTCCAGTTATCTAACTAAATTTACTTATTAATTTGAATACTATACCTATAAAATTAAAAATACTTTTATATCCCTTTAATCATTTCATCTGCACCTAATTACAAGTTTAATCTCTTTAATTACATTGTTCTTCTATTTGAATGGCTAAGACCTTAACCAAACACATTCCATTATCCCTTCCTCTTTTGCTCCATTAAATTTTAGGTGGCATATATTTTATTATTATTTCAGTATTTCTCCTAGAGATTAAAGAATAATCCTTATCTTTTCACAGATTAATATGTCACCTTTACCATTTAATTGACACTATTAGGACTCCAGAATATTTTACATCTTACATTTTGTGTTATTGTTGATATGCATTATCTTCAGTTTCACTAGTCATCAAGTTAAAGTAATGTAGAGTTCATTTCAAGTGCAAATGAGTTTAACTAAAAAGGGGAGGGATAAAATTAAATCCCAGGTATTTGTGCAAATTCAGATAAATTCATATCACTCCATTGACTACATGTAAATTCATAAAACTGCTTTGGAAAGCAGTTTGATTATTATCTAGTAACTTAAAAACATGCAAAATTCAGAATTTCTTCTCCTAGGTATATATACAAGAACGAATTCATATGTGAACACCAGAGACATGTGCAAGAATATTCATAGCATCATTGATCGCAAAAGCTCTAAACTGGAAACTACTCAGATGTCCAGAAGGAAACTGGTATATAAATTGTGGCATAATCATAGACTAAAATCTACACTAATAAAAGAGAAACATGCAAATTAACAATCACTCTGCTATGCCAAGCCACACCCACCAGCCAATCAGGAGTATGCAAATTAACCCAACCAAGATGGCGGCCAGCCACAGAGCTGCAGCAAGCAGGAGGCTTGGGAAGCCCCGGCAATGGAGGAAGCCAAGCTTCCCCGCCAGCTCTGGCCTCTGCTCAAGGCTACAAAGTGTCAATTATAGAAGATAAATAAATCCTAGATACTTGGCCTCTAGCCAGCCCTGGCCTCTACTCAAGGAGGTGCCGAAAAAAAAGAAAAAGAAAAAAGGAGGGGCTGGAACCTTGGGTTGCTGGGGGGTGATCAGGCCAGGATGGGATGGCAGGGGTAAGCAGACGAGCTGGGGGGCCATTTGGGGGTGAGCAGGCCGTCACTGGGGGTCAGTTGGAGGTGATGAGGACAATGGGGGGGGGGAGTTTGGAATGAGTCGGCCAGCAGGGGGGCAGTTGGGGGTGAGCAGGCCAGTGGGGAGGGGAGGTGGGGGCGAGCGGGCCAGCAAGGGGGGGGGCAGTTGGGGGCAAGCAGGCCAGCAGGGAGGGCAATTGGGGGTGATCAGGCTGGAGGGGGCATTTGGGGGCGAGCAGGCCAGCAGGCAGAGTGGTTAGGGGCAATCAGGCAGGCAGGCAGGCAGGCAGGCAGGTGAGCGGCGGCTGGAGCCAGCAGTCCCGGATTGTGAGAGGGATGTCTGACTGCTGGTTTAGGCCCAATCCCTGTAAACCGGCAGTAGGGACATCCTTCGAGGGGTCCCAGATTGGAGAGGGTTCAGGCCGGACTGAAGAATACCCCCCCACCCCCATGCACAAATTTCATGCACCGGGCCTCTAATATTTAATAATAATCACAAGAAAATGGAACTACAGCTATACAAAATAAGTGGATTTATCTCTTTAAGTATAATATTAAACAATAGAAATCTTACCTAAATTATACATAATGTATAATTCCATTCTCATAATGCACAAAACAGACAAGCCCAAACTCATGTAGGTATGTATTCTTAGGTAGTACCACTACAAGGAAAGTAAGGAAATGATTAACTTGAAATTGAGGATAGTGGTTGCCTTTAGAAAAAAACCCCATAAAGTTTGTTTTTGAGGTGAGATACTCATAACATTTTATTGACCTTGAAATTGGTTATAGGGCTATCTACATAATAACTTTTATTTCTTGACCTTGAACGTGGTTATAGGGATAAGTAATATTTTTTGTAGCTGTGCATTTAAGTTTTATGCAATTTTCTGCATGTGTTTTTAATTCAGTATAAAAAGTGCTTAAATTTTTTCAACCTCCTATTTCCTTTATATTTGCAATTTTTCCTTCATCAATCTCTGCTAATCATTTTTTTAAAAGATGAATAAATTTAATTAGAGGAGTAGGGGAAAGAATGGAAGATATTCAAGCGATGTATTGAAACTCCACCTGGATGGGAAATGTCATTACGAATATTCACCATGAGTTCAGTTACGGGAGGTCATGCTTAACTAACCTTCTGGACTTATTTGAAAATATTACATCCATAATAGATGGTAGAAATTCAATGATGTAGTACACTTGTATTTTTCTCCAGGCAAACAGCCCTGTCACACATGAGAGATTAATGACTAAGGTAATGAGTCATTGAGTAAAAGGTTAGAAATATGGAGCATTCCTTTTACTCACAGTCTGAAGCCATAAAACCATTCCTTCTTTTTCTAGAATATCTTAAGGATATTCTAGAGGATACTCTTTCCACTGATATTTAGAGATAGTGGAAGGAAGGTGGCGGTGGGGGATGGGGAGGGGAAGAGAGAAAGAAAAACACAAATGTGACAGAGAAACATCGGTTGGTTGTGTCCCACACGCTCTCCCACCCATCAGGGCCCAGGGATTGAACGTGCAACTCAGGTACTTCTCTTGACCAGGAATGGAACCTAGGAAACCTTGACCCTGAACCACACTGGCCCGAGCTGCTAATATACTTTTAATGTAAGGAGACTAAGAAAAACCTACCTTGACTTTTTTTTAAGGTCCAGGATTTTAATTACATTATTTAAACTCTAAAAATATTTCTATTAGAAATATAAATTTATCACAATATGAGAATATTTGACCAAAAATTTAGTGACATAATATTGTCTAATGAAAATAAATTAACGAGAATTTCTAATCACTGAGTACACATGAAAATTAAAGCTAAATTTAGAAAACACTGACTCTATCAAACTTTTGAAATTATTAAGATTTTCTTCATATAAACATGCTCTTGATCTTCAAACAAGGCATAATTGAGATAGGAGCTGGATAGCAGCTACTTTGAAAAGAAAAAGGTTATAAATAATTCTATATTTTTCTTTTTATAAAATATATTTTTAAGTTAGTGATGGTTTAATCACTGATAAATATCATTTGCTATGAAAGGAACACTGCTGATAATATCATCCATTCTAGTTCAAGAAAAAAAGTCTGAATGGCATTGTAGAAAGACAAAGCATTTCCTCCTAAGACTACTCCAATGCCTCAGGATGGTGGACCCTGGATCAAGAGACAAATCTTTTAAAAATCCCTGTGTAATGGAGGTGGGACCACCATAAAGAGGGAGCAGTAAAAAGAGTAATCTTGTTATATCCTATTTGTAATTAATGGGTACATTAACAAATGGCCATAAAATATATGGTAAATAAATGCCCATAAAATGATGGGGAAATTATTTTCTGTGTGACATGGGATATTCTTATAATCAGCATAATTTCACTTCCTTACTGATATTTTAAGGAATTTCAACCATTCTGATAGCTTCTGGATTGCTTTCATCTTCATAAACACTATCTAGCTCATGTCATTTTAATTGATTTAACGCATTGCTACAACAGGACTTAGAAGAATGGGCTAGATATATCTGTACCTGAGCTACCATCCGTTAAAAGAAATGTTTAGTTATACTTTGGGGTATTTATAAACAGAAAAGGAAAGTCTAGGAGGATAAGAAAGAATAAGAAGCATATAAAGTGATTAGAAGAAATGAAAGAAATGTAATATCACCAGAGAAAACATTTATATTCTAACATCCTTTGTCATAAAATTGTTTGATGGATGGTCTCATTCACCAGTCCCTGTGTGGTGTTCCATACACAGCAGGCACTCAACAGAGGTTGTTGAGAGACTAGAAACAAACTTCAAAACTTTGGAATCCATCTAGCGTGTCAAATTGAGAATTTATCTCTAAATACTACATTTGTTTCTAGTAAAGATTGAATTTTATATTCAACTATTCAAAAAGAAACTCACTGTTGCAACATTTTCCTAAGGAAATATCTCTTCACATGAGTGAATTGTTACCTGGCCTTATTTTATTTTACTGTGTTGGAGAGTTAGACTCTCAGGAAGTTCTTTATTGGGTAATTATTTTATGTAATTTTCAATACCTAAGAGATGCTTCTATAAGTGATTTAATTTTAGAATTAATTACAAAAAATATTGATTGACTTTAAAATTTTAACTAAAACTATGAAAAAAAGATTTAAAAAATCTAGTAGAAAAACTGATAATACTTAAATCAAATACTGGCCATTGCTGCATTCCAACATATAAAATCTATATATACATAAAATAGCAGATTTAAGCTTCAGAATCTTTATATACTGGAAAGTCCCCTAATTTATCACAATAATAGAAACACCTAAACAAAATAGCATCCTGCTGATATTATATATAATTTATAAATTGCTCACTTATCCTAATGCTATATATTTTTTTCTTTTATAGTAGCTAACTTATTGGTTCACTAGAGGCAACACAACTCATGAGACCATAACAAATAAATTTCTTATACAAAAGTACCTTATTGCTAGCAGTGATTCTGGGATTTTTTTCCAGGACAACTGTAATAGCAGGACTATTAAAACACTAGCCACTACTGAATAAATATTTGATAACAGCTGTTAATCCTGACACTGTAGTATTATGGGAAGAAACAAGTCATAGCTCGATGTTATTGTTAGCTTTTGCTGTGTAACAAACCATCCCCAAACTCAATGGCTGAAAATATTTATTATCTCACCATTGTGTGGGTTTTCAGTATAAGCTTGAATCTTTTGGGTGGTTTTTCTCTTGACATTGTTTGGGCTTTCACATTCACCAAACAGTCAGCTAGGGGATGATTTATCTGGAGTGAACTAACTCGTGGGTCTGGAGGTAGTGCTTGCTATCACCTGGGGTTATGACTGGCAAGCTAAGTAGGGGTTATTTCCAGGATGGTGGTCACAGTTCACAGGAACAACAAAGGCAGGCAAGTGCCAAAGCATAATCACTTTCCAAGTCTCTCCTTGTGTCACAGATGTCCAAAACAAGCTATGTGGCCACGCAAAGTGTAAATGGATTTCAGTCTTTTCAAGAACATGGATATGAACAATTACAACCCATAACCTGGGATAATGGCTTGTTAATAAAATACAAATAAACCAGATATTTACATTGCCCTCTTTGAGCCAAAGTAAACATTAGTTAATATATGAATGTTTCTCATCTATTTATTAATGTATTTAAATGTTAATTCATTAAATTCAAAAGGTAGAATTGAAACACATGATATAGAATCAAGTCCTAAAACAAGCTTTCTGCTCTTTCCTCCCCGATTCCAATTTAAATATTTGGAACTGCATGCTTAGTTATGCGACAGAGAGAGAAAAGATGGCTGGTCCTTAAGTGGCCCTCTGAGCCCACACGCAGCCAAATGAAATTAGAACAGGGAGAGCCATGATTAAACAAAGGAGAAAGAAATGTAAAAGGCAGAACAAAAGATATCAACTTTAATACACAATAACCAGTGTTCTATTAGCTAAGCCCCTATTCAATTAGAAAATTCTCTTCACATTAAAAAAAAGAGCAGAAGAAGAAAAAGTGGGGCTCAGTTTGAGAGAGAGATGAACAATTCCACTTGAGAAACCATCTCATAACTAATATCATTTTAAATAATAAAACTCAATGCTGTATATACATCCTACTTAGGTAAAATGGTACAATGTGTAAAACATAGTGATGCTGCACAAAAACGATGAGGAAAATGTCACTGTAGGTCAGTAATTGCACACCTAAGAAATCATCGCAAGAAAATTATTCAACACAATGTCCTCTATTAATGCTAAGTGATTTTAAGAACCTAAAAGCAATTTTGGAGAAATGTTTTAAATTATAATTTAACATCAACTTAATTAGGTGTCATTAAAATAGTAATTATAAAGATGTTGTCTAAAGAAAAAATATTTAACATATAAGTAACAGTGAGCGAAAATGGAAGCATATATTATTGTCACTGTGTTTTATACACACACAATTACATAAATATGTAAAAAGACGTAAACTCTGTATTAGAGTGATTGACCATGGATAATTAAAGAAGAATGCATTTCCTCTCTATGAATTAAACCTGACATACAATAACACTCATTCAAATAATTATATCCTGATTCTTTAAATCTATAAAAACAATCTGAAATAAAAGCAGAATATAATAAAACCAGTTTTACATCTTAGCTACCAGTTGTTTCAATACAACGACATTGGCTTTGGCCAGTGCATTAGCAGATTACATAGCAAAGTGGGTCAATCTATTAAGGTTAATACGTTCCCTGGGTAAAAAATTACTCAAAAATAAAATAGAAACCAGAGGGAATTATAATTATACTTAAAACAACAAAAAAAAGTTGCAGTAATCCAAATCAAGCAAACATGGCTCTTTAATATGAATAACCAGGATAATTAATTGAAAAGTTTACTTTTTCTTGTACACACAGTCTACAGAGAAAATATACTCAATGCTTAAGTTATGTCAGGCATGGTATTTCTAGGTGAAATATGTTTCTCAAAAATCATTAAGTAAATTTCAACTTGACTTTTAAACCAAATTACTAGTATTTCTAGAATATCCATCTCCTTTGCCCAGCTAGAGAATTACTCAAAATGTAACTAAGTTATCAAGCTTAGGAAATTGAAATGGAAATTTAGACACAGGCTGTTTTCAGCTCAGTTAGGATGCATGCAATTGCAATTGAATGCTCAGCAGCAAATACTTCTTGAGCCTGAAGGCCTTTCAAATTTTTGTTAAGCAACTCACGTAAATGATTAAAGCAAACGGCAGTGCTGTCTTTTCTTTCCTCCATAAATAAAAGAAATGTTAGTACTATTTAACTTTGAACAGAAACAATGCTATTCTCACAGCAAAATGTCAGTGCCATTTATGAAGTTTAGGGTAGATATTTCAGGAGACTTGTAAGTTTTTTAATTACAGAGACATAAGATGAAAACAAAGACAGTGAAGTATTTAGGAAAGAATAATGTTAACTTACAATTTGATTTTAAAAACCTGTAAATATTATTTAACATGGTATGTATTTATGTACTAAAAGGAGAAATGCAATTGAAAATGATCAAAATGAATAGGAAACTTACTAAGCTGTGGTATAAATTTCAGAAGCTGCTTTCTTATCTTTAGTATAGGCTGTGAGAAATTTCTAAACACTAAATAAATTAGACTTCGCAATACAATTCCCAGAGTTTTAATGTTTCAAGATTCCTGATATAGTACTAACTTCTGAGAATATTAAAATAATTTAAATAAAAACTCATTCAATTTAGCTTGATATAAACAAACAAACAAAATAGTGACATTAATGTCAGTTTTATAATATGAATATCTAATTGATTAAGAAAGAGGGGTAGGAGAAGAAAAACAATAGAAATAATAAACATTTCATATTTTTGTATGTCCTAAATCTGAAACTCATTGTATATTTGGGAAACCTTCCACTATTTGGATGCAATGTATAATTTTAATAGTAGTTCTGACATTTTAGTCTCTATTGTCTCTTTTATGAATTTATGAATCTTACTCCTGAAATACCCCCCAATTTTTTCAGAAATCTCATGTTTTTGAAATATATTCCTTATCTGTTTAAATTAAGCAGACTTGGTTATCTGCTTGGCTTCAAAAACCATTAATTTGAAAACACTATGTCAGAGTGGGTTGTAGGCAACAGGCTTGAAATCTAGGCTTGGCCACTGGCCTAAATAAGGATGAAAAGTAACTCTAGTTAGTATTAAGAAAAGTGGATTTGGCATCCAATGAATTTCAAGGTGAAACAATTAATACAATGATCTAGAATGACCTATGAAGACCAATCTCTGAGGATTAATGGGAGGGGACTGCCACTATTATTAGAGAACATGTAGGACATGGAATACATAATCCCTATGGAGTGACGGGGCTGAAACTAAGTGTGGGCAGCTAAAAATAAGTTCAAATCTCTCTCCTTCCTGCTACTCAACCTGACAATAACATTTCAACATTCACCATGAGAAAAATATGCTCTGGGTAACAGGTGGGCCAGGGAAGATGAGAGAAATGTAGTGGCAAGCTTGAACCTAATCCCAACAACCTAAAGCACAGACACCTGTCCATGCCATCCTAGATTAGTCTGACCATACTCAACCTGCAGCACATAAATTTTGTTTGTGTATCGTCTAGAGTCTGAGATTGTTTGTTATACAGTATTATTTGGCAATCGCCGGATAATTCAACACTCGATTTGGTACTTTGAAATCATGTGGTTATTTTGCTAACTTTGCTTCAGAGGAGTGTCTGGAACAAAATCCCGATTCCAATGAATTAAAGAAAAATAGAGAGGGGAATGCAGAAAGTATGTGCAGCAAATTGTTTTAGGGGGAAAAATTAACAGGCAAGAAAAAGAAATGGTATGAGTTGGGATATGAATGTGGAGTAAAAAGTTGTATTTCTTTCTTGTGTTTCTAAATGGTATAATCATTGGCTATCTTTCACAATTTAACTTTAAATAATACTTTTGCTTCACAAGCAAGGTTACATCCACAGGTAATATCAGAAAAATAAAGTGTTTTATTGATTTGCTCTACATCAGGTAAAACTGGGCCCTGGGGATGAGAGAAATTCCCGACTCAGAGCTCTGTTGTATCAGTAGCAACATAATCTATACAATCATTTCTGATTTCCTCCACATATAATAGAATAAATAGGAAGCCATGGAGAAAAGCGTCCCCAGTGACCAACTCCCTCTTTACATCCCTCCTAGGAATATCTTAAAATTAGAGCAAGAATTCATTGAGAAAATCATGGTGAAATTAATTCTATACACATATTTATTATGTACATAATTATATTGTAATATGACTTGCAGAAATATTACTTTCTATAAGACAAGTTGATTTAAATCACTTATTTGGGTCCCTATGTCACTTAGTGATGTAAAAGCACACACATCTGTGCACTACAGGAAATTACAAGTAACTCAAATTATAGGTCTTTGATAGAAATACATGTCTTCAATAATTAGGTACCAAACCCTATTATTTCTTCTGTAGGCATCATCCAAACAGTGTAACTTTATTTTTCTATTTGTGCTTAAACCAAATCACTTACTTTTATACTCTACACGTTTTTAAAGGTGGCTGAATATAAAAATGTCAATCAAATTTGTTCTTTTAAAAGAGGCTACTTTAACTAATGCTGATGGGAAATTCAGTGAAACTCGATAATTTGAGATAGATATAATATCAGGACAATTTCTCCTCTAGGGAAAATTGGCTAAACTAATTATAGCACCAATTACTATGGGCAGGTGAATTGCTACACTGTAGAAATGGCTCATGGTCATAGAACTATCTTCATGGAGCTCCAGGCTATGGCTAACCTATAATAGCTCTAAATCTGACCATGAAGCCTTATTAATACAAGCTCAGGGCACACTTGACTTGATCTAAGCTTAGTTTTTGCTGGCTACACAGACCTTATAACCAAGTTAACTCCATAATTCTCCCTTGACCTCTTTCACTTCTGCCTTTTTTTCTTTATAAACTCATTTCCTTTTTCTCCCTTATGTACATAATGGAAGAGTTGCCTCAAGTTCCATATTTCATTTTTGAACATTAATTTTGAATTGTTGGGAGAATACAATTGTCACAATTTGATCTAGGTGTTTACTTTGGTCTGGTTGTATAGTGAGATGAGAGCAGATCTCAAGTAGTTTAACACAGATATAGTTGTTACTTTTATGGCAAAATATCTGGAAATTTCTATAGCAAAATGCTAATGATGAAAAGTAGGATTTTATTCAGATGCATTTTGCAGTGTTTCTATTATGATCATATGTTTATTTTTTAACCTCTTTTATAATCAAAGAAGAGCAAAATTAAATATAATAGATTATCTCTTTCATCAAGTTTGCAAGAGTGTGTTGTTGGTTTTTTTTTTACAATAAAAGACCAATTTGATATGATTACTATATTTTTTTTCATTAATCCTCTATCTGAGGATATTTTTCCCATTGGTTTTTAGAGAGTAGAAATAGGAATATGTTACTTTCTATAAAGTAGTTTATTAAATATTATTCACAATGTTTTGCATTAGGTAGTCTGTAATTGTTATATGTTCAACATTTACACAGCCAACTTTTTACATTTTACATGACAAATTGTACTTCTTGACCAGTCTTGCTAGGTGTTAGCCAATTTTGTTCATCATTTCAAAGAACCAACTCTTTAATTCTGTCTGTTGTCTCCTTTTTTTGTTTTTACTTCTATTGTTATTATTTATTTTTTATATTTATTTAGTGGTTAATTTGCTCTCCTTTATCTAGCTTTATAAAGTGGAACCTTGAGTCATTAAATTTAAACCATTTTTTCTTTCAAAGAAGAAATTTATGTAATAAGTTTAAGTAATGAGTTTTCTTCTATTGCTTGGACTGCATCTTTCAGTTTAATTTTATAAATTTTAATTACCAACCAGTTCTTAATATTTTCTAATTTTTTTGTGAGTTCTCCTTTGGCCAATAAGTTGTTTAGAATTGTGTTGTTAATCTACATATATTTGAAGACTTTTTCAAACCTCAATTTTATTGATTTGTAATTTATTATGGTTTTCCTGATTTATAACTTAGTAGTTTTAGAGTATATACTGTGTAATATTTGATTTATTCATAGAAACATGTTTTATGCTCACCATATGATCAATATTGGTGAATATTTCTTATGAATTTGAAAGAACAACATTCTGTCATTATTGTGGGTAGTGTACTATAAATAGCAATTAATTCAATGTGGTTAATAGGGTTGTTAACATTTATATAATTATTATTAACCTCTTTTGTATTTGTTTTCATCAATTAGTATAAGGTGTTAAAATGCCCAGCTCAGATAATTTGCAAGTATTTGCTTTTATTTTTTTCAGTTTTACTTCATGTATTTTGAGGTTCTGTTATTAAATATACATAGGTTTGATAATTCTTCCTGAAGAATTTAGTCTTACATCTCTACTCCTGTAGCAATGTCTCTCTGGTAATACTTGTTGTCTTTAAGTTTATTTTGTACTAGTATGATATTATTATACCTCCTCCAGACTTTGTATGCTTACTTATTACATGGTATATATACGTTTTATTATTTTACTTCTCATCTGTGAGTTTGTATTGCAATGGAATGGAATTCACAGTAATTCATTTTTGAGTAATTAGGGATGTTTATAGCTATGTATCAAGATTTACTTGTAAATTGTTCGCAAGAGGAAAAAAGGTGAAAATAAAAGTAACTAACCTCATAGGGAATGCTTTAAATAAATGATAGTTACATACATAAAACAAAATATTAGCCAAAAGTTAATATTTATGTTGAAAATATGAATTACCTAGAATGATTTTCACTAAGTTTTAGGTAACACACGTATCTTAACACTCAAATATGAATAATAGGATCTAGGTTCACACATACACACCCACTGTAGCAGATACTGTCATTTGGTTTCCCCCAAAAGCCATTCCAAAGGTGGTTCTTTATTTCCTTGCCTTCCCAACTTATAAAGGTTAAGAAGTTCAGACATTTAGTCTCCCCTGGCTTTCCCATAAAACAGTGTGTCTTTGTAACTGTGTTCTGGCATGCAGTCTTGAAGAGAAGCATACCTGTGGCTTCTGAGAAAGCAGAGGTGTCTTAAGAGTCAAGGAAGAAAGCTCACTCCTAACACTGGCTGCCTGCTGGCTCCCCACCTTAGTTGAAATCCAAAGAATACAACATTAAATTTAAATCGTACTAAAAAAAAATCACAAAAGTTCAGGAAAATCATAGACACTTGCCCAACATCTGATTTCATGAAATCTGCTTAACCAAAATGTAACTCTCTGACTACAGACTAGTTAAGTAAACAAGAATTTTTTGGTTTGTTTTAGCACTATTTGTTGTACTTTTGTTTAAACCATTTTATCTCATAGACCATATGCTTACACCCTAGATACATAACTAAGCATCGTTTTAGAGAGCTCTCCACCCGCATGTGAAACGTGTTTATCTCTGAGTGATACGATTGCCATTAATGATGTTTCTTTCTTGGCCATGTTTTCTAAATTTTCTAAAAAATAATTATTTATGAAAATATAGGAAATGCTTAATTCTACTTAATTGAACTCTATGTTGAGTATTATTTTTTAAAAGTTCTGATATTTAACAATTTATATTAATTTGGATTTTTCCAGTAAAAAATATAGTTCAAAATTTTCCACATGTTGTACTAGGTATAATTGCTCTTTAGTGAATTCTAGATTTACAACCTTTGTTCATGTTAATAGGCAAATGAAAATTCAAATAATATTTAGATTTAAAAACTCAGAAATAATCAAGATTATTTTTAAATTTCTATGCAAATTAACCTCATACAGCTATTATTTTAAATACTGAGAATTATAATCTGGGCTTTATAATTGGGATGAGACAGTTAACTAAAACATTTTAATAAAACAAGATTTATATATGTAAATATATAAATAGTTAGAGAAATAGATTGATTGATTTCAGAGAGGAAGGGAGAGGGAGAGAAACATCAATGATGAGAGAAAATCATTGATTGGCTGCTTCCTGCATGCCCCCCACTGGGGACCAAGCCAGAAACCTGGACATGTGCCTTGACCAGAATCAAACCCTAACTTCCTTATTTGTAGGTTGATGTTCAACCACTGAGCAACACCAGCCAGGCTAAAAAAGATTTTTATAACATAAACTCCTATCCTAGCCAATGGCTATGCTTTATGATATCACATGATCACCTAAACATATTTCATTAATTTGAAAAAAATAAGGTTTTACATTTTAAATGTAGACTTCGAAAGCATGATAATCCTTACAGTATTAACACCAAAGATGAGGAAAATATTAGAAAATATGGAGGCTATGATGGAACAAAGAATAAACATTTTTCAGGTGTAAGGATTATTGTTTTCTCTTTAAGGAAAACACATATTTATGTACATATTTGTGGATTAACATGTTTAAAAAGCTAGATAGCATAGTAAAATATTTGTGTCAGGTTTTATTTAAGGACCTATTTAACTCAATTAGTTTAAAAAATATCTCTTTTTGTTTAATATCCCCTGGCATTTCTTAGTAGCAAAAATAAATACAACATTGTGTAAAAACAAACCTTGATGTATTTTTTGGTCAAAGAGATTTGCTTCATGCTTTTCCTTTAATCTAATGTAATTCCTTTTCCTAAGGCAATAATCAAATATGTGATTTTGTTTGATATTTTCTTGAAAAGAAAACATGTTATAATTTTTACATTCATTTATATCTAGGTCTTAAGAACTTAAGGACTTGAATAAAACCCATACAAGTCTAAATATCTGCTGCACGTATTTGTTATTTTTTGACCTTCAAAGTTATTTTAACTTAGTCAAATGTGTTATCTTTTGGTCTCTTATCTCTTCAAAATTTATAAAGATGATCTCCTTTCAAAGTTTTATAAGAAGTTATTTCCAAGTTATAATTTTTAATAGTTTCACATACATACATATACACTAACAATTTAAAATGCATCTTGTACTATAAAATATATTTTTTCTTCAACTTTGCTAATAAATTGTCTCAGAGCCATTTCAAGAATAATTCTTTTGCATTATGCAAAGCGAAATAAGCCAGTCTGAGAAAGATAATTATCACATGATCTCACTCATTTGTGGAATATAATGAATATAAGCTGATGAACAAAAACAGATCCAGAGACACAGAATAATCAAACAAACTGTCAAACCTCAGAAGGAAATCAGGGAAGGGTGGGCCAAGGGGGGCGGGGGAGATAAGAGATCAACCAAAGAACTTGTAGACAATGGGGGGGGGGGGGGGGGAAGACCGGTGATAGGGAGCTGGGGCAGGCTGGGAAAGGACAAAGGGAGGAAGAGGGGACATTGTAATACTTTCAACAATAAAGAATTTAAAGAAAAAAAAAGAATAATTCTTTTGTTCTCTGTTACCTCTTGTAGCATAAAATAAAATTTGCATTTGGTAAATCTATATGTAAGCTCCTTTGTTCCACTGAGAGAAAATTTGTCTTATATTATCACCGGTGTTCATTTTATCACACTGTAACTTCCTTCTGAATAACTACCGTATTTCCCGGCGTATAAGACGACTTTTTAACCCAGGAAAATCTTCTATACGCCCAGTCGTCTTATACGCTGGAAAATACGGCATGTTGGTTGTTTTCCTAATAGGATTCCAGTCTCTAGAACTCCTTTGGTTGGCTGTAACTCAATGAATGTCAATCAGATCATTTGGGAAACCAAAATTCCAAAGAATTTTAAAAGTTCATGTGTCTGCCGAAACCGGTTTGGCTCAGTGGATAGAGCGTCGGCCTGCGGACTCAAGGGTCCCAGGTTCGATTCCGGTCAAGGGCATGTAACTTGGTTGCGGGCACATCCCCAGTAGAGGGTGTGCAGGAGGCGGCTGATCGATGTTTCTCTCTCATCGATGTTTCTAACTCTCTATCCCTCTCTCTTCCTCTCTGTAAAAAATCAATAAAATATATATTTAAAAAAAAAAAAAGTTCATGTGTCTGGCTCAGTGTGAGTTACAGTGGTCACTTAGAAAAGGTCTGTCTCTAAATGTACCAAATAGCCCCATATGAATAAAAATGAATTGCATACATATTCAAATTTTGCAGTAGATCCAAGCAAATTTAACAGCTTTTGTTAAGCAAAAGTGTCATCTGCCATAACAACTGTAACTCACAAACTGCAGACAAAACTTCTTCCATGCTCCAGTGTGTATGTTTATGCCTCGGGATCTGCTAACACTTCACAAGTGGAAAACATTTGCTGTTGAAACAAATAGTTGTCAGGGTTGCAAAGATACTGACAATTCTGTTGATTTTAGGAACAATCATTATTCATGCTTCATCAGAGTAAAATATGTTATTTTACCATAGAGTTATATTATCTAAGTATTAAATTGGTGAGAAAAGTAGCCCTTTACATAATCATTATAACTTATTAATTTGTGTATTTTTTCCAATACACACAGTGTTTGTCTATTCTGCACAAGGTACTTGGGATACAAAAAGCAGAAAGAAAAGGAGATTAAAAGTTTGGCATGACTACCCTTAAATAAACAGGCTGAATATGAATAGGCAGGGAATACAAGTATATAGAATGCATAGTATATACTTAGGTTTACATATGATAAACTGCATAAGCTACATCCTAAATACCTCATATAAAGATTCAGACTTTAGAAAGAATTCATGTGAGAATCAACAGTGAAAGATGGAGTATTTAGACAGATACACTGTGACTTTTAATGGCTTTTGAATGAGGCGGTGGACTTAGACAATAGAAGTAGTGCCTTTCAGGCACAAAAATTACAAGAGAAAAGACACAGGTTTAGAAATATATGAGAGATATTAAAGAGACATTTAGTAGAACTAAATTTAGTAGAAATTTCGTTTGGCAAAAGTGAATTGTTTACAAAAGAGGAGAGTAAGAAATGATGTTGTATATGTCAGTAGTACATTAAAGAGTGCTTTTAATGTTGGGACATGGCCTCACTAAGAATATTTGAGATGGAGGATGCCAAACAAAGGGACTGAAGTGGAGAACTGGCGCCAATGTGCTTAGTATGAACTGGGTGAGAAAGAGAACGGACGTTGGCATAGCAACGAAGACACTCTTGCAGTGGTCTAATTATAACACTGCATTTGTTTTTCTAAGAATGCATTTTTTTTGTTTGTTTGAAAGGACAGCATTTATTTTTCATTAATTAATTTTTGGAAATGGAAAAACTGTAGAAGATGTAGAATAGGCACTTCAGATTACGGCAATATAAAGCAAGTACCAATCCATTGTCTGTGAGGGATGTCTAATGCAGTGAATGTCTAAATGCAATCTCAGTAGAGATGTGTCAGATTCAAAAGTTTTATGACCTCTTTAATAATGTTACTTTCACTTGAGTACTTATGTCAGCACTCCAGAAATTGACTTTGTTTTTGAGACTACATTTTCTAAAACTTAATTTCTAGATCTCAGGTTTCAAAATCACTTGGTGATACTTGAAAATGCAGATTACTAAAGCCCACTTCCTGCTTACTAAATCAGAATCTCTGTAAGTGGAGCCCAGAAATTTACTTTTTTTTTTTTTTTTAATAAGAAGGGAAGGTGGTTCTTAAGGACATGAGTGTGCATTCAAACTCAGCTTTGGGGAAGTTTTCTTCTTCTCCTTTTTTCAAAGGCATTTCTGTACCATGTTGTTGCTACTTCTACTTCTTGAGTTGTAGGAAACCTTTCCCATATGTATGTGCTATTAATAAAGCCCTTGAAGCTTTTACGGAGAAGTTTAAGGACACCCTTAAAAGAGCAGGAAAGTAATGTAATGGAAAAAGAAAGCATTACAAAAGCAAAACCTCTTTGTAGTGGTATTGGTGTGGTTTTGTTGTTGTTGTTTTTTTTAAAATCTAAACCACACTGTTAATGCCCTATACATGATGGTAAAACTAAGTAACCTGAATGTTAGAGAAGTCCAGAAACTAATTTTATTGCCTGGTGGGTTGATAGAGCCAGACCATATCCCACATTTTAAATGAAGAGCTGTTTTCCAGTCAGTCATCTTGAGAAGAGGATAATAAAGGTAGAAAATGAGGACTGGGGCCAAAAAGGGGATACATTCCTCTTTCTGAGACTTGATTTGTCCTGATTTTTAAATGTGGAAATGATTCCAGTAACCTGTTAGTTAGAACTCAACTGTATTCTACCATCACGCTAGTCTGACAGTCACCCAGAGGGGTGGCTGGCTGGGAGAGGGTCTGAGGAAGTATGGAGCATCAGTGGCTACCAGAGAAGAGCACCTGTGCCCAGCAAAGAAGCAGCATCACCAGAAATCTGCAGCAGAGGAACTAGTGTGGTTGCAGGATAAGCTGATTCTAGTAGAAGAACATGAAGGACACATTTCTGAACCCACATGAGACAACACCGTGGAGCACATCGAGTGGAGACGCTTTTGTAATGATAATTTCTTGCTGGGATTGGAACTCTTACAATTCGGATATTAGTAAGAGCTATGACATCTGATTAGTCTTTATTACCCTAGTGCAGTGGTCGGCAAACCACGGCTCGCGAGCCACATGCGGCTCTTTGGCCCCTTGAGTATGGCTCTTCCACAAAATACCACAGCCTGGGCGAGTCTATTTTGAAGAAGTGGCATTAGAAGAAGTTTAAAAAATTTGGCTCTCAAAAGAAATTTCAATCGTTGTACTGTTGATATTTGGCTCTGTTGACTAATGAGTTTGCCGACCACTGCTAGTGTAAGTTAAAACATTGTAACATGACCCTGATCAATAATTTCTGGATTAATATTTCCTTTTTGGCCAATTGTGTCAAATAAAGCTCCCGATACCTAAAAAGCAAAAAAGTAGGTTTAGAAAACATTTTTTCATAGTTTGTGAACAAGTCCTTTAGGAGTGTTCCGTGACAAATATTACATTAATATGTGCACAGTGTATGAGGTACCAAAGAACCACTCAGAAAACATGGCTTGTTCCATGTCTATTGAGAACATTTATCATGACTGGAGGAGCACAATTATGGGACAACAGGCTCCCTTATATACATCCCCCTGAGTAGAGTTCAAAGTATAATAAGAATGACCACTTTTTAAAGTTCTCCTCTAGAGTTCTGGTGTTCAAGTAAATTTGAGGAATGCCTAGACCCTGTCAACACACTTGCTTTGACCATAAGTGTAGCAAATCAATCCTCTGACAAGTCCAGCAGTAAAGAGACTGCTATATCTTTGGTTATTTCAAACCAATCTTATTGGAACATGGAAACCCAATTTTCATGGCAAACTATTAACATATTAGGTAACACACTTCAGATAACTCGACTAAACTACAAAAATTATAGGCCTTGTTATTACATGTGTGTATTCAGATGCCAGTATAGCCTCTTACTACCCATGTCCAACCATTTGTAAAATACTTACAAATGAAGATAGGTACCTTCCAGGGAGTTATGTTTTTCTTTTCTTTTTGAAAATTAGTTGCAATAATGAAAAAAAAATGTATATAAAGAATCTAGAGAAATCTTAGCCTATATAGTTGCTTTAATAAAATAATGCTAGCTCCTACTTATCTTTATGATTGACCAACCCAAACCTCCAAAACACTTTCAAAAGTCAATATTTTGGACTTGGCTAAAGACCAAAAGGGAAAAAAGTTAGTAAATGAAGTAAACATATTTATGGGCAGAATAGTACTGATATTAAATAGTATAAATATAGAAAAATAAATAAGATATTGGTGAAATTGTATTAGCTGTCTTTAATAAAGAAATCTGTTCATTTCCTTTACTTCTAAAGAGAAATGAGGATTAACCAAATACATAAAAAGTTACTTCAGTTAGAGACAATTCTACATAATTACACCATAAAACTCACTAAGGGAAAAAAAATTCTTGGGGAAAAGAAATTCTAAGGAAAGACAAGTTTCTATCCTCCTAAAAATATTCATCGTATTCATTTAACTTCAGAAGAACTGAACACACAATTATTTGGCAGTAGCCAAAGAGACCTAATTAAAATTTGCAAACCTACTGATCCTTCTTCTGCTTTGGTGACCTTTCATGTGCATCTCACTTAAATAAGAGGACACAACATAGGCACGATTGGTTTTGTATGATCTTTTGCTTGCCTTTTCTCCCAGTATATGCAAAATGATATGGACTATTCTCAAAATCAAGCTCTTAGCATAGGCCAAGGTAGACAATTATTAGAAAAATAATGAACCAAATTTACTTATTTCCAATAATCTTCAAATGCCTCTTCTCATTTCTAAATTCCTGAAAGGATATAAAAATCAAATCGGGGTAAGTCATTGCCTCACCATGCAATGAACAAAGGTTCTTTGAACAGCACTGCTACTTCTTTTAAGTACTGTGTCTGGGAAGAAGCCTACTGAGAATCTATTTAATAAACGTTACGGGTAATTTTAGACAAGAAAATGTCTCAAAATTTCTGGCCTCTCTTACACATCTTTGCTCAAGTTTCTTGCTGCCTCAAGATAATATAAAGTATTGGGTGAATATTGCTCTTTAAAACTGTATCTTACAATCATCTGCATGTTCAGTCTCTTCTGCCTTTGAATGCTTTTTTAAAATTTCCAACTTGAATGTATTTTATTTAAATTTATCTTTATTATTGAAAATATTACAGATGTCCCCTTTGATTGTTTGTTTTTTCCTCATTGACCCCCTGCACCCAGTATCTGCCCCTCCCAGGCTTTCACCATTCTATTGCCTGTGTCCATGGGCTATGCATATATATGCATATAAGTTCCCTGGTTAATCACTACCCACCCACCTACCCCCCACTCCTGCCTTCCCTCTGAAATGTGTCAGTCTGTTCCATGCTTCTATGTCTCTGGACCTATTTTATTCGTCAGTTTATTTTGTTCATTAGATTCCACATATGAGTAAGATCATGTTGCGAGGAGTTAGAAACAGGGTTAGCTAAACAGGGTAAAGGGTGAAACAAAGGAAGAAATATGGGTGTGATAATTAGAGCCAACTGAAACCACAGGCATGCTGGTCTTGCAGAGAAACAGGATGCCACAGGACAAAAATATTTATCTTGCATGTGCAGGTTACAAGAGATGGGGAGGAAGAGGAAAAAGAGAAGGGGGGCACCAAGTGGATTTTGAATTTGTTGCTAGGTGAGGAAGGAAGAAGAAGCCAATCAGAGAGTGACACAAATAGACAAGAACAGGTCCAAAACAAATAAAAACCTCTGGACAAATAAAATAAGCTTCAGTGGCAGCCCATTCTGGGACCCTCTCCCCATGTGGGCAGTTTGTATCTGCTTATAATACATTCCCACGCTTTTGCTTAAATCTTCTGGTCCGCAATTTCATTCTTCAACTTTGTGAGACACGATCCCGGGAAGAACTTCAGCTTGCTGTTCGGGTATCAATGTGATACTTATCTTTCTCTGATTTCGCTTATCATAGAACTTTCCAGGTTGCCTATGAGTGCTTTAATAAAAGAAGGGTTTGAATGAAAGAAATGAATAAACCTGTATTCAAACACTTTTCAGATATCTGAATAAGATTCAATAGGACAAATCTGAAAAGTGTACATATGAGTATAAAATTAAAATATTCAGGGATATACAGAAAGTATGAATATAGAAGTACCAAAATGTAAATGTTCAAATTCAAATTATTTAGATGCTTTTGACTATCAAAATAACACACTGGTAGGTGTCAGAACTTAATGCTGGAAAAAATACAGTGAAATATACACTAATATGGGAGAGTGGCAAAGGTATGACATAAGAATGAGAACTGTGGGAAGTTTATTTGACTTAGTAAGTCAACTTACAAGAAGCTATTTTAAGGAAAACACTTTTGTAAATATACATGTATTAAATGTCCATTTTAATGACTGTATATTTAAAGATAAAAATTAGAAACAATCTAATTTTTACCAATTTAACAAAGATTATTAAAATCAGGTAAACATGTATGACTATCATATTATTTTTAATGATGGCTTTTTAAATAAACAGGAACACTTTTTATAACTAAACAGTGATAATCCAGGAATTCTAAAAATCTGTGATAACAGTGGTTAAGGTCTGTTTTATAAGCTAAAGGCTGCCTCTCTACAAACATTAGAAAAAATAATAATCCAAAGCTAACAATAAATCCTTTGAAGGAGAAAAAAAGGCCACAAAAGGGTATTTTCAATTAATACTTATATTGTTGTTTTCTTTTAAACTAATGTTTTGATTTTCTTCTTGTGCCTAGAGGTAATTTTATTTTATTTTGTTCAGTTTTGTTATTAAGAACTTGACAGGACTTTTAAACAAAAATAAACAACCCTACACATTTAAGGGATAGTTGGCCCAGGTTCTATTTGGAAGGGCATATATATGTAATCTAAGTATCTGTCTGTTTCTGCAAACCATATTATGCCTTCCAGGTAAAAAATGAGAAGCTAATTAACTAAAGAATTCAGTGAACTGTGAAAAGCATGCTCTCTACCTATGGTTTTGGTGCTAAAGTACTGGGAGACTTTAGATTCGTCTTAATTTTCTTATTTCTTAATGAATCTTTATAATGATAATTGAAAATGATCTTCAGATTCTTATTTGAAAATTTTGCAAAATAACTGAATTCTAGGGCTCAAAATAGACCTTTACTGCAATGGATGGGTGGTGTGACAATAGAAACAGACATAATACAAAGAGCAAGTGTGACTGCTATTCAAGGAGAGAAACAAAATTCATCACAACCGGAACAGAATCAGGTGTTACTTCTGAGGCCATATATTAGAAAGTAAGGCCAAGGGTTTGAAGCTTAAAAAATTAGGAATTATTTGAAAAGTTAAATTATGGAACATTTCTCAGAAATCGGTTGTAAGAAGAAAAAGAGTATTTGGTTTGCATTTTTATTGTATTTGTTTTTGATTGTGTGGTTCTAGATCAGTTCCTTTGACTTAGGCACATGGAGCTAGTGTGCTTTAGGTAAAGGGAGAGAGGAGTAGTCTCATCCCTTATTTTCAACAGGGACAATTAAGCAAGTATTTGAAATTTGTATTTGTCCATACACAAGACACTGTAGATATGGCAATGGAAAAGGGAAAGTATATGCACTCAAGACATTTATAGAAAAGGCATCTGAATTGGGACCAAAATTATCACATTCACTATCTATTCCCAATGTAAAAGAGCAAAGCCTCCTAAGTAAATATTGCAAAGACTTTATTTCACCCCCACAAAATTACAAAATTAATTATCTTTATCCATATACTAGAGGCCCGGTGCATGAAACTCGTGCACTCAGTGGGTGGGTCCCTCAGCCCGGCCTGGACTTCTTGCAGTCTGGGACCCCTCACTCCTTACTGCCCCCTGCAGTGGAGGCAGGGGAAGCTCCCACCACCACCGCTGTGCTCGCCAGCTCTGAGCCCGGCTTCTGACTGAGCGGCGCTCCCCTTGTGGGAACACACTAACCACCAGGGGCAGCTCCTGCATTGAGCGTCCACCCTCTTGTGGTCAGTGCGCATCATAGACACCAGTCGTTCTGCCGATCAGTCGATTTGCATATTAGGGTTTTATTATATAGGATGTTAGCATGTAGTAATGAATTTAAACAATAGGACTGCTGTCTTTATATATATTTATATGTATAAGATAATTTTCTATGTTTAAGATAGACATCTAAAGAAAATAAATCTGGTTTTAAGAAATAACAGTTTTGATTTAAATGTTTATGCAAAAACAAAGTGAAAGTTTCTACTACTTCAAATCATATGTATTAATTCCTGCATTTACTGAATGATTCATTTGCCAGGTATCCTATATAATAAAAGCCTAATATGCTAATTGACCGAAAGGTGGAAAGACCGGTTGCTATGACATGCACTGACCACCAGGGGGCAGACGCTCAATGCAGGAGCTGCCCCTAGCCCGCAGGCCCCAGGCCAGACAAGGCGGGTGCCAGCGGTGGCCCCCTGATCACCCCGCTGGTCACCCTGTAGAGGGAGGCGACCAGCAGCGACTGCAGGGGGGCGGGGCCAGCGAGCAGGCAGCGCCAGGCCAGACAAGGTGGGTGCCAGTGGGGACCCCCCAATTGCCCTGCCAGTCACCCCACAGATCGGCTCTGATTGTCGGCCAGGCCTAGGGACCCTACCTGTGCACAAATTTCGTGCACTGGGCCTCTAGTCTCTTTAATAATAGTATGTACTGGTCACTACGTATAAAATAAGTTGAAGAATATATTGAAACAATATTAAAACTTTAGATCCACACCACCATAGATTCAAATTCAGTTTTGTCTTTTTTTTTTTTTTCTCTAGTTGTGCAACCTTTGGGCAAGTTAATTAATCTTTCTGATTCTCAGGCTCTTTGTTTACAAAATTGTGATACAATATATGCATTTCATTGGAGTATTTTAAGAATATAATGAGATTATACCCATTAAACTTAACAAAGTTTATAGTATTTAGAAAATGCTGAAAATTGTAATTCTTAGTCTCAATTAATATGAAAAATATATATGGAATAATTATTAAAAAAGCAATTTACTTGCTTTGCATGTTATATGGAAGGATGATTAAGGGAAAGTCATTGGTAATAAAATCTATGTGATCTAGCTGTAAAGATTAGTTACAGAAAAGAATGTCTGCATTAGAGGAACTGAAACGTGCAAGCAAAAAAAAAGCACCCAAAAGCTTCTTTAGCCATAATTATCATCTTTAAAAATAAATCTATTCCCTATATAAGTGGGAAAATGAAAGCTAAGAGGGTTTATTAATGTAGCCCAGTGTTTCTCAAATTATTGACGGTGAAAGGGCCAGTTATATTTACTTCCAATTCAGTAAGTACTAATATTTTGTAAAATATCATAGAAGTTACCATCAAAGTGGAAAAAAATTTTAAAATTGCATAATATGTGCTCTAATTGTTTTATTTGTTATGTGCTCTAATTGTTTTATTAGAGCACATATTAAAATTATTAAAATTAAAGTTTAATAAATATAACAAAAATAGGTAAAAGAGAAAAAAGAAAATTATTATAAATACTGGTACATATATCATTAATTGAAAATGTGTGCAATGGTGATTGATATAGTGACTCATATGTACAAGTTTTGTACTTCCTCTCATAAGTAAACAAAATTTTTTGAATTAAAAGCAATTCCTCATTTTAAATATCTATATACATTTTGAATAAATAAAGTGTATATTAATATTTAAAGTTTTTAATGTGATAAATGATCTGAAGTTCTACAGTTAATTAATTTAGTTGGATTGTTGTCATTATTTGCATAGGGTAATATATATTTAAATATATCTATGTTTTGTTTGAATGATGCCCTAAGTAAACAATATCACAGAAGCATATTAATAGAAATGAAAATGTGGTTGCCTTTAATTTCAGGTGGATGAATAAATAAAGTACAATCTTTTTGTACTTTATTTATTCATCCACCTGAAATTAAAGGCAACCACATTTCTATGCTGCCAACATGATGATCATTTAATGTTGCCTTTTCTATTTCCTGGCAGTTATTTCATCCTCATGGAAACAGGAAATCAAACACGTGCTTCAGAATTTCTCCTCCTGGGATCTTCAGCAAAGTCAGAGATTCAGTGTGTTCTCTATGGGTTATTTCTGTCCACATATCTGGTCACATTCACTGGGAACCTGCTCATCATCCTGGCCATCAGCTCAGACTCCCGCCTCCAAATACCATATTCTTGGAAGAAGACTTTTCAAAAATCTTTCAGCAAGCTCTGTACATTCATCTTTAACTTTCACCCAAAATGATGCATGTGATACTGTATTTTCAAAGTTTATCTTCAATTCTCATCAGTAGCCAGTTTCACCAATCTGTCCTATAAAACTTATCTCAGTTAAATGTAAATCAGCTTTCATTGAAAGAAATAAATTCTGGATCCATAAGTTTCTTATGCATGGATTTCCTTTTGATGGAAAATGAAATCAAAATGATATATCAAATGATTAAGGTGTTTATTTGCAACCTTTTTAAAAAATGTGCAACATCTAAATCATTACCACATCATTTATAATTGTTAAATTATGGAATGTCTTATAACAATCTATGATACTATTCTAAATTTTAAGCTTTAGTATGTGTCCTTGATTTTATCTATCATTGAAAACACATAAATTTCTTCATTACATGGAAATAATAAATAATGAAAAAACATTAACTATATCAGACTGATGAGCAAGTCTGGCTGTCCAAGTCACTCCCTTAAAAAGCTGTGACAAAACCAGTTTATCTTGAAGAATGATTTAGAGTTTGTTCCATATTTCAATATCTCAATAAAACATTTTTTTCAATTAACCCACATATTTCTGTATGCAATACCAGTTAATTATGATCATCTTGCTTATTATAATTAAAAGAATCTTTTCAAATATAACACATAGCCTTTACAAAATTCACATCTAAACCAATTTTATAAACCATACTAGAGGCCTGGTGCATGAAAATTCATCCACTGGAGGGGGGTCCCTCAGCCCGGCCTGCCCCCTCTCACAGTCCGGGAGTCCTTAGGGGTGGGAGGCGACCCAGCAATCAGGGGAAGGCAATGCCCCATCACACCTCTGCTGCTGCCACTGCCAGCAGTGCAAGCCTCAGCCAGCCCTGGTGACCTGAGCCTCAGGCAGCCCTGGGTGGCTGGGCAGCCGCCATCTGAGGCTTGCCTGCGCCTCGGACCAGCCCTGGGTGGCTGCCTGCACCTTGGGCCAGCCAGCTGGGGGGCTGAGGGGACTCTGGAGGCAGGTGTGCGGAGCGGCCGGGCTCACCTAGGCGTGAGCCCGGCCTTGTTGCACACCTGCTGCCCCGGCGGGGCTGAGGGGACTGGGCACTGCCATCTTTGAGGGCGTTGCAGTCAATTAGCATATTCCCTCCTCATTGGCTGTGGGTGCTGCCATTTTTGTGATGGCATGAGGGTCAATTAGCATATTCACTCTTTATTAGATAGGATAGTTGACAGCTGAATTTTTGTTGTTGTTTTTGACAATACTTTCTCTGTGAAGAAATAGTGCATTAATTTATATTCTGGCACAAGTTTTGTATTCTGGGTAACTTTCCCACAGAACAGTAATTGTGCACAAAACTTTAATTCCAAACCACATTGGTTGACAGTGTGGATTTCAGTTATACCTAATTCAAGACTTGTTGTATTTGTCAGCAATTATTCTGAAAATAGTGCTTCAATCATATCACCATAGTGTTTATATTACAGGAATTCTAAAAGAATTACCATGTGATGCTATGAATTCATCAAGTTGTAATAAAACATGCTTTACTAGCTTTATTTTTTCCCAGAGGTTAGTGTTCTATATATCATTAGCCAGTTCTTGAATATGCCAAACTATAGTCTTATTGTAAAAGGGTACTTGAGCCACCTGCTTTGCATAGAAACATTTTCAGATAAACTTTGATACAGTTGTTCTCTTTTAGTATCTTTCATACTAGTTTCTCAGTAATTGTATATGGTGTTTTTATTCTTAGGAAACCAGAGTGCTGCATTATACAAAGCCTGCAAAGCAAGTAATGTTTATATGTAGACTATTAGACATCTGCTACAGTCAGGTGTTTATTTCAATACTCTTTCTTTCAAAGAATCCTTGTGGTTTGGATATATTTCTTTATGCTGTGTACGTATATGCCAGTGAAGTTTTGATGGTTTAATGCTTGAGTAGCTAATTCATCTTGGCAAATAACACATTCTTTTCTTCATCACGTCATCACAATTATAGCTACAAAATAAATTTAATATACAAGGGATAACAGTTCTGAGTAAAACTAGCTTGACCTCTTTGGTCTTTATTTTTATGAAGCAACTTTGATTATCACTATTTAATATAACTACTGCAAAAAAGTGGGTCATTTGTTGACTAAAAAAGTCCTGTGAATCTTCTTTTACCATGTGTAAATTAAGGTTAAACTTTCTTTTTTATTCCTTGAAATAACTTCCATTATCAACAACAAGAAAAAGATAACTATATATGCCATTAACATTTTTTATTATAGACCTACTGTTCAATTTAATTTATGTTTACAATATATATTTATAAATAGTGTCTAACTGTTCTACAAAGCTTGTTACAATAGAAAAATAAGGAAGAAAAGAAAAGGCATTTCACAATCTCTTTTCCATTTCTTGCTTCATAGAGGCAAAAATTTTCAAATCTTCCCAGTAAATTATTTTATTTTTAAATCAAGTATGTCTAAGTAGTACACTTCATTTAATTCTCTCTCTCTCTCTCCCTTCCTTCCTCTTTCCCTCTCTCCCTCCCTGCCCGTCTTCCTCTCAGTCTTTCTTTCTTTTTCTCTCTCTTCTAGCTCTCCTTCAGTTAGTTCTGATCTTTTGACCTCCCATTTTTGAAGATAAGAATCTAGCTCTCTTTCACCTTCCTGCTCCACAAAATACACAGACACATTTCATCCACCTAATATATTGGTATATTACATTTGGTTAGATCGATATTCAATGTCACATCAGTATGGCTATGTCAATACTAGTCACATCTGGGCCATGTAGTAATGCAATATAATATGATTGCTTTTCCTTTCCCCTACTTTCTGTTTTCCCTAGAGATAGTAACTGTCTTGTTTTATACATTTATTTTATTTTCCATGTAATTAATATCAATTCTACACTAATATATCTCATTGTTATAAAATTTTGCTCAATATTGTCAAACTCATTCTTTTCAATCGATTCCATATTTTTTTGGTGAAATCTACAGTAGATTTTCCTAATTTGCTCCAATCTGGCCAGGTTTATCTAGAGGCGAGCTGATCACATTTCTCTGTGGGCTAAATACATGTCATCTCGCCTCTTTCTAGTGTTGGACACTGGTTTCTGAATTGCTTGAGTCTGTCTGGGTTATTGCAACTTTGGATGAGGAATATTCCTTATTTGCTTCCTGAGGAATGTGTGTAAGAAGTAAATTTTTTGAGATCTTTCATGCCTAAAATGATCTTTATTCTATCTCATGTTTAATTTATTTTTTAAAAAGCGACTGGGCAAAACTTTCTAATCAGAAATGAGTTTCTCTAAAATTTTGAAACATGTTTATCAGCCTTTGGTTTCCAGTTTTGCTGTTGAGAAATCTGATGTTGCTCTTTTTCTTGGATGTTTCACTTTTCCTTTTCACAAATTATAGGCAGTTCTTTCTCCAGTGTTTTAAATTTCATGAATAAGTGCCTTTGTGTAGGTCTTTATTAATCCATTTTGTAGGCACTGAAATGGGCCCTATCAATTTGGAAACTGTTCTTTACCTGGAGAGCATTATGCTAAGTGAAATAAGTCAGTTGGAGAAAGATAAATATCACTTGATCTCACTCATTTTTGGACACAGACAACAGGGGGGTGAGGGCATGAGTGGGCAGGTGGGGGGGCAATGGGGGGATAAGGACACATATATAATACTTTAATCAATAAAGAAAAAAATAAATTAAAAAAAGGAAATCTTATTTCAATTAATATTTGGATGATATCTGTATTCATTACTCTTTAAGGAATTAGTATTTGGAAGTTGTCAATTGCCCCTGTAGGTCCTCTAATTTTATCTTCCTCTTCTGATTTTTATTCCTAATTATTTTTCTATCTTAGGTTTTATTTTTGTCTTTCTTTTTACTATTGAAGTTTTATTTTCTGGACTTGTGGATTTAATTTCCAAGAGCTTCTTTTTGTTTGTTTCTAAGAGGATTCTTCTTTCTTAGAATCCTGTTATAATTTCATGGATTCACAAAAAAATCCTTAATGTTTCTGATGTTAGTGATGCTACAATTTTAATTATCTTCTTTCTCTATAGTCTCTTTCTTTCACTGATTTTTTTTTTCCTCTTTGTCTGTTTGGATCTTTGATTTTTCTTTTAGATGCTTTTCTTAACTCAGCAATCATTGGCTATTCATTCATATTTAAGTTTGAATAGGTTCCTTTGATACCTATGATCTTCATTCTAATAGGATCTGACTAGTCCGCCTCATTAAGAAACCCCCAATACCACTACCCTTAAGTCTGTTTTTATTGGATTGGTTTAGTCACATTCCCAAAAGAACATTTATCCAAACTTTTCCTTGGAAGAGAGTGGAGAGAGGTATGTATTTGGCTACCAGCCTTTGAGATTCTAGTAGGGAAATAAAATAGTGAGCTTTCAATATTTATTATTAAACTCTCATTTAAACATACACTTGCACCACACTAAACTCAAGAAGGGCAGATTTAGTCTTAGGAGAACACAGCAAAGATTGCCTTGTGAGAGATTGAAGCTGGGGGAGCCATTCCTACCTAGCATATTGCAGATGTTGAAAGTTTACAGATATGCCAATGACAGTCCTTTGGAAATGCTGATGTCCAAATGCAGGGGATCGTATAGATCAATAATTCTTAAATTAGAGCTATATGTTTAAGATTATTACAGTCATTAATTTAGACAACACGAAAAACGGCAAGCTCATTTTAAAAAATCAAGAATAACACCAGGGTTAATGTAGATGGAATGGGGAAAATGGGTCTGGTTTCGGACAAGGGGTGCAAATCTTAACATGCTAGCCCCGTGTTCCAGCAGGTTCAGCCACAGCAGGACAGATAGTGAAATTCTCATAGATGTTCTGACTCCTGTATATGTCTTCCATATTAAGTATTGATTTTAACACAGAACTAAATGCAGTTACATGAATGAAAGGACATTTTGGGTTAATCATCCAATTATATGAAGTACATTGTTGTTTTCTATCTACATACCACATTTCCTTGGTTCCAGAACACCTTCAATTATAAAATGCACTATTGATTTAATAGTTTTTAGAGCAAAGTAGCTTCTATCACATTAAATGTACGTACTAAAAATTGTATTTCAATTTCAGAAACTAAGAAAACTTTTACATCCTATCGTTGAAAACCCCAGGACAAAAAAAAAGCTTCTACTTCTCTGTATTTGCAATTCAAGCACACCTTCAAATAGAAACTAACACATATGATTTCATTTTCATAGATGATACTGCAAGTCCTGCTCACCGAGTCGGCCTATTCAGGTAAAAAGCACAGAGTCTTTTGCTTGTCTAAGAACTAAAAATACCAACAGAGATCATTTAAATACATTGTCCTGAGAAATACAAATGTTGTCTTATTTTCTCTAAATTGGAAAATATATAAATATATTTGTGTAGTGATGATCTTAAATATCACAGAGTTTTCCCCCAGTTATCTCTATAATGATTTGGAAGTCTGTGTGTCAAATATGCCACTGATTGCAGAAACATGACCAATAGTTCTGCCGGCCACAGGAGTCCCATGCGGGTCATCTTCGTGCACTTACCAACATTCCTAGGTCACTGAGTGGGAAGGGTGGCAGATAGAATGTTCACAGCTTTACAATATCACCTCGCTGGATGCATAGTAAGTACTCTATAAATGCCCTCCTTGCGTGTGAGTGTCTATCCCCAGGAAGTGCTCTGGATGAAGAGGTGGAAGAAAGTACCTGGATATTATTGTTCCCATCACCATTCTTTGGTTTGTCTCTTCCATTGTACAGTAATTAACATGGAGGCCACAGCCCCATTTTTAATGATCACCGGAGAGATGTGAAAGGTTTAGCCCTTTGACAAATCATAGTCCATTATAGAATAAAATGATATATTTTGGAAGACAATAATTCTATTTCTTTAAATAAATTAATATAGTTACATGGGGCATTTTGATTTTAATGAAAAGGGAGACACCATACAAAGCTAGAATATATATACAATATCTTTCTTTATTATGCTCCATGCTTCAAGAACACTATCCATTAATTACCCAATAGGATGACCAAGAGAAAATGGAATGACTGTACCTGATCTTGCTTGGGTTTGTCATTCATTCTCTGACTTTCATTGTTCAGGTCCAGAGTCAGTCATTTGTTAGCAATTCATACATATCTTCAAAGGTAGTGCTGAACAAGAAAGAATTAATATCATTCTCTTTCTTTCATGGCAATTACCTTTTTTCCTTTTTATTGACTTTATTGGGCTGACATTGGTTAATAAAATTATATAGGTTTCAGGAGTACAAGTCTATAAAGTATCATCTGTATATTGTATCATGTGTTCACCACCACAAGTTAAGTCTCCTTCCAGCACCATTTATCCCCTCTATACCATCTCCTCCTTCCTCCATCCCCTTTCCCTCTGGCAATCACCACAGGCTGGAGTAATGACAAGACAACATGTCATTTCATAATTAACTATATCTATTTTTGCATAAATCATTCTATATCTTTTCATTGTAAGAGTTAGATATGAAAACAATGTATTTCCTATCCACTCAGTGCCAGACTAGAAGTTATTTCAAGAGCAGACAGATGCTGTAACAGAGAATACAGAGTCCATAACATCCGCCCCATAACATCTGATACATATTTCAAGTATGCTTTTTAGACCCTGTTAGATATTTTTGCTACTACATTTTTCTCATCATTTATTTTTAACTCATCTCTTAATTATTTCCATCCTCATCCTTTTTGATATGTTTTTCTTTAACAAAGATGCATTAATTTACATATACATTCATTTATTCTCTCACTCAACAGCAATTTATTTCATACTTACTCTGTGAAAGACCTTGCTCTAGACACTGATAATATCACAGATAATATCCCTGCCTTGTGAATTGTACATTCAGGTGGATAAAGACAGACAATTTTAAAAATAAGTGATAAGCATGATTGCAATTAGGGAAAGATCGCCACTCATTGGGCTTGAATGTTTCTCTCTTCTCTTCCTGAGCTGGTGCCAAAATGTTGTGTAGAGTTGTGTATAAATGAGGTATCAACATTTTTCTCTTCAGAGGGAGCTCCCAGGACTTCCAATGTAGGTCAGATATAAATATGTAAGGTATGAACCATATAGCCCAAGAATACTACAGCATACATTTTTACCATTCAAAAGGCTCTCAGCTTTTTCTCATTTATGATGGTTGCAATTGTATACACTGTACATTGGCATGACTCCTCTTAAAGTATGGGACACAGAATGGAATAGATAACATTGACATGTTCTTAGTGCATAGCACACAGCGAGATGACTATTGTCCATTGGCTCTTGATAATTAAACTCATCCTAAATCACATTACTTTATTGAAACTTTCACCCTACCACTGACTAAACTAACAATAGTCAATGAATATCCAAAAGTTTCTCAAATATTGCTATTTTGCTTTATCCCCTTGTTCCGTTCTTCTACAGATAGTTTTATTGTATCCAAGGACAGAAACTCACGTTTCTAAGAAATTCCAACTGGCTACTTTATTTTAAAATGAATACATTTTTAAAGATCTTATTCTCTCTGTATAGCACCTCGCCTAGAACATGGTAGATGTTCAATCAACATATATTGAGTGGATGCAGGGAGTTTAGTTTCTAACTGACATGTAATTTTTTTAGTTAAATCCAAACTCAAATAAAATCCTGAGAGTTCTTACTCATATGAAAGGCGGCCTTCTTATTGTTACTCACATGATTTATATCAAAGACTTGATGAAATATAATGAAGACAAAAGAGCCAGATAGTCTCATGGTTCTGGCCTTATTTGTTTCAATTCCCTTGAACTTTCTTGTATGTAAGAAAGCAGCTTTGTTAACAGACTCCCTTGTGATTTTGAAGAATGATGAGAATACTTCAAACCAACTCTTCACTTTTAATTTAATTATATTGATGGAGCCTTACACTGAGAGTAACACTAGCTATCAATCAACTTTACCTACTTCTGTGCTCTGGAAAAACTCATCTCAGTTCTTCCCCCCCTCTTTTATCACTGTCTTCCTTTTTGTGTTTAAGCAAAGATCAACCATTTTTCCAAAGAAATGTCAGTATTTTGTTCAAATTCATTTTGGGTGGCCAATGTAATTGGATGCATATTCCCTATGATGTAGCTCATCATTTACCATTTCCATTTGCATTGTTTTTGTTTGTTTGTTTGTTTTGCTTTTGTTGCTGTTGTTAATCCTCACCAAGGATATTTTTTTCCACTGATTTCCAGAGAGAGTGGAAGGGAAGGAGGAGGAGAGAGAGTGATGAAAACCACTGATTGGCTGTCTCCCACATTTGCCCTTACCAGGCTAAGAATGAACCTGCAACCCAGGTACATGCCCTTGACAGGGAATGGAACCCAGGACCCTTCAGAGTGCAGGCTGTTGCTCTCTCTACCACTGAGCCTCACGGGCCTGGGCTCATTTGCATTGTTTTTTTACACAATTGGAATGCATTTGTAATCAATTCCTTTTTTTATGAGGGATGATTACTTCTTAACCAAAGGTCATCACACAAAAATTTTCAAGAAAAAGGGATATAAATAGTTTGCACCAGGTCAAGTTAATGGACTAGCCACACTTCACACTCTAATGCAGCCTAAATATCTATTTTAGTTGCAGCATAAATTTTACTGATGAAAACTTCACATATAATTACAATCCCATATAAGTCAGAGTTATTACATGTGATGTGAAGAGATGGTAGGACTGTGGCAATTGCCTTTCAGGTGGCAGTCTTGTTTTATAAATTACATGACGTCAAAGTAATTAATTGAAGTTCCTAAAGCTACATTTTTATAACACAAAAAAAGAGCAAGAACTTGATATTTTTCTACTGACATATTACTATGTCAATGTTAAATTTGATAAAACACAAACTTTTTTATAACATGAAAAACAATGTTCTAAGTGTTTGATTTGTAACAATTCCTATAAACCTATATTTTATAGATGAGGAAACTGAACACAATGCAGTCAAGTAAATTATCCAAACAGAGCTAGTAATGTATTGTCTAGATTTAAGCCCAGGCCACCTAAGTCAAGTCCATGATCTAAGAAAACCACCCTACTGCCTCTCTTAAGAAGGAATGCACACTATAGATGAATGCAAATTTCCTCTTGGTTAATTTTTATTATTATCAAAGTAAAAGTTCTTGAATAAATTTCATCACCAACCTTTACTTTCCCATATAGTATCACAATCATTGATATTAAGTCAGTCAGTGTTTAACTTGACAGTGTTATCTTAACTATGAAATAATAAATGAAATGACACTATTTTGGAGATTCTAGTAGATAAGGATGTTCAGTCTCTAGATATAAACAGGACCCAATATTTTCACTAATTTGGAACTAATATATCACTTGATAAGTCTAGATTTTAGAATTTCAGGCCTTAAAATAAGGCAGGTAACTTATATTGATTGAGCCTTATACTGAGAGTAACAATAGCCATCAGTCAACTTTACCTACTTCTGAATATTTGAAACTTACGTTTTGTCTTTATCACAATCTTCATCATAATTATGTGTATCATTTATTGAGCATATCCTATGTGATTTGCAAATATCCCATTTAATCCTCACAAACCTATGAGTAGGTGTTATTTTTAGTTGAAAAGACTGAAGTTCAGAAAGGTTAAAGTAACACTCCCAAAATTCCACAAATCACCAATCTCTGAAGGAGGAGGTGGTGAGGCTTGGTTGGGACCCTGATTTATATGACTCTGAAATTCACATACTCCTCACAACAGGATGGCTCATTATATAATTAAGGCAAATAAAGTGATAGAAAATTTTGCTTGATATCTGGATCAGAGTTTCTATTAGTAGGGGTCAGGCAAGAAGACAGAAATCACAGCAGTCATATAAACAGGGAGAACTTAAGATTTTTTTTAAAAAGTACTAACAACATATAAAGTTGTTGCTTCTGTAATTGAAAGGGTAAAAAGAGAAATGTACGATATCACAGAGGTCACAACTGCAGGAAGCAGCAACCACTCCTATTGTGGGTGGCACAGAGAGGGGAGGGAACATGGAGAAGAGATTAGAATTACTAAAATGTAGAAAGGGAACCCAAACAACTGAGACTCAGACCTCCAAAGAGAAAACAGTGCTTGGCTGGTGCTGGTTTGTGTGAAGTAGGGAAAGGTGAGAATGGTTTTGAGGATGTTGGAAAAACAGCAAACTGATTCAGCTACTGCTATGGGAGGGCTCTGCCATTGCTGCACTTAAGACGCACTGCTCATGTGTCACATTCACCATTGGCGGGAATCACAGACAGGCAGGAAGCACAGGAAGAAGCAAGTCCATGTCCCTCCCCCAGCCTTGTGCTAGCCCAACCCTCCTTATTAGTAGAGCCTTAACTACAGCCAAAAATTAATGAAGAAATGTGGACTCACGAGCCTCCGTTTAAACCTTAGAAAGCAGAGACTAGACGGTGAGTTTGGAGGTGAAATACAATAATTTAATAACTGGCACCATGTTAAAATTAATTATGGATATCACCGATAGTACTTCAGGATGGGCCTTTCATTCATCCAGATATCTGTGGGCAAAACTGTGTGCATAAATATGAGTGATCTTGGATTTTTTTAAACTAAATTATTTTTACTTCCTTTTTCCATCTCTACTTTTTAATCCTCTAATATTCTAACTACATTCCTTTCTATATGGATACTTTTATCACCTGCAATATCAATGCATGGTTTATAAGGAGTGGATAATAAAACAAAAATTCAAAACAGGGGAGGGAGGGCTCAGCCAGTGTGGCTCAGTGGTTGAGTATCCACTGATGAACCAGGAGGTCATGATTCCATTCCTGGTCAGAGAACATGCCTAGGTTGCAGGCTCACACCCCATTAGGGGGCATGCAGAAGGCAGCTGATCAATAATTCTCTCTCATTCTACTCTCCCTTCCTCTCTAAAATCAATAAAAATATGTTATTTTTTAAAAAGAGTCGTGAAGGATTTTAGAAATTTAAAAAAAGGGGTGTGGGGTTTGAATGTGAAAAAAAATATTCTCCTACCTAGTAAGTTCAAACTTTACAATTCCACAAATAACTTGTGTATTTGAGATAAAATTTTAGGTGACTTTTATTTTAACCCTCTTAATGGAAGGTAGAGAGAATATTCCACATGTATCCAGAACCTATACTACATACTTCTCCCTGATACATAAAGTAGACAGCAAAATAAATTATACATATTGTCACAATTGTATTGGTTCCATAAATAGTTTATTACTAAACTTAATTTTCTCATATACTATTCCTGTTGCTAAAATTATTTTTGCCTTTAACAATAGTACTTGGCAAGAATACAATGTAAGGTAAATAATCAGTGTGAAATCTTATATTTCCTTTATGAGAACTCTGCCAATGCCAAAGCATATAGATCAAATTCATGTCATTTCCTTTAACCGATGCTGGAATATAATGCTGAAATCCAATATAATCAATACATATTTATTAAGTTCCTACAATGTGCCAGAGTCTAAACACTGGGAATTCAAAATAGAATAAAGTAAATAACATGTAGATATGAAAAAGATTAAAGAATTATGGAAAATATTATGTACAACTCTTTGCTGATAGATTTTAGTATCAAGATGAAATGGGAGTATTTAGAAAACATAAATTATAAATAATTCAAGAGGGGGAAAGTGCTAAACCATTTTGCTCATAAATGAATCACAACTTGTCAAAAAGTGAAAGTCAACATAGGTGGCAGAGCCAAATGGTTTAACAAACATGTTCTAGTTCATTTTTAGGTCTCAGAACTTGATTAAATTAAAAGATATAATATTATTTGATAGAAAAACAGAATAAAAAAATTTAAAGTCATCCCAAATTAACACATAAATGCAACATATACCTATTTTCTATTTCACCTATTAGAGGAGAAACCATGGTTCCTGCTCCTTTGCCCTCCAATGTGGAGGGAATATGTATTAGTTTAACAGGCTTACTATCAATTCACCACCTCAATTACCTATGGAGAGAGGAGTACATTTTTGTTGAGTGAGTTCAGGCTCAGAAATAGGCATAAATAGGCCCCTCATGTTCTTCTCTTTCTTTGGAGTCTGTTTGTCACAGGGGTGGGGAACATCTGGCCCGAGAGCTGTATAAGGCCCACAAAATCATTTGGTCTGGCCCTGCCAAGGTATTAGGGGTGAGTTAATTAAATGTTTGACCAAATATAGCAGGCTAATTTTTAAGTAGATAATTTTGTATGGTCCTCGAATGATGTTATAAACATTCAAATGGCCCTTGGCAGAAAAAAGGTTCCCCACCCCTGAAGAGTATGCTATCTGGTTTGTTATTAGCAATAAGCTAAATAGAATATTTGGTGTGTGGAGGGCACCGGTAGTTTTCCAGCACCATCAATGACTAGCTAGAGAAGTCTAATTCTGAGACCGAGATTTAGTAACTTAATTATTTTACAACATCTAAGCCATATCTTTCCATCTATTTTTTCCTGTAATAACTGTGGTATTTTAGTTTTATCTGCTTTATCTGTTTTCACCATTAGCAATGATATTTATGGAGCTTTATAAAATCTCAACACTTCTCAATATCATTTACTTGAAGCTGAAAAGTTTGTTTTAACATCTTTCTTGAAGAATAAAATATCAACTATTTTTGTGGAAAATAAAATAGAAAGGAGAAATGAGTGCCTTTCCCGACCAGACATTAAAATACATTATAATGCTCTTGTAAATAAAATGTGTAACTACTAAGTGATCTTACCTGTGACATTTGGTATGTCAGGTGGCTAGAGATAATATAAATCTCTAAAAATATCAAGTAGAGGATGAGCATGATAAGGTTTTATGTACAATTCTCTTTTGCTCCCTTTATCATTCCCAAGGCTGCATTATAAAAACTGCCACTATCTGTTCTTTGAAACCTTTTTACTTTTATAAAAAGGGAGAGGGAGGGCTAAAGATAATAAACAGAAAAGCAATCTGAGTATTCAATGAAACTAGGAAATATAAAACACACATAAAGCAAACCGTATGAAAAAAAGGCTGTTCAATATAGGAAAATTGGACCTGGTTTATGTAGATGTTCAAAAGAAGACCTATGTTTTGCAAGGATTTCAGGAAACACATATTTGTCAAAAGGAGACCGTACTTTCCACAAGGACAAAACCTATCACCCCAGGAGCTATGAATGTGGGTTTCTTATCAGCATGTCCCCGAGTCCACGTGAAACCTTGGAACAGGAGACAAAATGAGCTAAAAGTGAAAATATAATAATGTGCTATCTCTTTGGAAGAAGCAGAACATCAGAGTGATAGTAGAAAGAGGAAAAGTTAGAATCAGCTCGACAGTAAGTTATCTTAGTTACATGAATACCATCTTGCTGAATCCAATGGTCTGTTCTTGATCTTCATTTTGCTGGGCATAAAACTGCATTTGACAAAATAGCCTAATCATCCCCAATCAAAATCCCTTCTTCCTTAGCCTCTGGTACATCAAATACGCTTCATTTTAACCACAATTCCTTTGTAACTCCTCCTCCTCATCCTTTGCTATATCCTCCTCTTTCTCTCCTAAATATTGAATTGCTATGTGCCCAGTCCACAATTCTTCCCTTTTTGTCTAATAATATTCTCTGCTTAAGTCCTATAATTAGTACCATTGATATGCTGGTAACTCCAAGGTTTATCTATAGCCCTAACATCTCCTTGAGAATTTGATTAATAATGTACTCCCTGCTTAACTACTCTACTTGACTGTTCAATAGTAAGCTAAAATTAAGCATCTCCAATTTCCAAAAATGAACTCCCAATTCTCAATCTTTCCTACACCCACATGTTCCTCAGGAAAATGTAAAAGGAATAAGGCAAAAATAAAAGGAGCTCCTGATTCATACAATTACTCAGGACAAAAACATAGTTGTCATCTCTGAGTACAATCTATCTTATTTCAAGGTGAATCATTAAAATAAGATGAGTCCAGAACAAGTTGTGCTGCCAAAAATAAATGTGTGATTTAAAAAAAAAATGCGGGGTAGGATGTTGAAGGCACATGGGAGCCAAACTGATGGAGCTCACAATGAGCCAAAACTTGAACAATTTAGTCAACAATATAAATACTGATAATATTGGATTTTAATGTATAGATCCACCTATAGATGCTAAAATTAGGGGGAAATTTGAAGAAAAATGTTTTGAATATCCTCAAAGTTTTTCCTCCAAGATATATTTCTTTACTACAAAGATTAGGTGAAAGTTTGAAAAAAAAACACACAAAAACATGGTTTGAACAGCTTCAAAATATTTTTCCTAAAATATATTTCTTTACTACAAAGGTTAATTTATTAATATGTAATCTAGAAACTCATCAGATACCATCATAACCAATCAATCAAGTTTAATATCCTAAGTAATAAGACTATCATATCAACCTCATGAGCTCTAGTAAGATGCACTGAAAAGGATGCAAATTGTTTTTATGCCATTCTTGTCCAAATGGCATGGCTTCATCTCATTCTGTCATGAGAAAACATCACACAAATCCAAATTGAGAAACATTCTATAAAATGACGGATAATTCTTCAAAAGTATCAAAACATGAAAGAAATTGAAAGATTAAAAAACTACTGAAAATTGGAGGGCACTAGGAAGAAATAAAGATTAAGCACAACACTTCACACATATGATAATGCCCCAAATCCAGAACACTAACAACAAATGCTGGCAACAATGTGCAGCAACAGGAGTTCTTATTCATTGTTGGTAGCAATGCAAAGTGGTACAGCTACTTTGGAAGACGTTTTGGCAATTTCTTACAAAACTGGATATTCTCTTATATGACCCAGCAGTCATGCTCCTTGGTATTTACACAAATGAATTGAAAACTGGTATGTCTACACAAAGAAATCTATCTGGATGTTTATAGATGTATTCAGAATTTCCAAACATAGAAATAACAAAGATATCCTTTGGTCGATGAATAAGTTAATAGACTGTGGTACATCCAGACAATATAACTTTTTTCCTTTTTTTAAAATCTTTATTGTTGAAAGTATTTCATAGGTCCTCCTTTTTCCCCCATTACCGTCTTTCAGCCCATTCCCATATCTGATCCTCTCCTCCCCCCCCCCCAGGCCCTCACCACCTCATTGTCTGTGTCCACGGGTTATGCATATATGCATACAAGTTCATAATGTTATTCAGCACTAAAGTAAATGAGTTATTAAACTGTGAAAAAAACATGGATGGAGTTTAAATGCATGTTATTAAGTGAAAGAAGCCAATCTGAAAAAAGTTACATAATGTATGATTCCAACAATATGACATTATAGAAAAGGCAAAACTATGAATATGGCAAAAAGGAGAATGGGTTCCCTGAGTTAAGGGGGAGGGAGTATAGAGGATGTATAGGGCAGTGAAATTATTCTGTATGATACATGTCATTATACATTTGTCAAAACCCATAAATGTCCATCACCAAGAATGAACCCTAACATAACTATGGACCTTGGGTGATAATGATATGTCAGTTACATGGACTGTAACAACTGTACCACGCTAGTGTGGGATGTTGATAATGGGGAAGGTTGTACATGTGTGGGGACAGAGAGTATAGAGAAATTCTCTGTAGTTTCTACAGTTTTTCTGTGAACCTAAAACTGTTCTAAAAAATAAAGTTTGTTAATGGAAAAAACAAACAAAACTATAGCATAGTATCCTAGATAAGCTCCCGGAACAGAAAAAGAACATTAGAAAAACTGAAAAAATTTGAATAAGGAATGTTAATTTTCTGGTTTGAAAATATTATGTTATGTGAGATGTTAACATTAGTGGATGCTGGTGAGCAGTAAGTAGAAATGCTCTGTAAAATATTCACAACTTTTCTGTAAGTTAAAGTTACTTCAAAAGAAAAAGCTTTTTTTTATATATATATTTTATTGATTTTTTTACAGAGAGGAAGGGAGAGGGATAGAGAGCTAGAAACATCGATGAGAGAGAAACATTGATCAGCCGCCTCCTGCACACCCCCCACAGGGGATGTGCCCGCAACCAAGGTACATGCCCTTGACCGGAATTGAACCTGGGACCCTTCAGTCCGCAGGCCGACGCTCTATCCACTGAGCCAAACCGGTTTTGGCTGCTTTCTTTTTTTTTTGAAATGGACTAATTGGTATGGAAGATTTCTGTTCTGGATCTGTGAAGAACGGAAGTCTACACTTCTTAAATGTTAAATTTCTCTGGGACTTTTTCTAAAGATAAAACTATCTGATGACAAAATTAAAAGCTATTATATATGGTATCTTTGCTTTCTGATGCTGTAGAGAGCTCACATTATTTTCCCCTGGGGGAGGATGCAGGAGAAACCTGGGCAGAAGCTAAATTCCTGCTGGGAAGAAATGGACCAGAGTTCAAATAAGGACAAGTCACATGTTTTCCTGCAATTCAAACCCTCTGGTAATGTCCTGCTGTGCTTCCCCATTACCAAAGGTCCCTGCACACACTTTATCTCATCTGTGCCTATGCCTCCTAGAGAGAAAATAGCCAGAAACATTCCTAATCTCAGCCTAACTGGCCATCTAATAAATTGCCAAGAGGGTAGAACCCTTTTCCTTTTATTAAGTATGAAGTACACTGGTGTCTGAGGCTCTAGTAAAAAGTGCATGTCACCCCCAACCTCTCACCTCCCATTCTTATTCTGAAAAGAAATAGGAGAATGGACTTTTTGCTCAAGCTTGAAATGAGAAAAGGAATTGGAGTCCCGAAACCACACTGCTCTTCCATCCAAACTCCCATAAACAGCCCCTCCTCCAAGAAAAGAACTCAAATATGAAGAAGAAATAACTTTAAAGAAAAACCAAAATATATATCCAATAAAATATAACTTTAAAGAAAAACCAAAAATAATATCCAATATAATCTAAATTCAATTGTGAAAATGGATTGAAAAGTTATTCCTTTAGGGAACATCCTTTGGCAACCATTTTATCCATTTTTTCTAAAATGTAAACAATTATTTTCTACAGATTTTTACACAAACAAGTGGAATTCTTTTAACATTAAGTATAAAAAGTGCTAGCTTCCAAAGAGATTTTAAAAGAATGTATAGAGAGGTATGTGTGTGTATAAATTTTTAATCCAAAATGAAGCAGTTCAATCAGTTATGATGACAGAGCTACTAATGCAAATTGACCATCACTCCAACACACAAGATGGCTGCCCCCATGTGGTCAAAGATGGCTGCCCCCATGTGGACACCAGATGGCCACCACAAGATGGCCAGCAGGGGAAGGCAGTTGGGAGAGACCAGGGGGTGATCAAGCCTGCAGGGGAGGGCAGTTAGGGGTGACCAGGCCGGCAGAGGGGGGAATTTGGGGGTGACTGGGCCTGAAGGGAAGGGCAATTGGGGGGGGGGGACCCAGGCCTGCAGGGGAAAGCAGTTGGGGGGTACCAGGCCTGCAGGTGAGGGCAGTTAGGGGTGACCAGGCCTGCAGGGGAGGGCAGTTAGGGGTGACCATGCCTGCAGGGAAGGGCAGTTAGGGGTTTCCCTAGAAAACAGGCTAGCAGGGGAGCAGTTAGGCATCAATCAGGCTGGCAGGGAAGTGGTTAGGCGGTTATCAGGCTGGCAGGCAGAAGTGGTTAGGGGCAATAAGGCAGGCAGGCAGGCGAGCAGTTGGGAGCCAGCAGTCCTGGATTGTGAGAGGGATGTCCGACTGCCTGTTTAGACCCAATCCTAGGACATCCCTTGAGGGGTCCCAGATTGGAGAGTGTGCAGGCTGGGCTGAGGGACACCCCCCCCTTGCACGAATTTCATGCACCAGGCCTCTAGTTACTTACAAAATCACAAGTGAACAATGAAGAGACTTACCATGGTTCAAAGATATAAGTACGCTCAATTCAGTGTTGTTGGGTGCTTTTTTTGTTGTTGTTGTTTTTACAGTCTTCTCTCATTGTTCTCTCCTGAGACATGAGACAATCTTTCCTCTTTTAACAAAATCTTGCCCATTCCAGATGATAAGGGAGGAAAACAGCCACCAGAGTAACAGGCAGTTTTCACTATTTGCCTGCAGCTGGAGAAGAAATTCCCTTAGAGATCTAGGTAATTGCATTTGCCACTAAATTGGGTGTCATGAGCTTTTCATGTGTAAACAGCGTAAATTGAAACAGTATTCAAAGGCAAAATTTAGACCTGTCAATTTGAAGATTCTTTCTTGACGAAGTGGAGCAATCTACTACTTTTGCATTTAGTAAAACACTGCTTAAAAAGGAAATCTATTCCTAAGTTAATTTTAACTTAAAGCTGTTTGAGTAACCAGAATTCTCAGAGCTCCTTAAAGCATCTTGTTACAAACTTTCATTAGGGACAAAAATTATACTTATGAAACACAAAGGTTACATACTGAATACATATATTATATATATATAGCAAACCCTGCACATAATATAGTGATGTAAATAAAATTTTACCAGGCATTCCTAATAATTTCAAATCAGTCAGCTATTTGATTTAAAAAGAACATTAATAAATCACTGCAAGCTGTAAGAATGATGGTTGTCAGCCTATTTCCAGTTCCAGCCTCCTCAGAATTTTTCATTCTTCAAATTATATTTCCAAATTCAAACCCAATTTTTAAAAAGATATGTAAAAAAATATATCAATGGCAACCAGAGATCATTTTGGTAGTGTTCCTCTACACCTAGCCTCCCATAAAAGAGAGTTTATTATAAGCATTAGGGGGATTTTATAAAATCCAAGGAATGAAAGTGCAATTTCTCAGGAGGAACTGGATCTTGAACTAGAAAGTTCTCTCTCTCTCTCTCTCTCTCTCTCTCTCTCTCTCTCTCTCTCTTTCTCCACACACACACACACCTTATTGGCTCTGTCTCTCTGGACAACAGTGACTAATACATATATGTACATAAGAGAAATGAAAATCTATGTCAACAAAAATACTATACAAATCTGTTTTTACCAGTTTCATTAAAAATAGTCCCAAACTAGAAGCAATCCATAACTATAACTGCATCAACAAATATACTGATAACTAAACTGTGGTATAATTATACAATGCAATACTTCTCAGCAATCAATAGAAACTAACTACAGATATATGACTACGTGGATAAGTTTCATGTTATATTAGATTTAAAAACCAGGCACAAAAAAGTATATACTGTAGATCCTATTTTATGACATTTAAAAACAGGGAAAAGTAATCTATGAAGACAGAAATGAGAACAGTGGTTGTCTATGGGGCAGGGAAGAGGTGCAATTGATTGGTAGGAAAAATGATGGAAATATTCTATCTTCCTAGGGATATTTCAGATTTGTGACTTTCATAGGATAAACCTTTACTTCATTTAAATAAATAATAAAGATGTATATAACTAAACTAGAGGCCCGGTGCACGAAATTCGTGCATGAGGGGGGCGGTGTCCCTCAGCCCAGCCTGCACCCTCTCCAATCTGGGACCCCTTGAGGGATGTCCTACCACCCGTTTAGGCCCCATCCCACTGGGGTCGGGCCTAAACGGGCGGTTGGACATCCCTCTCACAATCCAGGACTGCTGGCTCCAACCGCTTGCCTGCCTCTACCTGATTGCCCCTAACTGCTTCTGCCTGCCAGCCTGATCACCCCCTAACCACTCCACTGCCATCCTGATTGATGATAGATTGGGAGCCTAACTGCTCCCCAGCTGGCCCGATTGCCCCTAACTGCCCTCCCCTGACAATCTGGTCCCCCCCAACTGCCCTCCCCTGCTGGCCTGACCCCTCCCAATTGCCCTCCCCAGCAGGACTGGTCCCTCCCAACTGTCCTCCCCTTTTGGCCTGGTCCCCCCAACTGCCCTCCCCTGCATGCCTGGGTCCACCCCCAACTGTCCTCCCCTGCAGGCCTGCCCCGCCCCGCAACTGCTCTGCCCTGGAGAACTGGGTCCCCTCCAACTGCCCTCCCCTACAGGCCTGGGTCCCCTGCAACTGCCCTCCCTTGCTGGCCTTGTCTCCCCCAAGTGCCCACAACTGCCCTCCCCTGCCAACCATCTTGTGGTGGCCATCTTGTGTCCACATGAGGGCAGCCATCTTTGACCACATGGGGGCTGCCATCTTGAGTCTTGGAGTGATGGTCAATTTGCACATTACTCTTTTATTAGATATGATATATAAACAAATCAACAATACAGGAGTGGTGTGAAATTTTAAATACTGTGTTCTGATCTAATAAGACTTCACTAAGAAAGTAACTTTTGACAAAGACTTAGTGGGGAAGAATCAGTGAGCCATAAGACTATCTGGGGAAAAGTGTTCTAATAGAAAGAATGAGAACAATATTCCAAGATTGGAGAGTTGGCAGTGAAAGGAGACAGAGACTCATAGTGAAATAGCCTGTATAGGGACTTAATTATTAGTTTGTGTTAAAGGTTGTAAAATTTGAGGCATGAATTTCATGAATTATTTATCTTTGGAATCTCAGAACTCAGCCCACAGCCAATAAATAGTATTCATGTTTTGCTGAGTTTAGCAGAACTGAATAATGAAATAGGAGCAGTAAAATATTCAGAGAGGAATAGGAAATAATGTAACATAATGTAAATTATTCTTGAATGCTTACTAGGTGTCTGGAGTTTATATATTATTTTATTTTTTTAATCAAATATATTCTTTAAGATAATTACTACAATTTTTGAAATGATAAATCTGAAAAGCATAAGGATTCATTGAGGTAAGAATCTTCCACCAAATCTATGGACTATATTCTCATCTAAAATGGCCCTGGGATTGTTCATATGACAGCGGCATGGTTTTAGGAAAATGAAACGAAAAAGTGCAAGGAGCCCTAACCAGTTTGGCTCAGTGGATAGAGCGTCAGCCTGTGGACTGAAAGGTCCCAGGTTCGATTCTGGTCAAGAGCATGTACCTTGGTTGTGGGCACATCCCCAGTAGGGAGTGTGCAGGAGGCAGCTGATCAATGTTTCTTTCTCATCGATGTTTCTAACTCTCTATCCCTCTCCCTTCCTCTCTGTAAAAAATCAATAAAATATATTTTTTAAAAAAGAAAATGTTCAAGGACCCTTGAGGCTATTAAAGAGCTAACATATTGTCACTTCCATCTAATTACAAGAGTGAACAAATCAGCCCAATGCACAGGTGGAATAATGGATTCTACCTCGATGAGAGAATCTCCAGTCGCATTGGAAAAGGTCTAAAGAGAAGAAGAGGTGAAGATTTGGGGACATTTTTTAAATCAATATACCAAAATAAGTGAATCTTAAAGTTTCCCTTCCTGCCCATATAACTCTTCAAGCCTACAATACACAGAAGTAGAGGACAGCATTCATAAGTTGACTTTGCATTTAAGGCAAAGTTGGTCTAAAAATAGTATTTAAGGCAAAGCTGGTCTAAAATATAGACTCCTAGATATAGGATCTCAAGTACTTCTGTGAGTGGCACCTTGTACTAAGATAAGCCTATTAGTTATACCTGGAAAATTTTTCAATGATAGAAATATAAATCCACCCAATTTCTCTGCTATACTATTACGAACAAGTTACATACCAAATGTGACAAAGAAAAAAAAACAAAAAAAACTCCTGGCATCTAGATTCCTCTGGCTTTGAAACCCTACTGAAAGTTTCTCCCTTATTGTGGTCATGACACAAAACCTGATCTTATGAAATTAAGTCCTGTTTATTTTCTTCATTCATTTATCTATCCAACAACTCCTTGCTAATAAGATTCAGCATTGGGAAACTGACCTAGCTTTCTGTCTTCTAACTGAAAAGGATGACATTTATGGATCAGGCTATGTCACTATGAAGATTGTGCATATGCCCCAAACCCGAGAGTGAACTTTCATATTGATTATGGTCATTTGTCTATTTCCTAGCGATATAATGAAGGCAGGACTCTGACAGTGCAGTGAGGAGGGCCGTCAGAATGCGTAAGTGTTTTTCAGGAACAGTTTGGTGAGAAAACTATATACAGAAGAGAAAAATCCATAAAAGAGGTATTGTTTAAAGTGTATATTGAATGGAGTTAAGGGCCTGGTGGAGATCAGAGGGGACATTGCCAAGAGGAGGGGTGTTTATTCTTCAACAGAAGGCAGGACACATTTTTAAAGATATGAAAAATGTAAGAAATGATGTATGAGGATCTACAAAAAGTTGTATTAAAAAGAAGAGGCGGGGGGGGGGGGAGAAGGGGATACTTGAAATAGGTTATCACCAATGATTCTAAGATCAATAGTGTGGGTAGTGAGCTCATTTACTGATAAATGTGACTTGGGAAGAGAGGAAGAGGAGTTTGAATGCAGTCAATATGAAAACTTTGAAATGCACTTGTTTGAAGACAAAAAAAAACACACAACAACAAAGCCAGTCTGCATTCCCACCAGTAGTGTACTAGGGTTCTTTTTTCTCCACATCCTCTCCAGCCTTTATTGTTTGTTGATTTATTAAAGGTAGACTTTCTGGCAGATAGAAGGTGGTACCTCATTGTGTTTTTAATTAGCATTTCTCTGATAATTAGTGACATTGAGCATTTTTTTCACATGTCTCTTGGCCTTCTGTATGTCCTCTTTGGAAATGTCTTTTTAGGTCCTCTGCCCATTTTTAAATTGGGTTGTTTGTCTTCTTTGTTGAGTTTTATGAGTACTTAATATATTTTGGAAATTAACCCCTTGTCAGATGTATCATTGGCAAATATACATATGAACCCATACAGTGGGTCCACTTTTCATTTTGTTGATGGATTCTTTTGCTGTGCAGAAGTTTTTTATTTTGATGTAGACCAATTTGCTTACTTTCTCCTTTGTTTCCTTGCCCTAGGAGTTGTTATACATATTGCTGCAAGAGATGTCTGAGATTTTGCTGCCTACATTTTCTTCTGGGATTTTTATAGTTTCATGACTAATATTTAAGTTTTTTTTTATCTATTTTGACTTTATTATTGTGTATAGTGTAAGTTGGTGGTCTAAGTTGTTTTTCTTTCTTTTTTTTTGTTTTTTAAATATATTTTATTGATTTTTTACAGAGAGGAAGAGAGAGATAGTTAGAAACATCGATGAGAGAGAAACATCGATCAGCTGCCTCTTGCACACCCCGTATTGGGGATGTGCCCGCAACCAAGGTACATGCTCTTGACCGGAATCGAACCTGGGACCCTTAAGTCCGCAGGCCGACGCTCTATCCACTGAGCCAAACCAGTTTCGGCTCTTTCTTTTCTTTTCTTTTTTTTTTTTTTTTTGCATGTACCTGTCCAATTTTCCCAACACCATTTATTGAAGAAATTGTATTTACTTCATTGTATGCTCTTGCCTCCACTATCAAATATTAATTGAGCATACTGGCTTGTGTAGATTTCTAGGTTCTCTGTTCTGTTCTATTGATCTACTAGTATATGCCTGTTCTTGTGCCATTACCAGGCTGTTTTGATTACAGTGGCTTTATAGTATAACTTGATATTTGGTATTTTGACCCCTCCAACTTGGTACTTCTTTCTCAAGATTGTTGCAGCTATTCCAGGTCTTTTTTGGTCCCATATAAATTTTTGGAGAGTTTGTTCTAGGTCTGTAAAATGTGCTGTTGGTATTTTAATAAGGATTGCATTGAATCTATAGATTGCTTTGGGTAGTATTGCCATTTTAATGATGTTAATTCTACCAGTCTATGAACATGGTATATTTTTCCACTTGTTTATATCTTCCTCTATCTCTTTTTTTAACATCATGTAGTTTTCTGAGTACAGGTCTTTAACCTCCTTGGCTCAGTTTATTCCTAAGTATCTTAATTTTGTTGTTGTTGTTGTTGAAATGGTCAATGGTATTTTTTTAGTTTATTTTTCTGAGAGATCATTATTGGTGTATAAAAATGCCATAAATTTCTGGGTATTAATTTTGTATCCTGCTATATTGCTGAATTCATTAATTAAATCCAGTACTTTTTGGTGGAGTCTTTAGGATTTTCTATGTATAATATCATGTCAACTGCAAATAAAGATAGTTTGGAAAACAGTATGGAGTTTCCTAAAAAAAAATAAAAATGGAACTGTCATTTGACCTAGTGATCCTACTTCCAGGAATATATCCTAAGAAACCTGAAATACCAATCAGAAAGAACATATGCACCCCTATATTCATAGCAGCATTATTAACAATAGCTAAGATCTGGAAACAGCCCAAGTGCCCAACAGTAAATGAGTGGATACAAAAGATGTGGTATATTTACACAATGGAATACTATGCAGCTATAAAAAAGAAGGATCTCTTACCCTTTGAGATAGCATGGAAGGGACCTTGAGAGTATTATGCTAAGTGAAATAAGCTACTCAGAGAAAGTATTGCATGATCTCACTTATATGCTTAATCCAATGAACAAAATAAACTGATGAACAAAACAGATCCAGAGGCTTTGAAGCATGCAACAGTCTGACATATTTCAGAGGAAAGTGGGGGGTGGGGGGAGTGGGAGAGGGATGATGCCAGGAAGATATTAACCAAATAACTTATATGCATATACACATAGCCCATGGACAAACAATAGTTCAGGGGAGGCCTGGGGAAGGGGTGAGAGTCAGGTGGATGGGGTTAATGGGAGAAAATGAGGACATCTATAACACTTTCAATAATAAATATATTTTTAAAAAAAAAGCAAAGTCGGTGGGCACCAGGGAGCACTTGAGTCTGATCAGCATGACTTGTAGTGGATATACAAAGCTCATTACACAAATGCCTCATCAACAGTGCCAAGCAGTGCCCAGAATGGAACAGTTTTAGATAACTATTTAAAATTTTCTGTTTAAGTAAAATTACCCAAATCACTCTGAGTGTGTTATCATTAAATGTTGCACTGATGTTTCACAAAGTAAGTGTTATATGAACACTTTCATCAGTTATTTTTTCCTAAGCTTGCCTAAAGGATCCAGGGTTCAAAGAACTCCTGGTTAGTTTTTTGAAAGTGCATTAAGTCTTTGAGATTTAATGCTCTAGGGTGGCATTCCATTTCCCAGAGCAGTAATTTACTAAATAGTAGGGTGGGGAGCTATCTCCCCTACCCAGGAAAGTGAACTGGGAGAAAGAACGAAGGAACTCATTTATATTCAAAAAGATTATTATAGAACTGTGGCAGCAGAGCCTAGGGAACATGGGGCAAGAGTACTACATACAAAAAGAAAAGTAAGTTTCCCTTTGATAATATATTCTTTCCAATTGGCTAATAAAAAGGAAAATGACATATTAAAAGCATGCAATTTGCTAATTAGATCAGCATGATCCCTGCAATCTTCTCTAAAAGTAGTCAATACTTTTGGCTATTTAAATCAATTTAGCCCTTTTTGAAAAGAACTAAATGGAGAACATACTTTCAATGGTGTATATAGTTTTCTTTTTATCTGGGACAAAGGATTTCTCTCATACTTACCAAACATCTTGTCTTTAAGTAATAGGAACTTACTTTGCATCAGTTCAATCTGTCCTGTCTCCTAAAATAATACATGTTTAATGACCTTGAAAAGGACTCAAACAACTCAATTCATTTGTGCTCCCCCACCAAGGCTTTTATAAAGGCAGGGAAATTATTTCAATATTTTGAAAGACATCCATTAAGATGACTCCATTGAAATCACTAAGTAGCTACACAAAATATTCTAACCATGACAAAATTTCAACTAACTACTAATATGTAGGAGTTCATTAACTTGGAAGACATGCCCACCTATATTAGTCTAGTGTAACAGCTAAAATATTTCTGAGAAGTCAGTACATATTCTCTTATTTTCTTAAATTTATAAAAAATAAGAACACATTTATTACTTTAAGGACATAATTGAAAAATAATGGTATCAGTATAAGGAAATATATATCTCAGAACTGAACTGTAAAAAGCTACAGCACAAATCAACACTAATAAAACTAGGGAACTGCAATGGTACTGAAGTCTGGACTCAGAGGAATTAACCACCTAAAACCTGGCTCTTTCTGATTTTAAAGCTTTCCAGGAAGAAAATAGTTCCCAAGATACTTATTTACTTTGAAGGATGAATAATATAAGCTACTTGTCTTGACTTGATTCAAAGACACTTTTTCCTTTACATCAAACAATGTTAATAACCAATTCTGTTCAAAGGTAGTATTAAAAAAATAAAATATTTGATCTAGCTTTTGAGTAGAATTGTAAGTACATTAGACTACCAAAATACATACATTCATTTTAAGCTTACCAAAGTTATATATAGTCCATTTATGCTTTTGGTACATTTGGACACAGATGCTCAGAAATCCACAAGGGGAAAAATTCATATAGCTTTTCATTTTTCATTGAGTACAGAGAAAGAAAAGACAATTATAGTTTTTGGAAGTAAAGTACTGCTAGTATTGTCCTGTGTTAGTGTCATATAAAGCAAAGAACTCATTTCAATAAATAATCTTTAAGAACTGGTAACATGAGGAAATTTCAGCCTCTCAGATTTGCATATTTACTTATACTGTTACATCTTACATAAAGCAAAAGAGAAAACAATTAAAAATGAAGATTGTTTCCGTTTTCCTAAATCTGTGAGACCAAATATACCAACTACTAGAGGCCCAGTGCACGAAATTCGTGCACTCAGGGGGCGGGGGGGTCCCCATCCTGGCCTGTGCCCTCTCACAGCGCAGGAGCCCCACGATCAATCGCCCCAAAGAGGGAGGCCCCACTCACCCATCTGGGGCTCCTCGATGGATTGCCCCAAAGAGGCAAGCCGGAGCCAGGGGTCCCACCTCTGTGCTGTGTGGAGCCAAGGGACCCACCTCCATGCCGCACATCAGCATCAAGCCCCCACCCACCCACCCGCACACAGCCACTGCGCACGCAGCCTCCTGGTGATCTCTCCTTGCAGCATGAGGGCATCACAGTGAGAGGGCGTGACAACCCCGAAGGCTTTTATTAATAGGATAGTGTGAGGGAATAGTCCAAAAGGAAATAAAGGAAGCAAAGCATAAGGTTACAAGACTGAAAAGAGTCTCTAAGTAAGGAGGAATTTGTTTTTAGCACTGAAGTCTGACCATAGTTTAGGTAAGAACACTAAATGGAGTTTTCTTCTTTTTTCACTGAATATCAGTTTTCTTCTTCTCCTCATGGAGTTACAGGCAACTTGGGATAGTAAGATGCTTTGGCAGCAAAAAGCTTAAATTTATCAAGCTTATCAAAACACTTTCCTGAAGGTTCAAGAATTGAGATGGCGGGAACAAATGTCCAAAATTGGAATTGATTCCCAATCAATATCAATTTACAAATTTAAACCATGTCTGAATACAATTTTGAACATTTTAGTCCTTGTACATGGTAGTTCAATTCACATATTGACCATTTAATTTTAATAGTCAATGATATCCATGTTGGGATTTCAGCTTTTATCTACAATAAATGCTCAAAAAGTATGTTTTATAAAACAAAGATAAGATTAGAGGATTGCATCAATGTCAAATGCTATCTGTGATATTGTAGTATTGCAAAATGTTAACCTACCATTGGAGAATGGATACGGGGATCTCTGTATTATTTTTCATAACTTTATTTAAAACTATAATTAATGAAAATTTCATATACAATGTGAGTTTTCCCCAAAACTGGAGTTCACATGTCCTACCCTTCATCACAGTGTATCAAAGAAAGTGCTGATGAGGCAGAAAATCTATACTAATAAAAGGGTAATATACTAATTAGACTGGACGTCTTCCGGACATCCTTTCAGACAAAGCCACAGTGGCAGGGGCCGAGGCAGAGGCTGTTAGGGGTGATCAGGCCAGCAGGGGAGAGCAGTTAGGGGCAACCAGGCCAGCAGGGGAGGGCAGTTAGGGGCGACCAGGCCAGCAGGCAGAGGCAGCTAGGGGTGATTAGGTAGGCAGGGGAACAGTTAGGGGCAACAGGCAGGCAGGTGAGCAGTTAGGAGCCAGCGGTCCCGGATTGTGAGAGGGATGTCCAACTGCCAGTTTAGGCCCGATCCTTATGGGATCGGGCCTAAACCAGCAGTCAGACATCACCCAAGGGGTTCTGGATTGGAGAGGGTGCAGGCCAGGCTTAGGTACCCCCCTCCCTGTGCACGAATTTCATGCACCAGGCCTTTAGTTCAGGGATAAGTCAAACACTGTCTTGAGAGTCTGAAGGAAAAAGCCACTACAGAGCTGTTTTTAAATATAGAGTATTAATAGAAAATGTGAGATATAGTAAGGACAGCAGATCAGAAATCACTTCCATTGAAAAGACAGTTTGTTACAGTTGCCAAGAAGAGGGAGTACCAGAGTTGGCATGTGGAGACAAACAAAGGGTGTGGAGATACAAGGAAATATTGAGGTCCATCAGGAAAAGAGAGAGAGGGGGGATCTTGGACAAGAAACTTTATTGTAGTTGCCTTATGAAGGAATGAGCAAGGCAGGTTAAGCAGGTTTAGAATTGGCTTGCTTAAATGATTCCAGTGGGCTCTGTTACATAGCAATTGTGCCTAGTTGCCTGATACCTACCCCTGGGGTGACTAGTACGGGTAGATAGTGGTCCAGGGAGAATACAATAAGGGAAGTGATTGTTGTGTTGGGTTTGGAGAGATTGGTTTGTATTTGAAGAGCACCTCTGGGAGGAGAATTCCTCCCCAAGGATCAGGAGAGGGACAAGGGAGTGAAGAGGCCAAGGCAAGGTGACCAATTAAATTATCAGGTTTGTCCAGCAAATGTATGTAGGGTAGATGTTAAAACATAAAATTCACAGAAGCTTGAAACATGGTTAATGCATTATCTAAGTGTAAGGCATAAGTGTTCCTAGAAGCATAGTGATGCAGGAAGCCAGCATATGCCAAACACATTAAAATAAACTGGTTATTTCTGTATTGCAAGTGGGGGACTGGGGCATTTGCAGATGCAAAAATTAAGTACTTTTTTACTAATAGTTACAGAACACTTTGCTGAATGCATTCATTTACATGAATTTTTTCCAGGTAACTGGTTTTGTGGATTAATAATGTGTGGTATATTTCTACCAGAGCACTTATAAATTAGCAATTTATAAATATCTGATTTTCAGAAAAATTCTATAAAATTGTATTAAAAAAAATTGTATTTAGAAATTTAATGAACCTAAGAGAATGATGAACACAAATATGAAATGTTGTGGGTATAGAATGCATAGTGAGGCGAAAGCCTGAGCTGCATAATCCATTAGCATCAGCCAAACACAGAGGCTTCATTCCTTTGGGAGCTTGCTTATGAGTCTTTAGGATGTGCTCATTTTCCCATACAAACTCCAAGGCTTCTCAGAACCCCATTGCACAAGCTGATGGCCATCTGGACCTATACCCTTACAAAATTTCATTAGTGTCACAAACTTGTTCCTTCCCCTAGGCTGGTCTCAAGGAAAACTTGCACTTGGTCTTGGTGACAGAAAGAAAAGTCCTCTCAGCCCAACCCAGTCATATTCAGTATCTCTCCAAGTCCCATGAGTTACCCCCAAGTTTCCCTGATGGCCTTTGGAATTTTCTAATCTAGCTAAGGCACATACATTATTTAGACCCATGAAGTGTTAGTTTAAAAAAGGATTTTAATTCTTTTGTTGACAATAGCTACTTTTGCATACTTTCCCCTAAAGTATTCCCCTAAGTCTTCTGATTTTTTTTTTTTTTTGGTTTGGGGTCAATCAAATTATGACATTCCATTAAACAATATTTGTATGCCTTAGACAAGGCCCCAACCTCCTAATCTTTGATCTGCATAGTATCACAGAAACATTAAAACTTATAAATTATATAGTTTTTGTGAAGACTAAAGGATATAATGTAGGCAAATCTCTAAACATAGTACCTGACAAATATTAAGCACTTAAAATTTAGTCGTTATGGCTGTGATTATCTAAACAGTCTAGATACTTTACACCGTGGTACTTCATTTTGTTTATATTTCAAATTTACTGTGACATTAATGATAAAAAATAAAAAGAAAGAAGTAAATAATCCTAAAAAACAAGCATGGAAAGAAGAGTACATGATATATTTATGATTTCTCCCTTCTAAAACAACATAAAAAGAAATAAAATCCAGACAAGTTAATACTTATTATTTCCTCAACCATTTCAGTTGAGAATTCTCACAAATTTCTTAGGGAAAATGAACAAAACATTTCTGCTACAATTCACTGCATACGCTTTAGCACAATTGCACATGTTATGCATACCTTTCTCTTTTCACAGATTTGTAATAGTCACCTCCACAAAGCATTTTGGTCTCTTTACAAAATCTTGATGCTGTTATTTGAGATGGCAGAATGGAGCCAAGCCCTAAAAACAACTCTTCTAAGCCTAACAACTGACATGATTAAGAAATGAACACAAAGATCAAAAGTAAAAGGTAATTGGCAATACGTTAATGAGTACAATAGTTTCTACTTCACATAGCTCCACACATCACTATATACATTCTTCACATGGGCACTACAAAGTAGAATGAAAAAATTCTGAAAAATTGACCACTGATTTCTTTTTTGCAGCATCATACAGGAGCAGCCCCAGGAAATCACAATGAAATTTCAATGGAAAAATAAGTTATTATTATTAATAATAATAACAATGTATTTGGCACATTGGGAATTCTCTGCTTAAGGAAAGCAAGAGATGTAAAAGGGAAGGACCATTAATGTCCAGAGTTCATTTTCTCCAACATTAAACAGAAACATAGCCACACAGAAAACAAATGAGAAAATAACTGAGGTGAGCAGCAGGTGGAAAGAGAGGTCTGCTGAGATTCCTGATGAACTTCACTTCCTTGTTAGTTTAACACTAGAGGCCCGGTGCACAAAATTCATGCGGAGCGGGGGGTGTCCCTCAGCCCAGCCTGCACCCTCTCCAATCTGGGACATCCCTCTCACAATCCAGGACAGCTGGCTCCCAACTTCTCACCTGCCTGCCTTCCTGATTGCCCTTAACTGCTTCTGCCTGCCAGCCTGATCACCCCTAACCAGTCCCCTGCCAGCCTGATTGATGCCAAACTGCTCCCCTGCCAGCCTGTTCCCTCCCAACTGCCCTCCCTTGCTGGCCATCTTGTGACGGCCATCTTGTGTCCACATGGGGGGCAGCCATCTTTGACCACATGGGGGCAGCCATATTGTGTGTTGGAGTGATGGTAAATTTTCATATTATTCTTTTATTAGCTAGGATAGAGGCCTGGTGCATGGGTGGGGGCTAGCTGGTTTGCCCTGAAGGGTGTCCCGGATCAGGGTGGGGGTTCCCTTGGGGCATGGGGCGGCCTGGGTGAGGGGCCTGTGGTGGTTTGCAGGCTGGCCACGCCCCCCAGTGACCCAAGCAGAGGCCCTGGTATCTGGGATTTATTTATCTTCTATAATTGAAACTTTGTAGCCTTGAGCGAAGCCAAGTCTCCTGTTTGCTCCATGTCCACAGCCATTTTTGTTGGGATTTATGTATCTTCTATAATTGAAACTTTGTAGCCTTGAGTGGAGGCCTAGGCTGGCCAGGGTGTGGGGAAAGCTTGGCTTCCTCCGTTACCGGGGAAACCCAAGCCTCCTGCTCACTCTGTGGCCACAGTCATTTTTGTTGGGATTTATTTATCTTCTATAATTTAAACTTTGTAGCCTTGAGTGGAGGCCTAGTCCGGCCAGGGTGTGCGGAAAGCTTGGCTTCCTCCATTACCGGGGAAACCCAAGCCTCCTGCTGGCTCCGTGGCTGCAGCCATCTTGGTTGGGTTAATTTGCATACTCACTCCTGATTGGCTGGTGGGCATGGCTTGTGGGTGTAGAGGAGTGATGGTTAATTTGCATATTACTCTTTTATTAGATAGGATAGCACCAAAATGACCTGTTATGCACATTTTCTTCTTCTTTGAGAAAATAGAAGCTCCCAATAGAACAGAGGAAAGAGAATGAGAAGTCAAATTGAGTGGCCTCTCCTTAAAGGGCCTCACTGGGAGGAACTATTTGAAACCGGAGGGTGTTGCAAATGACATGACTATAGTGTTAAGAAAAAGATACATTTCCAACAAATATTTTATTCATATATACAGGTGGTAAAATTATTGGGATTATAGCAACTATGAGCACTTCTTCATTATTAAAAGCAAACAAACAAAACAAAAAATGCTACTTGAAGGAATTGCATCAGACAAATGAAGAGGAGGATCTCAGCAGAAACTCAGGGAGTAAGTATTCAATCCACAAGCAAGAAAAGTATGGCTCAACAACTGTGAGAATTGACACATATAATGGTAGATTTGAAGTTTATAGTCAATGTAAAAATTAAAATGTAATATAAATTGAGAAGTAAAGGTGAAGAAGAATGTGAATTAATATAATTTTATTCTAATATGCCTGATTTGTCTTTCACAAAGTCTTATAAAAATTCACTTAAGCAATTAAGATATTAATTATCCCACATGCCTGGAATTCAAGAGTTAGTGAAGCCCCCAAACATTGTACAATCTGAACCTCAATAATGTCATCAAAGATCCAGGATCTTTTTGTCTGTCCACTTCACAATCTTCAGCATTGGCTTAATTCTAAGTCTACTTCTGTTTATAACTATAAGTAGCCTTCCAGGAGATATTCAAGTCTTATACCTCTTAGTGCCCCACCACCACCACCACCACATTTGACAGTAGAGATAGCAAATGTTTCCCGCAACCATTAAATATTAATCCTTTCTTTCAATGAGATTGGGATGACATACTTATGTGCTCATACTGATAATAGTCATCAAAAGGAAAGGCATTTGCTCACTGGTATATATAGACTAGGAAGATCCATTACGTGAGTGCAGACAACAGCATCCTCTGTGCCATATTGCTGTGAGGGTCTATATATCCTTCTCTAAAACAGATATGTCTGTTAGGAAAGCAGAAGAGGGGAAGGAATGGAGAATGTGGAATGGATACTGGGTAGGAACCCACAATTTCAAGAGATTAGGATAAAAAGTTTGATAAACCAAGAAATTTAAGTATGATTTAAAGTAGTAAGTACACTAACCAAATAATTTTTAATAAGGAAGAAAATAACCAACAAAATGTAAAGTTGAGGAAGAAATGGAAATATTAGAAAATATTAGTGTTTTAGCTTTTAAATTTTTCAAAGTTGCAAATAAATATCAATTAAAGATGCTTATTAACTGGATTAAGTAAAATATAAAGTTAATTTTTATAAAGTTAAAAAATAATTAAAACAGACCAATCCATGCTACCAGAATTTAAAGACATAAACAAATATGTTAGTATTTGTCTGGCAAGTCTCATTCCCTTCTTCTCCTGTCAGACAAATACTAACAGATTTTAGACAAAGTTATGATATTAATATCAACCTTTAATTTATGTAAAATATTAAGACACAGAAATAGTTGCTTTAGAGCAATAAGGCATTCAATCCAGAAGGTGCATATCTATCATAAACACACAAGCAAAGATATGGGATTTTGAACACATACCTGGCATATCTTTTAATTTGTCACCTTAACATGGACATAACCACTTCTGCCCTCTTATAAAGATACACTCAAGAACTTGTTTAAAGTCACTAGCTATTAGCTTATTTTCCAAGGGCTGTGCGAGATGTTTCATTTTAAGAACTTCACAGAGGAAAGTGAATAAGGAAATATTTATATTTTTATGATATGTATTTATAACCTCTTTATTAAAGATAATTGAGACAGTTAAGTATTTGTAGGTCATTATTTTTTATTTCACAGGATTTTTTTTTAATCACTTATTCTCTGGCATTTTTCACCCAAGATTCAATGTTCTTGATATATTGATTTGAGAAGATGTCAATGGTAATGGCATAGAAAAGAAGGTGGTATGAGTAGGGGAGGTAGAGAAAGAAGGAGACTCGTCCCACCTTCCCAGTTTTAGAACTCCACTTTCCAAATGGCCCTGCCTCTTTTGAGGGAAACTTTTAAAGCATTATATCAAATGTCATTTCTGCCCATCAAAGTTTTTGTTGTTTTTGGAAAAAAATAATGTTCTTCTGCCATGAAAAACATAATTGTCTAATGAAAATGACTACTCTAATAGACAATTTATTTAATGTTTACTATTTGCAAAACACCATGCTAAGTGATTCAATGCATTACCCAACAATACTGTGCCATTTAAGGATGAGACTTGGAGAGGTTACGGGAGTTACCCTCAGACTCAAGTTAGTGAGTAGTGTGACAAAATTTGATCTCAGTTCTAACCCGAAGCCCATGTTTCTGGTAACTACTACCTTTCAATCATGTAGTTTTCTTACAGAAATAAATCTGCAACATTAAGATTCATGAGCATATATTTGTTCTAAAATACAAAAATAGCTAAAGATACTTATAGTTTGTCAAATAGCATTTCCTTTGAATAAATAATGTTTTGCCTTTGACAGTTTTAAATGTTTGGTCTAAAAGAAAGGAGAAAATATTAAATTGTCTTATTTTTCTTTTACCATCAATCTGGTATTGTTTTAGTCTCATAGATTTTCCTAAAGCAGATACTTAGTTTTACCAGTCAACACTTCAAAATTTTATTTAAAAATAAAATATTTTACTATGTATCACTGCTTGAGGGATAGAAGATTAACAACTGAAGATGTCTGGATGGAAATAAATCTAAAAACATTATTAAAGCAATCTGTATAACTTCTGTAATATGAATATATGAAGTAAGATAAAAGAATCAGGATATTTTCTCTTTAAATTCCACCCCCCAAGATACCATGTTTTTAACTTTCCTAAGGCATATTATTGTGATTTTGTTAATCATTCTGTAATTTGCTATTATCTATTTTTAAAATAAGTTTACAAATATAAATTAAATTAAATAATTGCTCAATTATGTTTTAAATGATTAAGGAGAACAATTATTGTACTATTAAAATATCATGAAATACCAAAATACATTATAAACTGGGGACTAATTACTAACATAAAAATAAGAGCAGCATTTTAAAGGTTTATTTATATAGTCTTATAGAAATACTTCGGATTTGTTTTAATTCTATCTAACTTAAATAACTGTTATTATTTTCTTTCTAGTTCTCCTCACATTAGAATTTGACCCCATATGTACACTATCATTTTTCCAATCCATTTTCTGAAGTCAGATATATAATTCAAAGAGTGAATTATTTGGGTATAACATGGCATTATCTATCATTTATATCCCCTCGGAATCTGTCAATTCCCTTCCCAATAAAAATTTTCCCCAATGTCTCAATCTCCTTCCTATTTGACTAAAGATGATGGAGGAGAAAACTCCTAAAGGTCTCATCACTCTTAGATCTTCTAACACAACAACAACAACAAAAAAGTGAAGGTCAAGTGGAAAAACATAATAAAGAAGATATGAATGTTATGCTTATCAGAAAGCATAAAATGGCCAGAGCCATTTTATTGTATTCTTTGGGAGGAATTACTGCTAAGAGTAAATATAACAAGATTGTATGAAAGGAGTAAAACTTGATTTATCAGCTCAGGCTGTCATAACAAACTATCATAGACTGGGTGGCTTAAACAAAAGGAAATTCATTTCTTTCTTGATCTTGGAAACTTTCTTTCTTGATCTTGGAAACTCCAAGATCAAGATCTGGCAGGGTTCAGTTTCTGGTGAGGACTTGCTTCCTGGCTAGCAGATCTCTTAATTGCATCATTTTTCTTTTGTGCTTACTTTAATCTTACGTTGTTTTGTACAGCAGCACGCTGTACAGGCTTATAGCCTATGATCAAAAGGCTCTACCATATTGCCCTGTTGTGTAGTAGGCTACACCATTTAGGTTTTATCAGTGCACTCTATGATGTCTGCACAATGGCTAAACCTTCTAATGACACATTTCTAGGAATCTATCCACATTGTTAAGTGGGGCATAACCGTACTTTAAGCTTTTGGTCCTTATTCTTCTTATGATCACACCAGATGCTAAGAAACTAGAAGTTAAAACCATTAACAGATTTGCTTTTCATAGGCATTGTTTGTTAAAATATTTGAAGAGCACTAGTCAGATTCAAATATATGATGAGTTACTATTTAAGGTCTAAGTACCAGATAGTTAAAATCAAAGAAAATATTTGTTCTGTTTTCCATTAGTAACCTTTTAATGATAAAACAATTATTAAATAAACATAAGAAATTAAAATGTTTAACATAGCTAAGATTTAAATAATGAAAAAATTAAAGAGGTGATTAAAGAATCATTAAGTTATAGCCATTATAGTAATTCCACTATAATTTGATTTGATTGACTTACCTACTGCATCATGAGCTACATTATGTCCTCCTAACTGAGTATAAAGTTAAAAAATCAAATGTGACATAAGTAACAAAACGAATATACATTTTAATAATCCTATAGAATGTTTTAAAAGTTGTTTTACTATATTTTTAAATACTCGTTTTCATAAATTTTATTTCTCACTTTGCTAGCAGAAAATAGGATAATTTTATTTTGCACCTTTTGTAGAATCAGTAACATACCCTTTATTTCAAGATTGTACCAGCTCTTTAGTCCTACACAATCTTTCAAAAACAATTTATTAAGTCAATTCATTGTGCTTTTCCTTCCATGATTACCCTGCCTTTTAAAACTGTATATGCTTAAATAGTCCAAGTATTCTTTAACCTATTTCTTATAATAGACAGCTGGCCATGCTTTTATTATATTTTAATTATACAGATTACTCTTCTTCATGTTCTTTTCCAAGGAAGATATAAAAAGTTAAGAATCCATCATTTTAATATTGCCATTATGTTCATGAATCTCCTCAATTAGGCTACTTTTCTCTTCGGCAGAGTAAAAATTTCAAAGTTGTTAATTATTCTCTTCTATTTTTATTTTATTTTCATTGTTACCTTTTGACAAAGAGCATTCTTAGATATACAAGTATTTTTTTTATTTTCCCTAGTTTTCTGACATTCATGTGGCAGTATTCACTATCAAGTCTCAAGTTTCATTAATAATCCAAGGCAACACCATCAATCTATTTGCTCCTTGAGAGATTTTTCTACCTGACCAAAAATAAAGCAGCAATCACACTGGAGGGTTTAATCATTAAAAATATCTCTACTAAAATTATTAAATTTCTAGGAAGGGAAAGACAACAAAGTTCAGAAAGAAAAAGTTGAGATATTACTAAAATGATTTGGGCTTTCTAGAAAGCTTCGACACATGAGATTTTTTGTTTTCATTGTATCACAGTGTAATACCCTGGCTCTGCTCTGGGCAACCTTTTGTGTCCAACCACACTGTGCACGTGGCAATGCCTAACAGATAGTCAGCTCTCAATAAACAGAGGGAAAAGAATCTAAGTGCTTACAAAGTAACAGTAAGAACAGGAACTTTTTCATAAAAACAATAGTTGAAGGAACTCAGATAATCTCCCTTTCTTAAAGTCAATTGTGATATAATCTAATCACATGGTAAAATTCATTAGATACATGGACCCAGAAAATTTGCAGGTGTTTATACCATGAGGTGGGTGGGTGTCATCAGGTCTGCCTGAGAATTCCATCATCTACACAGTTTCTTCCTTATAAACTGGAAAAAAAAATCACAGTATTTATTACTATGTAATCTTATGGTAAGTAATAATGGTGTGCTTTTTGCAGTGCCTGGTTGTTAGTATATAATAAAAGTTTTTAATATTTTTATAAACACACTAGAGGCCTGGTGCACGAAAATTCGTGCACTGGGGAGGGGGGTCCCTCAGCTCGGCCTGCCCCCTCTCACAGTCCAGGAGCCCTCAGGGAATGTCCTACTGATGGCTTAGGCCCGCTCCGGTGAACAGGCCTAAGTGGCAGACTGGCCTCCCTCTGCGGGAGGCAACCAGGACAATCAGGGGAAGGCGCCAACCCCATCACCCTGCTGCTGTTGCCACTGCTGGCTGCCGTGTCTGCTGGCCCTCCTTGGCCCTCGCAGCCATTGTGGCTTTGTCCGGAAGGACATCTGGAAGACGTCTGGTCTATCTGGTCTAATTAGCATGTTACCCTTTTATCAATATAGAAATTAGCATATTACCCTTTTATGAGTATAGATGAAAGATGATTAAAAAAATCCATAGGTTTTTAGGAAAGTTTCTCTTGCTTTCTCAAAGATTCGATTTTATATAAGCATCGTAGCCTGAAAAGCGTGAACTAAGTCGTTATAAGCTCCTGGTGTGTACTTTAGAGTCTGTATTAAGGAATTCAGTGATGTCCCTAGCACACGAGCTCACAGAAGAGTATATAAAAGAGTGGTTTATTTCCTCTCTGAAGTGCAGACAACCAAACAATTAAGACGAGGTGCTAAATCTATGTTGACAGGAGCCTTAGCAGCCTTTTCCCTATTCCATTTTACACATGGCTCTGTTAACCCAGTTATGCTTTCTTTATAGAATTTAGGCCCTTGTTTTCATTTGCTTGTTTGTCTTTGCTTCCTGCTGTTCTTTCTTAAGCTAGGGATCCTTAAGAGAATGGCTCACATTTGCCCAAACATGGGACATTTAGCTATTGGTGACACATTAACAGAAAAAGCCTTTCCCTCCTTAGGCAATCAAGAGGGAATTTCAAAATGTCAGAAAACAGAAGTTTGCTCATAGAACCAGAAAACTTTTCATTACAGCTTAGTTAACTTAATACATTAATCCATACTATAATCTAATTATATTTTATGCCAACACCTATGCTGATATGGAAATTATCTTTCAACACAGTCCAAAATATTTTACTCAAAGATGACAGTAAATTGGAAGGAAGGGAGGATGGTGCATCTTGAAATCAAAATATAAACAATGATTTCTCAACTCAAACTAGTATGTTGTCTCTTACATTATTAAAGTATATTTTTAAAAAAACATGAAAGGCATCTGTCTTACATTTAATTAGATACTCTTAATGGTTCTCATCATTTTCCACATTAAATACACGTGCACATGATGGAAACTACCTTGTGCATTTCCATAATTTCTGGATATTCAACAAAGCCTATTGTGTGAGCAATTCCTGGTGTAGTAGCCAGAATACCACTATTTCCACTATCTTATACTTAATGGTAATACAAGTGTATCCATATATCCAAATTAGAAAAAAATATTTTTGCCCTGGCCTTGTGGTTCAAGTGGTTGGAGTGCCGTCCCATGGAACAAAAAGGTTGTGGATTCAATTCTGCATCAGAACACACATCTAGGTTGTGGGTTCCATGACCGGTTGGGGTGCTACAGGAGGCAACTAATCAAATGTTTCTCTCTCATATTGATGTTTCTCTCTCTCACTCTCTCTCTCCCTTCCTCTCTCTCTAAAATCAATAAAAATATATCCTCGGGTGAGGATTAAATATAAGTAAGTAAATAAACAAACTATATTTTCTTTTCTAAAGAAATGATCCATAGGAAAATAATCTCTCTAAACAGATTTCATTCAAATAAGATCTTAGTAAAGAAAATAACAATTCAAGGTGTCAGATCACCAGAAATAATTGTCTCAGTACATGATTACAGAGATGATTAAGAGTTGGAAACATTATCACAATTCACTTTATTATATAAACCTACATTAGACTAGAGGAATAAAATAATTAAAGCTGACTTGGGCAGCTGACACCTGGATGTATTCTACGTGACCAATTACTTTGCTACTTTTAAAGGCTTTCTCTGATTATAATCTACTCAAACATTATATTCACCAAGTATCCTTACTCAAAAAGTGATAAGAGTGTCACCTGGTTTCTCACATATGATATTCACTTCTGATAATTGTTTTCCAAACATAAAAATAGGTTTGAAATAAGTCATGTGCAATCTATGTTCCATTCTAGATATAACTTTGGGCATCGATTTTTAGTATAACCAGGGAAAGATGTTAATGGCTGAAAACATGTAAAACTTAACGTACCATTGAGAAGGTTTTGATTTTACCAGTCTTGTTTACAAATCTGGTTACAGGGAACATTTTCCTTAATGAATGCTGAATGAAATTGGCTGTGTCTTCGGCATAACAGCAGTGCATGTGAACAACTGAAAATACTTTATATCTGACATGCATCTGGAGTTATGGCTCTGAATCACATGTAAGAGCATCCTTCCTAAAGGACATCTTCTTATTTGCAGAAAACGAGGGTCCAACCTGAGTGAGTGGTGGCCTGTCATTCGCCAAACATCTCATGGTCACAACTGCTTGTCTAGTGCTAATTCTAACAGTATTAGTGAGAAAATGGTGTGTGCCATTTTCTTCCTTATTCTTTATTTAAAAGTAAAGCATGAAGGGCTCTGCTAACTTCTAAGCCAACCATAGTCATTTATAGTGTGATGAGAATGGCTCTATTTTTCTCCTTAAATCACATCAGTAGTGAACAGAATGTTAGTTTATGAACATTATCCCCAAATGTTTGAAAAAAAGTAAAGTCCAAAAAATATGTAATGGCTTATTTAAAAACACATTAAAAAATGACATGCTATATTAATTCCTTATTTTTAACTTTTTAATTGTTATTTCTCTTTTTATTTATTATTAACTCTTATTAAATAATATTGTCCCTTAGCCCACTAAACCAGGGCCTTTCCAAAGAGGAGATGTGAAGCTGGTAACCCTTCAGGAATTCATTATTGGTTTGTTTTCATAAAGGAATTCATAAATGGATTGTCTTTGCTATTTCTATGTTGTTACCAATATTTTTTAGGTTGTTACATCGGTAGACTGGAAAAACCATTAAACCTGGAAGTTACTTTCTGCAGCTGATAATTCTGCAAACTTGTCACTTAACATTTCTACTCCAAAATTTCAACTGTAAAATTTAACACTTGCTTTAGACTCTTTCTGAGTTTCCCAAAGTGCTTCACCACCTTATTCTTAGAAAATACAACAGAGACCACTATTTCTGATTTAGTTTCTTTTCTGATTGTGTGGAAAACTGCTAGGAGGCAGTAGAGAATGGGTGTGTTGGAAGTTACAAGTCTAGGTAAAGAATATTGGTAACCAAGACAATGAAGAACTATCCTCTCTAACAAAATGGTAATATGCAAATTAACCATCACTCTGCCGCATAAGCCACGCCCACCAGCCCAGCCACGCCCACCAGCCAATCAGGGCGAGTATGCAAATTAACCCCAATCCAAGATGGCTACAGCCACAGAGAACAAGGTTTCCCAGGTAACAGAGGAAGCCAAGCTTTCCATAGCCATTGCAGGCCTAAGCCTCCACTCAAGCTACAAAGTTTCAATTATAGAAGGTAAACAAATTCAAACAAATGGCGGCAGAATGGAGCTTGAGAGAGCAGGCCAGGGTTGCCGGCGGCAACAGGGGAAGCAAAGCTTTCCGCATACCCTGGCTGGGCTCACCCGCTTAAGGCTACAAAGTTTCAATTGTAGAAGGTGAATTAACTGCCACAGAAATGGCTGCCGCCCCGAAGGGAACAGCAGGCTTGGCTCCACCCCAGGTTACAAAGTTTCAATTGTAGAAGGAAAATAAATTCCAGATACCAGGGCCTCCTCTTGGGTAGCCAGGGTGCGTGGCTGGCCTGCAAACCACCACAGGCCCCTTGCTCAGGCCGCCCCACGCCCCAAGGGAACCCCACCCTGATCCGGGACATCCTTCAGGGCAAACCAGCTGCCCCCCACCCCTGTACCAAGCCTCTATCCTATCTAATAAAAGAGTAATATACAGATTGATCATCACTGCAACACACAATATAGCTGCCTCCATGTGGTCAAAGATCCTGCCCCCATGTGGACACAAGATGGCCACTACAAGATGGCCAGCAGTAGAGGGCAGTTGGGAGACACCCGGCCTGCAAGGGAGGGCAGTTGTGAGGGACCAGGCCTGCAAGGGAGGGCAGTTGAGAGGGACCAGGTTTGCAAGGGAGGGCAGTTGGAGGTGATCAACCCTGCAGGAGAGGGCAGTTAGGGGTGACCAGGATGGCAGAGGAGGGAAGTTGGGGGCAAACAGGCTGGCAGGGGAGCAGTTAAGCATCAACCAGGCTGGCAGCAGAGTGGTTAGGCGGTGATCAGGCTGGCAGGCAGAAGCGGTTAGGGGCAATCAGGAAGGCAGGCAGGCAAGCAGTTGGGAGCCAGCAGTCCTGGATTGTGAGAGGGATGTCCGACTGCCCGTTTAGGCCCGATCCCACCAGGATCGGGCCTAAACGGGCAGTCGGACATCCCTCCAGGAGTCCCAGATTGGAGAGGGTACAGGCTAGGCTGAGGGACAACCCCCCACCGTGCACGAATTTCGTGCACCGGGCTTCTAGTCCTATATAATAAAAGCCCAGCAACCAAACAGCATAATGACCAGAACAACCATTTGACCAGACACTCAATGCAGGAGCTGCCCCCTGGTGGTCAGTGCACGGCGCTCCCATATCCGGAGCAGCTGCTCAGAGGGTGGGTCCACAGCCACTTGGCTGATGGGGATGAGCCGCGCTCCCACAGTGGGCTGATCCCCGCAGGCCACCTCCCACTGGTGCACGAATCACAGCACTAAAAGCTGGCGGTTACTAAGTACTGTCCTTGTGGCAGGCAAAGGCCTGTACTCTCCACGGAATCTCAGACAATGCCAGGACCCACCTCACAGGGTGGATCTAAGAGTTTCCATTCATAGCTTTCAGAATAGAATGAGATTATCAGCTTTTAAGTAGTTGAGGGAAAACACACACTGCTCCTTTTTCATTCTTTTCCTCCTGCCTTCTTCCAAGAAAAGACCAACTGGCTCCCAAGGCCCCACCCTGAGCGCTGTGCGGAGAGCTCACTGGCCCTTGGCTCCAAGTGAGTCTGCCTTCCAATGGCTTTTACACCTAACACCACTGCTTGAGCATCTTATTCAACCCGTATCACTGACTGAGCACCCGCCATGTCCTCGGCGTGCCCGGGTGCTCATAGAGCAGCAGGGAGCCAGCCACCCTGTCCTACTGAGCGTACGTTCTGCCAGGAGAGGATGGGGGTGCGGGGAGGAAACAGCCTCGGACAGATGTGAGGTGCAGCCGTTAGAGGGCATGGGCACCATGAAAACATGGGAATGTAGCCACATAGGGGCTCCGCGAGGGGAGGGACAAAGGGAGGCCACTGAGGGAAAGTGGACGCGTGGAGGAGAGCCAGGTGGATGCAGGGATGGAGGGCCCGTGAGAACCTGGCGTCCCCTGGGTGCAGGGGGAGGTGCCGGGGCTGAAGGTGAGGACCCGCTGGCTTCTGTGTCAGGAGCAGACTGAGGGGGGAGAGGAAGCAGGGAGACAGCAGGAGGCGACAGCACCCTCCCTGAGGGCGATGCGGAGACAGTGGAAACTGTGGCAGCCAAGATGGTGGCTTTGGGGTGTACTGGAGGAAAGCCAGAGCGTGAGGAACAATAGGGTTGGGGCGTGGAGGCCCCATGCTCAGCTCTGCCCCTGGGAAGACAGGGTTTCTGGCAGCTGCTGGCAGGGGGCCTGGGGTCAAATCCTGATCATTTTGAGGGTCTGACTGTAAAACCCAGACCTTAGTTTGAGCTCCTCATGAGAGATGTGGATGTTCACGACCAGCCTCCCACCCTGACGTCCAGGAGGCGGGTCATTCCCGTCTGGCTGCCCTAATCCCTCTACGTCCCCTCCTCCCTCCCCCCCCCCCATCCTCCCCTGCCCCCGCCAAGCTCTCTTCAGTGATGACAAGTACTTATTGGAAACAAGCAAATAGTTTTATTTTTGGTACCAAAATAACCAACAAAACGAAACAGAATGTACAGTATTATGGAAAGCAAACATTGAAATCTAGGAAAATGAAGCCCCCTTGTGGACACACGGATCAGCTGTGCCCGGAACCCGGGTCACGCGTGACATAAAAGGGCTCAGGGTCCAATGCAAAGGGCTTGCCCAGAGGGGGTCGGATTCCAATCCCTGACTCCAGTTTCCAGGACAGAGAGGATCCCGCAACACAGCACAGCACGGCCCAGACCAGCCCCAAGTCCCGCAGCCTGAGGCAGTGCTTGAGGTGCTTCCAGAGAAAGAAACGCTCCTGAGATGCTGGGACAGGGCGGGGGATCAGCATCCAGATCACTGCCTCTAACTCCCACCCGGGGTCTGTGGTGCTCCCAGCTCTGCCCCCCCTCCCCCTCCCACGTCCCCTCCAGGTGAACTGCAGATGGCCCTTCCCATCCTCCACAGCTCCCATGGCAGGTAGGGAGGGTAGGGGGTCATGAGGGGAATCTGAAGACCTCGAGGAAGTGCCGATTGAAGAGCCAGAGACAGTGTCTGCCCACCCGCCCCCCCTGGCTGAACCGATTAACACAGAGGCCTCATGAGTGTGTGTTTAGAATCGGTTCCCTTCTCTCCACCCTTCTCTCCACCCTACTCTGCCACTGCAACTTGGCTGTTTTGGACAAGTCGACCTCTGGGGTGGTAATTCTCTCTCCTTTAAAATGAGAACAAGAGCCCGGCAGATGTGGCTCAGTGGTTGAACATCGACCTATGACTCAGGAGGTCAAAGTTTGACTTCCTGTCAGGGCATTTGCCTGGGTTGTGATCTCGATCCCCAAGTGTGGGGCTTGCAGGAGGCAGCCGATTCATGGTTCTCTCTCATCATTGATGTTTCTATCTCTCTTTCTCTCTCCCTTCCTCTCTGAAATCAATGGAAGATATTCTATATAATAAAAGCTTAATATGCAAATTGTCCCCTCGACTAGGAGTTCGACCTCTTGCTATGACGTGCGCTGACCACCAGGGGGCAGCACGGAACATGGTGGATGTCGGCAACAAGGCACTGGCAGCGGGTGGCAGTGGAGGCACTGCTGGCCCCAATGGGCTTCTGGGTGAGCAGGGCTGGAGCTGCCGGGACCGCAGGGGCTGGTCAGGTTCACCATGAGTTCACACAGGAGCCGGTCTGCTGAGGCCAGTTGGGAGACAGCGCTGCCCGCCCGGCTCCTGTGTGGCGCCATGGGGCAGCCCAGAGGTCCACTCTGCACCCCAGCCGGCGGCATCTGGCCATGCTTACCGCATCTCCGCGTGGGGACTCGGGCACCGTGACTCAGGGGGAGGGGGCTGCGCGGGGGCCCAGGGGCCCAGGTGTTGCCCAGGACCCAGAGGTCAGCTGGGACCTGCCCTTCCACGCCAGACGCTCACGCTTCGATCGCCGGCCATGCCTAGGGACTGCACCTGTACACGAATTTCGTGCACTGGGCCTCTAGTTTATATATAAAACTTACAAAACACGAGGGTGGTTTTGATAAGAGCCTGCAGAAAGAATTTTAAAAAGAGGACAAATTTTGACACAATGTTGAAAAATTAAGCAAATAAATTAAAAAATAAACAAGTAATCTTAGAGATTTATAAAATAATGGCCATAGAATATCCTCATTGTTAATACAATGTACCCTGATTTTGTATGTGTGAATGTTAATATTTTTTAAATTACAAATTGGTTGTAACAGAATAGTCATGGGGGTGCAAAGTACAGTATACAGAATACAGTCAATAATATTCTAATAACTATATATGGTGTCATATGGGTATGAGGTTTATCAGAATGATCACTTAGTAAGTTATACACTGTCTAATCACGGGGGTGTACACCTGAAACTAATACAATATTGCATGTCAACTGTAATTGAAAAATAAAAATTGATTAAGAAAGGATTTGTCCATTTACTCTTTTGTCAATTTCTATCTCCACACAGCTTTTCATATAGACCGTTATTATTAAAACCAGATTTTAAAAGACCGTAAATATACATATCAGTGATGCAATAATTTAATTAGGGAACCAATTTGATGTCACTGCAAATGTTTACTCTGAAACAACCTGCATTTGCACTTTAGAAGAGCAAGCTTTCCCACATTCCCTAAGCTACTGACACCATTAATTAGCCGTATAAGCATACAGACTGAATCTCCTGCACCAGGATAGTGGTTCAGAAGTACTTTCTCTAGTAGCTTGCCCATGTGAAAGCTTCTCTCTTAGTTCTTATTTTTCTCTTTGGCTTCTTATATAGAGACTGTAAATCTGGGATAAACATTTGGGACACACATCTCATTTGGAAGCAAGAGCAGCTCTCCGTTTGGATCAGCTTCCTAGGGTGCAGAATGTAGATCAAAGCCCGGTAGTGGCTGACCAGCCCTGCCGGCCTAGAATTACTAAATATGTTTCTCTGTTAATGGGGGGGGGGAGGGGGTGAGGAGAGGGGAGGGGGATGAAGGATGAAGTTTCTCCTTAAAGTTGTAGGGTATTATTTAGAATTTACATAAATAACACATAACCCTTTACTATGTCAGATGAATAGCTTCAATTTTACTCACAAGTTTTCTATTTTCCCAGTTACCTAAGTGAAGGAAGCAAAGACAGACTTTACTACTAGGACTCTATCAATGTAAGAAAGTATTCATAATGATTGACCTTAAGCTAAGAGATGTTTCTTTCAAATAATTTAAATAGTTTAAAATGATCACTGATGCCATATATAATTTCAGTCATATTGAGTGTTAATCAACATGTATAGTGTGAATTTCAATGCTGAAGTAAAGAAAATATTAAATGACTAATAATTTGGATACTAATCAGGGGTTAAAAAAAACCATAATGTGCATATATACACAACACACAAAGGAAACATAGATTTAGCATTTCAAAGATCAATCCTCACTAAGCACTAAGTAAATAAGCACTAAAGAAAATAAAATAAAATTTAATAGGTTCACTTACTGTTTCTACAACAAAAATTGATTTGCATTTTAGTTTTGCCACAACTCTTATTTCCCAAACCCTAAATCCTTATGCACTCAATTCCATATAGTCTAACCTGGATCACAAAAAAGTGGTAGCTTGAGGAATTATGCTTCCTCTCCCTCACTTTCTCTTCTCAGCAAAAGGCAAACAAATCAGCCACCAAGCCCTATTAATAGTTTATTTTAACTTTGCTGAGAGCATCCTATTCTGTCCATTCTTACTGCCACTACATTGTTGAGATTATCAGTTACACTTTATATGACAGTAGACTATAATTTTCACCTGTTTATTGTCTTATTCCTCTGTCTACAATACTATCTTCAAAACAAACTTTTATATGCCCTTTGATCATATCAACTCTGTGTTTTATTTAAAATGAAGAAAACAAATCATGATCAGAAAAGTATAAACAAACAAACAAACAAAAATCCTTCCTAAATTCTCACCTTGATAGTTGAGGTTCTTAATCTAAGACAAATTTTAGTAAGCACAAAAGTTACCTGAAGATGTTGCAAAAAATCCAGAATCTGAGATATTTAATAAATTGATTTTGTGATGAATGGATATAAAAAAAAAAAAAAAGTGTGGTAGTGACAAGAAAAAAATTCTGAGATGCCCCAAATTAAATTACAGAAGATGGGAGGGAAAGGAAGAGAGAAGAGAGGTTAATCAGTTAACAGCTGTGGGCCAAAACCATCAAACAACTTCACATGAATGTATGTTGAAACTTTGAATTAACTTCCAGGTGACTATTTCAGCAATAATCTAAAGATAACAGGCAAATAGCCAACTCCCATGTGTCACTTTATCTTCAAAACAACTTTTATCTTCCTTCCCCATTTTAATGTATAGAAGAGGCCTTCATCTCCAGGACAGTGGGCATGTGGTCTTTTCCATCAAGCCCTATTGCTGATGGTTACTAGTGCATGTCCCAGGAACTAGTCCTTTTTCTGGCTAACATGAGGCTCAATAAATCTGTTCTTTCAAAAAGCTTTCACTATGAAGGATTGTGTTTAACAGTAGATTTATACAACATGATAATACAGATGAATTATCTCAAAAATATTTACAGCAAAAGAAGCCAGACACTAGAGTATACACTGTATATAATTCACTTATATGAAACACCTAAAATAAAATAAAATAATAAAATTTAGTGATCGAAATCAGAAAGTGATTGCTCTGGGGGAGTAGAGGGTAAACAGTGGGGGAGTACTGACCCAAAATAGACATGAGGGATGTTATGGGGCATTAGAAATGGTCTGTATCTTGGTCTGAGTGATTGTTGTACAAGTGTCTACAACTGTCCAAGCTTATTTTATGTTAATTATACTCAAATTTTTAAAGGAAAATTTAAAATGACCCAAAACAACCTAGATGTCTTTCATTAGAGAATAGAGAAACTGAGATATATACAATTGAAAACTATATAACAATCAAAATGCTTGCACTAAAACTATATGTACATACATAAATTTATTTTAAAAGCATAATGTTGAGCTAGGAAGGAAGGAAGGAAGGAAGGAAGGAAGGAAGGAAGGAAGGAAGGAAGGAAGGAAGGAAGGGAGGGAGGGAGGGAGGGAGGGAGGGAGGGAGGGAGGGAGGGAGGGAGGAAGAAAGATAATATGTAAAGAATGCATGGTGTATGACATCACTTCCCTAGACTGTAAAAGTATAAGACATACCATACATGAAAATATATTCATGTGGGTTCATAACCACTGGGTAATTGGAGAGAAGAATGGAATTGAGGTCACAGCTAACTATAATGGATTTTTTCAAAAGAAAAAAAAATGTGATACAACCATAACTGTCTTAAATATTTTAAAACCTGTGTACTATATTTGAAAATAATGGAATTTCATGTTATTGAGAATACCAGTATACCAATGTAGGATTTTAATATTACTGTTTTAATTCATATTTAACAGCCACATTGTCTCTGTGCTATCTCATATAGCCATGAAAATAATTGCAAGTTACTTCTTTCTTTGGCACTTGATTAATTTACTAAATGTGCCTGTCAAAGGAAACAACCTGAGACAAGTATATGGCCAGCAGCTCATAAAAAATTGAGCTGTGGTTTTATGAAGAGTGTGCTCATTTTCTTCTAAAGAAAACAAGACCAGCATTCAGCACGAGTTTCTCCTAATGTTACAGTAGTTAGTTAGTTAGTTAGTTAGTTAGTTAGTTAGTTAGTTAGTTAATTAGTTATTAACAAAGGAAGAAAGCAAATGAAATAAGAAATTAAGACTAATTAACCAGGAGGCTATAACTAGGCAGCTTCACCCCAGAGGACTGTTGCACTTCAGCCATTAAAGGCATAGACCTTCATCCCAAAGCAGACAGGAAAAACCAGTTTTCCAGTCTCCCCAGGAACAAATAGGGCCCATTCCTCCGGATTAACAGGGGTGAGGGGAGAGAAACAGGGAGGGGGAAATTCCTCTGCTGAGGCAGGTGCAGTAGAAGTCAAATGAAGAAGCACAACTATGAGGCAGGCTCAGTAGAAGCCAAAAGGGTGATCATAAAGGGGAGGAGGCTAGCCTGGGAAAAGGATCCAATAGGATTAGGGCACAGAACTTCAGAAGATCCAGGGAAGGGATTGAATAAGAAGAGGGCCTATCATCTGGCTGTAATACACAAGCCCAGGAAGAAGTAGGAAGAAGACTGTATAGTTTGAAATAAAGCCTGCTCTCTCCCAAACCCAATGAAATACAATCAAAGCATAACAAAGGCCCGGCTCTCTCCCTAGTGGCCCTTCGAGCTGAGCCTGGGTGTGGCAGCCCTAAAGCACAGAGCTGAAAATGGCCTGGAGGGGAACAGAGACTAGACTGGATTACCGAAGCTCAGATGTCCTGCCAGACAGTGAAACAGCAGCTCTGTGTCTTGGTGGATTCAAGGGCTGGCCTGTGGCCCCTGAGACTTGACTTCTGCAGCCAGATGGAGCTGAGCCACTTGGCCATGGATGCAACAGTGCAACAGCCTCCAAGGGGGCATCCATGCCCTGCATGCCCTTCTCTTAAATCTCATTACTATACCGATAATCCTTTCATGCATGAGTCCCCGAAATTCTTTTCTCAGGACCTCCCAAGAACCCATTTTCTCTGAGTACACACACTAACAATAGAAAGTAACCACCAATTAATAACAAAAGAACAGAAGACCAAAGAGTAGAATATGCCATTAATAATTCCTGGAGATTCCCAGCCATCCACCCTCAGCAGACACCCCCTGAAATGATTCTTAAAGTGGTCATATGCCCATAACTGGAGGGCACAGTCCAATTAAAAACTAAAGCAATAAACACAAGGACATTTCTGGAAACGTATCCTGGTCAACCTGAACGTAGCAGGGAGAAAGCGCTGCTGAAAACACTTGCATGGCCGTCCCAGTGTTCCATATCACAAGGATTAAAGAGGGCTTCCCGAGCTGCTTAACGGGGAATGTGGAAAGAGCAGGAAATGGGTGTTTAATAGTGTCACAAAGAAACACTATGGGGATGAGTTAATTAAATAGCAATGTCCCTGCCCTCGGAAAGGGCCACGAGGCTGCATAATGTAAATATTTTCCGCTTAAATTCCACAAAGAAACGGAATCTTCCTACCAAGGAGAAACAAGAGAATTTTCAATAACCCTTCTATTACCTCAGTAAAGTGTGGTGTTTGAGCCAAGTTAGTGTACCAGCAGAGAGCCTTCAGGTTAGGGAAGAGCACACAATGTGGGTTTGTAACCTCAGAACCTGTTGAAAATGGCCCTATTCTGTTTAATAAGACTCGGAGTTGCTTTTAAGAGATGACAGACCAAAATGGCAAGTCATGCAGCCAGGACAGGCACAGAGGAGATAACCTTTTTTTTTTTAAATCCTCACCTGAGGATATTTTTCCATTGATTTTTTAAAATGTTTATCTTATTGTTTAAAGTATTACAAATAGTACTACCTATGTCTCCTTCCCCTTCCCATTGACCTCCCCCCCTCCCCTACCTACCCCTCCCCCGTCACTTGCCCTCACCCCCCCCTCCAACCCCCCCCCCCCCCCCCCCCGCAGTGTCTTTTAAAGAGAGTGGAAAGACAGAGAGAAACATCAATGTGAGAGAAACACATTGTTTGGTTGCCTCCTGCACATGTCCTGACCAGGGCCTGGGCCGGGGAGGAGCCTGCAACCAAAGTATGTGCCCTTGACCAGAACTGAACCTGGAACCCTTTGGTCCACAGTCTGACACTCGATCCATTGAGCCAAACTGGCTAGGACCAGAGGAGAGAGCTCTGGCCTCCAGCTACACTGGAATCAAAGTTGCGCCCCTTGCTCCCTCCTCCCCAACCCCTCAACCTGTACACGTGGAATCAAAGGACAAGAACATAACTGGAACTTGAACACCAGACCAAGGGTCTGTTGTCCGGGAAGATCCCATGTTGATGCGCCTTTACCATAAATGGACAAGTTCAAGGTCCTCCAATTAAAACTTGCCCACCAACACTTCCACAAACCTGTTCCCCTTAACTGCTAAAAAACTGCTTAACCTAGTCCAGCTAGCAAGATGGTTTGGAGGCATTGCTAAGCCTCCCATCTTCTTGGTTGGCCCCTTCCTGACCAATAAACCTTTCTGTACCCCCAAACTCTGACAGTTTGAGTTTTGGCTTTTCACAGTGTCGGGCTCACAAACCAGAATTCAGTAACAGGTTCAGTGTCTTCTTTTGCCTGAAGTCAAAGGATCATTCCTGGGAACATAAACTTTGAACAAATATATATATACAAAATATGAATTTCCTGCAAATGGTATCATGGGGGCCCTGATTTTTTTCTAGATGACATAGCAAAGTATAAGAAGAACTTAAGGCAAACAGGAGATAAGCAGAACTGGGAAATATCAGAAGAAAATTCAGACTGTCTCAGAATATATGACATTTTCTTAACTACTTCAAGCTAAGGTTTCCCATCATTTTCATCATGAGAAGATCTTCTAGATGCTGGTATAATAACGTGGTAGTATGTTTTCTTACTGTCTTGCATTTATGTAGTAGAGCGCTTTCATATCATTTGCTAAGCTTAAAACAACTGCCTTACCTTTACCCTCCCTCAAAATTCTATAAGGGTAGTTTTTAAGCATCTTTTCTGGCAATGTGACTCTGACTCCTGACTCAGCTGATTGGGCTTCTGGCCAAGCTGAGCCAATCAGAGTGCCTCCTCTGAGAATTTCAAATGAGAGTGAGAGACAGAATTACGGTTACACCATAGACCCAGAATAAAGCATGTAAACTTGGGGACCATCAGTAACCATCTACCCTCTATCGCTGGACCTCAGGCCCAGAGAAAGCCAGTCTGCTAGGGAAAACGAATGAAGCAGTTGTAAATGGGCAGAAAGAAGACAAGGTCAGAGTATGAGAGAGAGAGAAGGCTTTACGTTCCTCAGAGCTGCCTGCTTCCCAATTGTCTCTGATGAGACCCAGCTGCATTCCTCACAAATGCTGGTTCTGCAGGATAACATATTTCTGCAAGTAATGATGTCAACTAATTGTTTCTTAAGCTTAGCTTATATTGATTTCAGTTACTTGTAACAATAGCCTCAATGGAATATTAACCCACCAAAGTGTAGGTCAAAGCAGTCTCAACCAATCATTTTCTGATCTCAATAAGTACCAACCTAAAGAATTCTCACAGATGGATATCTAGATTGGGTGAGCCATACTTGAGCATTGGAGTTAAAATCCTAGCGCTCCTTTAGCCCAAGTTGCCTAACTAAGATCTATTTTTGTCTTTATCCAACACATTTCACTCTTACAGGAATGTAGTCCATGAACATTTCAGGTTATACTTTGAGAACTCTTTATTACAAGTGCTATTACCGCCAGGTAAATCTGTGGACAAGTAAAACAGAGATCCATGTGAAATATAGGAAGGCTATCATTTCCTCCTGATTTAAAGCATGACCCCAGGAAGCCTCTAGAGGGCAGGAAAGTTAACTTTTATTAGGGAGAGGGGGGGTAGATAAGAAATCAAAGGAAGGACTTGTATGCATGCATATAAGCATAAACAATGGACGCAAAACTCTGGGGGGTGAGGGCATGTGTGGGTGTGGGGTGGGGGGGGTAATGGTAAGATATGTACACATATAATACCTCAATTAAAAAAAAAAAAAAGAAGCCAAGAATTGTTTTCTAGATATTATAATAATAATGTTATGGACTGAATGTTTGTGACCCCCCACTCCCCAGATTCATATACTGAATTCCTAATCCACAATGTGAAGGTAAAGGAGATAGGGTCTTTGGAAGGTAATTAACTCATGGGGGCTCCACCTTCATGAATGGGATTAGTGCCCTTATAAAAAGGAGACTCCAGAGAGCTCTCTAGCCTTCATTCTGCCACGTGAGAACACAGGAAGCAGGCTCTCAGTAGACACCCAATCTGTTGGGGCCTTGATCCTGGATTCCCCAGTGTCCAGAACCATGAGAAACAAATATTTGTTGATTTACCCACCCAATTTGTTATAGCAGCCTGAACTGATTAGGATAACTATCATGCAAATAACAATGCTACTTTGGGGCAGTACTTAAAAACCTTCTCTATGCGTATTCTCGTTATATTTGTTAAAGAAGAAAACCCTGGTAACTCAAATGCAATTGAAGTCCATGACAAAAGACACACACACACACACACACACACAGAGAGAGAGAGAGAGAGAGAGAGAGAGAGAGAGAGAGAGAGAGAGAGAGAGAGAGACTGTTGCAATATACCTATCAATATGGAACACTGAACTTAGAACTCAGGAAAAAGTTTTAATCTAGGCATAGCTCCTCAGAGCTATCATTCTGGCTGTAATACACAAGAACTGAGAATAATGTTGTATTAACCAAGTTAGTAAAATTTTTAAATAACTAATAAGCTGTTCAAGAGAAAATAAAACCCTATGCAAATGGAGAGTTTAATAATCACTCTGGCTTGGAGAAATGAAAGAGAAGGGGTGAAACTTTACCCATGCTATGAATTGCTGGGGATGGGGCACTGGTATTAGCAATTGGAGGAAACAAGCTACAATTATGAAGCTAACCATCCATGTCAGAAAGCAGAGCTCTGTGGCCCGATGCCTGTTTCAAATCGAGGTCCATATCTTGGCTATTTCATAATTAAGGCACTGTACACTGTCTCCCAAAACCTGTTTTATCCTCTGTAAAGCATGTTAATGGTAACGATATTACTGAGAGTTTTTCAAGGATCACCTGAAAGTACATGTAATGTGTTTACCGTAATATGTGGAAAATAACAATTGCTCATGGATGTGAGCTAATATTAACAGCCGCATGCTTGGCTCTTTACCACTGTTGAAATAATATAAAGCCGTTCTCTTTAGTTCTTTAGGAATATAACCATTCTATGAAAAAAAAAGCCAATATATTTGACATGAAAGAAAATTAGTGGTGAAAAAAAAAAGAAAGGCTAAGTAACAAAACACAACTTTTTCTTCTGTCTCACGCAGTTTTAAAAATAGGTGATAAGAAATCAAATTTAACACTATATGCAGTGATCCAAAGTTTATATTTATAAGTAATTAACTTCAACTACATGATTTACAACAGTTGATGGTTTTTGCTTTCTATTTTCAAGTTTTATAGAAAGTGTGTGTGTGGAGAGGTGGGGGCAGGGAAAGAGAAAAAAAGCAAGCAAAGCAGAACCTCAGGGACATTTTCATGTTAAAATCATCCCACTGGAATCATTTCTTACCCTCTTTTAATTTTTTTTCTTTTGTAAGGTATGAAAAACACATTCTAAAGAGGAATAAAAGGCACAGATGAAATCAAATGCCCCAGAATTTACCTTCCTATGAGCACAAATATGCCACATTTCAAGTAATACCTCAGATATCAAGCCATCTTGAACTCAATTAGCAGGAAGTCTAGTGTTTTCCCAGAAACCCCTCCTATCTTCTTATGGCATTCTCAAAAATTTTAAGAACGGTCACTACAAATCTCTACAAGTCTCCGAATCCCAATTAGAATGTTTTTTTCTCTCTAGGATGGAGGAGCAGAAAGATGGAAAGATCCTGGATCCCTAAACACATCAGTGAGCCACTCAGTCTTGAACTCTAGAACCCTAGACTACTCATTGTGCGGGACCAACAATCCTTTCTTGTTTGTCAGGTTTTTCTATTGTTTGCTGCCAAGGACCTTTCTAACAGGCAGAGCCTTGGATGACAGCATGTGTTCTTTTATAGCAGAAACCTCTCCTTTCCAAAAAGAGCAGCTCGGTCAGGTGGGTGTTCAATCATGTGGTCACAGCAGAAGCCAAGGTATGGTTAAGCACAGCTCACCAGTTTGTTTCCAGGGAACATTCCAGGCCTGGGTCTGGGCCTGAGTCAGTCTGCCATACTGCTTTCCTCACTTGAGGAAATTTGCTGATAAGTCCCAACTATCCCTCTAACAAATGCTGTCATCTGGGACCACCCTTGCATCAAAACAGATTTTTATAAATAAGTCACAAATATGAAAAAGATTCAAGAAGCATCCTATGAGATTCCGGGGAATATTACAGGGTAGCTGTTTTAAGGATTCCTGAATCTCCCATCTTACATAAGCAGTTTTCCAAGTTTCTCAGGTAGTATTATTGGCTTGTCTCCTAGAAACACAAAGGATTTAGGGGAAGTGTTAAATGACCTACACAGACCAGTCCATCAGAATTTCAGTGGTGATCTTGCCTAATGCTACTGCATCAAGTAGTCTTCTAGGACTGGTAAGATGGGAAAAGGCAGATAAAGGCATTATTAGAAACATGTTTTTATTATAAGATTCCACATATTTTTCCATTGACAGATTTTCATTATTTTATAATTTTATAATCATGGTTATAGGATTGCAGTTTGCTTAAATTTGATTTCACTTAATATTCTAAGTACTACATATTTTTTACAGGCAAGATCTCTGTTTATCTAGATTAATACCTTTACCTTTGAAATGAAAAGGCTATGATTAAATATAAACAGTAAACTTTTAAAAGCCACTTTCAACCTCTAATTCCTTCCTCTAAAAAAAAAAAAATACCCTCACAGAGTCTCCCCCGCCCCATTTCCCCCCACCTCCTCATTTTCTTATACAAGTGATCAGATGCTCCATTCCCCAGATAGTTGGATTTTAAACTTGTGAAAATCACAAATAGTCACCAGACCAAAGGGAAAGGCGGGTGGGAGAGATAGAAGAGGGTATAGGAGGGATAAATGGTGAAGAAAGGAGACTTGACTTGATGGTGAACACACAGTGTAATATATTATATGATGACTAGAGGCCTGGTGCATGAAATTCATGCAAGAGTAGGCCTTCACAGCCACGGGTGGCTGCCTGGATCCCCCAGCTGCAGCCCCAGCTTCATCCCGGAAGGATGTCTGGTCTAATTAGCATGTTACACTTCTTTATTATAGATGTATTATAGAACTGTACACCTGAAACATATTTAATTTTATTAACCAAAGTCACCTCAATGTATCAAATTAAAAAAAAAACAAATAACCTTAATTTTAAATATAATGTTAGACTCCCATGCTCCAAATTAAGATGAATTATTTTAATATCATTATTATAGTGGTTTCAATATGGTATCAGTCAAAATTAATAATAAAATGCAAAATTGTCAAAGTACTTGAGTTTGAACAAAAGAAAGGCAGACATTTCTTGAGTTCTTCTGTTGCACATTATGCACTGAAAAACAGCACTATTAATTCAGACAGCGCTCCTACTGACTTCTGCAGGAACACTGAAAAATTCTGCTTTAAACAGAGGTAATTAGTCAGCGATTAAGAGTAATTAGTGCAAAAGAAAATGGCTTTTGTTTGTAGAAGAGCTGCCAATCCAGAAAAAAAAGAAAGAAGACTTAAGAGAAAAATTCTTGAAAAAAAATGTCTAAAGTTTTAAGGTTAATTGATTCCAAAGTTATAAGTTCAAATCTATCAGCACAAAAGTACAAAGAAAGGCAGCGAAGTACATCCTTCAGTGTGTGGTTCACACTGTGTGGGACCATCTTCCCCACGTCCTCACTTGCCTGTGTCCTCATCATTCAGGTGTAGGATTCACAAATGCCTTCTCTTCAGAGGGGGTTCCCTGATTGTCCTGGCTCATGTAGACTGCAACTCTGTACTCGGCCTTCTCTTACTCCTAGAATTTAACAGAATCTGAAACTGTGTTATGATGCATTTTCTTTTTGGTCCATTGTGTCTGCCACTAGAATGCAAGTTTCATGAGGACAGAGTGTCTACCATGTCCCCAGCTCTATCTCCAGGACTTACAGTGCCTGACACACATTTGGTGGTCAGTGACACACCTGCTGAAAAATGAATACCTGGGACCTGAAGGAGCTCCTTTGTTTACAAATATGCCTATACACAGCTGTCTTTGTTTTTCAGGGATTTCTGAAAATAATGTGTAGAATCAATGTGCATTATTTACCTAAGTCTTCATTAATAAGCCCAAATGAAACTCCTCTCAAAAGACTTCCTGTTACACATAATGAATCAATTCCTCAGCTGTGATCTGAAAGACATTTATTTATTTGTGTCTTTTTGAATAGTAAACATCTCAGTGTCCAATTCACTTTTAATGTGACCTTTTATTTAATTTTAAAAAGAAAAATTGTATAATTTAGGGGTACAACATAATTTTATATACATATGCATAGCATAATAATTACTAGAGTGGAGCAAATTGATACATCTTCTTACATGGTTATTGTGTGTGTGTGTGTGTGTGTGTGTGTGTGTGTGTGTAATGGGAGCACCCCTAATCTACTGTATCAGCAAATTTCCAGTATTCAATACAGTACTCTCTTGGTGGGAATGTAAATTGGTACAGACATTATGGAAAACAATTCATCTTTTGTAATTCCCTCAGTACCTACTATTGCATGTAATATCAGATGCAATACCAGTGCCTAAGAATCACATTGAAAGAATAACTCAAAACCTCACCAGATCCAAACTCTCTTCCCATGAAAACATTCTTCTTCCCTTTCAAGTGTTTATTTTTTATTTTTTTTTTTGTTTAAAGTATTACAAAGAGTAGCACATATCTACACCAATAAAAGAGAAACATGCAAATTAACCATCACTCTGCTATGCCCACCAGCCAATCAGGAGGGAATATGCAAATTAGAAGGAGAAAGATGGCGGCTGCCCAGCTGCTCCAGGCGCTGAGTGGCCGGGCCCGGCAGGACGCCTGCTACGAGGGGTGGTGGTGAAGGGATCCATAGGAGCGGCACTCTGGCCACAGCGAAGACAAAGACTGCAGACTCCGGAGTCTGCAGCGAAGATGAAGGCTGTAGACTCTGGCCAGAGCCAAGGCCTGGGTCCCGGGTGCTGGAGGAAAACCAGTGCTGGAAGCCAAGGGAAGGAAGGCCTATGGCACGAATCTCTTCATGCAATGGGCCTCTAGTGTGTTTAATAAAGACATCTGTCTAACACTGATGTTGCCCTACCCTGAAAGCCAAGTTCCTGAATATGCCACACCTTTCCTTATGGTCTACTGCATAGGCACATCTACACCTGGATAAGCAATGCAGTTAGAGTACTTTCACAATACCGTTTATAAAATAGCAGTTGACACCTACTATATTTACTGTCTTTTTATAAGTGTTTCTTGCTCCTACTCTCCCCAAACCAATCTAGGTAATAAAAATGATCTGGAGAGCATTGGTGAACCAATAGAAACTGCGATAATTTCCCTTATGTCTGCCTGTCCTACTATTCTAAGCAAACAAGTTTATTTTCCAGTAGACCCCAGAAGATGACACTTGTCTAAAGATCTAGCCAAATCCAAACCTTAATTAATTATGAAAACAAACTAAATTCTATGATTTTTAATTGAGTTTAATATCTTCACATATTTATATTGTTACAAATCTGAAACAGTCACTATAATTAATCTTCCACCATGACTTGCACTTCATATTAAATATTTTTAGATCATAGATGAAAATGCACTATTTAGTGAAGCAATTTCACATTTATAGTGGTGTATGCCAGAACTATAGGAGAGAAGTTGGAGATAAAGTTTCCACAGATATTTGTTAATGTATAAAAGACATATTCATATTTACTTCCTAAAAGCCACATACCTATTCTGTTTAGTGCTTAACTTTTAATTAACTTCCAATTTTTGAGAAAAAATGAACTCTTTCTAATTACTCAAAGAAATATTTTAAGTATATTACTGAATATACAAAGAATAAGATATGTTTTTCCTAACATTACTATTTAGAAATAATAGAAACCACCTTTTGTTCGTATCCATATAAATACCTCCCACATAAATATTCTCACATTATAGGGACATGATCAAGTTATTACTATATTTTGAATAATATAATACTATCGGAAGAAATATTAATCTAAAAAGACCTCTATTAATATCACATTTAGATGATTATAGAAATTTTATGTGTAGTGAAACAAAAAGAGTAAAAATAAATATAGCATAGAAATTTAAAACATATAATAATATCAGGGTTCTAATTTTTTCAGTTTCAAATGCTATATATGGTTACAGGCAAACATTTTTATTCAACTTCAAAACAGTGTAGGAGAATGGGTGCAATGCAAACCAGAGGATTTTTAAAGTCCAGTTTAACATCCACTCACAAGACAACCATGGCCACACTTGACATCAGGTTCACTTAAAAAGATATGGCACAGGAATACAGAATGTCAGCAACGCAGTGACAAACATTCAAAACCAGTGACAGAAGTAGTCCACACAGCCCACAAGATTTGGGAGGAAAGACTCACCTTGGTCAAGTGCAAGAGGCAGCCTGGCTTAAAAGCCTCATTCCCCACAGGAAACAATATCTCTTGTTAACAACTAATAGGCATGACGTATAGGGACCCTGGAAGCACCTGTCCAATTACAATAATCACCGCGCTTAGGTAAGCCCCCAAAATATAATGTCCTTATCATCAATTTATAGTTCATTAACAGTTTCCCCTAAGATAAATGCTATTTGCCAATCTGTGGTCATTTTTTATCATAAACAATCTTGCTAATAATATAGTTATTCTATCTCTATCAAGTTCCTAGGAGAAATACCTGATAAATTGAATCATAACTCAAACAGAAAAAAAATCAGACAATGAAATTCTATAGGTAAAATGCCCTCTGTCCTTCCACAAATAGATCACAAGGAAAATAAAGAATTATAGATTGAAAAAGGGTCAAGACTAAAGTAGAATCTAGGGAATGCACACTTTTTTGATAAAGCATCAAGAAATGTTAAGTTATTGATAACTGTAAATGTCAGGATTATGGTTAAGTTTGGGGGGGTACAGGTCAGAATTGGGTCAGAACACATAAAAGGGTCTATAGGATGACTGGAAAAGTACTATTTCCTTTTTTTGGTAAAAATATATAACAAAAATGATTATTTTAACCATTTTCAAAGTATCTTTTTATTGATTTCAGAGAGGAAGGGAGAGGAAGAGAAAGAGAGAGAAACATCAATGAGAGAGAATCATTGACTGGTTGCCTACTGCACACCCAACTGCACGCCCAACTGCACGCCTCCTTTTGGGGATGGAGCCCACAACCCGAGCATGTGCCCTTGACCAGAATCGAACCTGGGACCTTTCAGTGCCCAGGCTGATGCTCTATCCACTGAGCCAAACCAGCTAGGGCTATTTTAACCATTTCCAAGCATACAGTTCAGTAGCATTAAGTATATTCATGCTATTGTAAAGTAAATACTAGTATCCACTTCTAGAATTTATCATTCCAAACTAAAACTCTGCACCCATTAAACAATTACTCCCTATGCTCCCTCACCCCACCCCCAGGTAAACACCATTCTACTTTCTGTCTCTGTGAACCTGGCTATGTACCTCGTTTAAGTGGAATCATTCAATATTTGTCCTTTTGTGTCTGGCTTGTTTCACAAAGCATCATGTCTTTAAGGTTATTCATGCTGTAGCTTGTATCATAATTACATTATTTTAAAGACTGAATAATATTCCCTTGTATGGATATACCTATTTTGTTCATTAGTCCATTGATGGACATGGGTTGCTTCCATCTTTTAGCTACTGTAAATTATGCTGCTGTGCACATTGCTTGCATAAATATCTGTCCAAATCCCTGTTCTAAATTCTTTAGGATATGCGCTCAGAAGTGAAATTTCTGGAGCATGTGGTAATTCAATGTTTAATGTTTTAGAGGACCTGCTATGTTGTTTTTGAAAAATGCTATTTCTTGACCTGGATTTTAGTTATAAGGAGTGTAAGATGACATTATCTTGCAGCTAGACTGGGAAAGCTTTATGGTTACCTCCTGGGACACCTGGCAGTGTGGTACAAACTCTTGCCCAAGATGGTGTAGGCTAATAATTTATGAGGGCAACTTAAAGTTGAAACTCCCCAGTTCACACCAGGACCAGCTTATTGATGATTTACATCTGGTATAACTGCTTAAACAGCCTGACTTGACCTGAGCATTCCTACAACCAAAATTATTCATGTACATCTTGGAGTTTCATAATCTGAAAGCAAAATGTGTTCTTTGTAACTAAGAAATGACCCTGGGAAACTGCACCTAAAGCTACATGGGCCCTGATATTTTACTGCACTTACATTCTCCTACCCTACAGTGTGTTTGCCTTTCATGAGTGGGCTCAATAGTCTTGAGTCCTTTCAATTACCCAACCCTGTATAGGCACTGAAAAAGAATACTTGCCATATATTCCCTTGTGTAGTCTTATTTATATGGTTTGCTAAAAAAAAAAAAAGATTAAAAACAGAATATCTCCACTAACTGGAATCCCTTATCCCACACTCTCTCTCAATCACTTCTCCCATAAACGTTAGCCTTGGTCATTACTTCTGTACCTATTGATTAGTTTTGCTGGTTTTTAAATCTCATATATGGAATCATACAAAATGTACTCTTATGTTTTGCTTCATGAATATTTCATGAAAACTCCTGCTGTACAGTATTCAGTTGTGTGAATATGAGAAAATATATTCACCTATTCTATTGCTGATAAACATTTGTTTTTTCCCCAGTTTCAGGCTATTATAAATAGTGCTGATATGAACTGAACATATCAATTGGTAACATTTGTGTACATTTTTGTTATATATAAACTTAGGCTCACAGTTGCTGGATCAAAGACATGCATATATTCTGCTTTTTTAATATCCTATTTAAGAAACCTTTGCCTACACTGAAATTATTTTCCTATGTATTCTTCTAAAAGCTTTTTGTAATTTTTACATTAAGATCTCAACCCATCTGAAATTGATGCGAGATGAGAGTCAAGATACATTTACTTTTCTATATGGATATCTAATTGGCCCAGAAGAACTTAGTGAAAAGACTATCCTTTCCCACTGCATTTTTGTGACACTTTTGTAAAAATCAAGGGTAGATAGATATAGAGATAGATGATAGATAGGTAGAAAGATGGATAAAGATAGAGAGATGGATTGTAGAATAGATGGGATAAATAAAATAGGTATAGCTATAGATACAGATATAGATATAAACACAGATGGATACAGACTGTTTCTAAAATTTTTATTCTGCTCTACTGTTCCAAATATTGCATTATCTTAATTACTAGAGGCCCGGTGCATGAAATTCATGCACAGGGATGTGTGTCCCTCAGCCAAGGCTGCACACTCTCCAATCTGGGACCCCTTGAGGGATGTCCGACTTGAGGGCAGTCGGACATCCCTCTCACAATCCAGGACTGCTGGCTCCCAACTGCTCGCCTGCCTGCCTGCCTGATTGCCCCTAACAGCTTCTGCCTGCCAGTCTGATCACCTCCTAACCACTCCCCTGCCAGCCTGATCGATGCCTAACTGCTCCCCTGCCAGCCCAATTGCCCCTAACTGCCCTCCTCTGCTGGCCTGGTCACCCCTAACTTCCCACAACTGCCCTCCCCTGCAGGCCATCTTGTGGCGGCTATCTTGTGGCAGCAATCTTTTGTCCACATGGGGGCAGCCATCTTTGACCACATGGGGGTGGCCATCTTGTGTCTTGGTGTGATGGTCAATTTGCATGTTACTCTTTTATTAGATAAGATGGAGCTTTACTGTAATTCTTGATATGTGGTATGGTAAATTGTCTAGGTTTGTTCCACTTCTTCAGGATTATTTTGCTTATTCTTGGAGTTTGGCATTTCTATATAAACTTTAGAATCAGCCATACAAACACAGCAGTAACTGTTGGGGTTTTAAGTAGGATTATATTAATTTTATAGTACACTTTGAGGAGAATCACCTTTACATTATCAAGTCATCTGTTTCAAAACCAGATAGTCTGAATCTCTACTTATTTGGACTCCATTAAATTATGCCAAAGGTATTTTGTATTTTTGTAGAGTGCTTTCATAATATTTACTACTTTTATTCCTAATATTTAAGTACATCTCCTTTATCCCTCTTCAGTATGCATTCAACTGATCTATGTTCCAGCTCAATAAATTCATGTTGAATACTTAATTTTAATTATTGTATTTTTTTGTTCCAGAATTTTTCATTTTGTTCCTTTTGTGGAATTCAGTTCTCTGATGAAATTATCATCCATGCTATCTATTCTCTTGAACAGATTAGTCATAATTACTTTAAAATTTGTACCTAATAACTTTAATATCTACTTCTTTTGCAGATCTATTTCTATCCTCTGTTTTATTTTCTCTTGGTGCCTTTTTTTTTTGGTATGTCTGGTAAATGTTTACCAAATTTTAAATGTTTTGCTTGAAAAAAAAAAGTAAATATTTGGGAAAATGCAATGCTTCACCATAGAAGGTTTACCTTACCCTCTGAGAAGCAGGTTTACCTGACCCTCTTCCTCGGCCTTCCTAAATCAGCAAATATGTAGAAGGGAAGTGCTGAGTTCTCTCTGCACCTGCCTTTTTTCCAGAACCTTGTTCCTTATATCTTGGATCCTCTAATAATTCCAAATATGAATATTTCACTCTCTGGACCTATGATATCATCTAAAGCTCTTCTGGCTTTTCTGGTCCTTAGCTTCTCTGTCCACGATCTCAGCCTTCTGAGTGTTGCCATGAATTGGCAAATGCCCTGAGAGAATAACTACATTCAGAACATTAGATTTGCCTAGTTTGGGATTGCCAGCTAAAACTCAGAATTCCTGCAACATCTGCGACATTCTTATCTTTATGAATTGTTCATTCTCTATCTGAAACTCAAATGTAGTGGGGCATCCAATATTTTTATTTGCTAAATCTGTACATCCCTTTCTCTAGAAAATGAGTCCTTAAGATATAGCTGCCTCAGCAGTTCTCTGATGCCATCAAACCAATGGTGTTTTCTCTTACACATGATAATTTTATATCCCCTTCCCAGTTGTTATGAGCAGAGGTATTGGTCTTAAACAAGCTATTCCATCATAGTCAGAATTGGTAGCTAATAATGTATGCTAAATAGGAATAAGAGAAACTTTATGTACTTAACATTCACTATTTGGGAAGATGATTATTAATTTACATGAAAGGATATTAATAAATGGATGTAGAAAATATTTCCCAGCCCCTATACATGATCCTATTATTACAAATTTAGTAACCGAAACTTTAACACATGTTCTTGAGTTAATACTATATTTGATTTTTGTTTGTATGTGTAATCTAATTTTTTTAAATATATTTTATTGATTTTTTTACAGAGAGGAAGGGAGAGGGATAGGTAGTTAGAAACATCGATGAGAGAGAAACATCGATCAGCTGCCTCCTGCACACCCCCTACTGGGGACGTGTCCGCAACCAAGGTACATGCCCTTGACCAGAATCGAACCTGGGACCCTTGAGTCCGCAGGCCGATGCTCTATCCACTGAGCCAAACCGGTTAGAGCTGTAATCTAATTTTTGAACAATGAATATATATTGCTCACATAATAAATAAATTCTAATTACAGAAAATATAAAAAGAAAGCATTACTGAAGCATTTTCAGTTTATGAAACATGCAATGTACTTATTCAACTTTAGGTACTTATTGATTTATTCTCATTGTTTTCTAACCTAGAGCCCTTTTTTTTATTATTGATTTCAGAAAGGAAGGAAAAGGGAGAGAGATATATAAATATCAATGAAGAGAGAGAATCATTGGCCCTCTTGCACGCCCCACATCAGGGATCAAGCCCGCAACCTGGGCATATATATGCCCCGACCAGGAAACTCCTGGTTTATAGGTCAGCACTCAGCCATTGAGCCACGCCAGCCAGGTCCCATAGCCCATTTATTACCCTTCCTTGGTCATTTACTCCTTCAGATGACATACTCCCAGAGGTGCTTTAGCTGAAATCCCAGTTTGTATTAGTTGGGTACATATTTTAGTTTAGTTTAATTGAGCATATATTTTTCAATAAAATCCTGACCTTTGCCTTAATGCTTCCAAACTATTTATGGTCAACTAATATATTCCACATAATAGATGTTTAATATTTAATAAATATTTATCAATAAATATTTGTTGAATGAATGGTATGTTTATTATTTAATGAAAGAAAAAGAAAGTCTTAATAGTCAAGACTGTTTATCATTCAGAAAATTCCCCATAAAAATTATTTCTTTCAAACCAGACTTTGATACATATTAACTGGCAGGGAGATGGAGGTTCTGAGAATTTCCAGAAGAGCAGTTATTTTATTTTGCCATTTCAGTTCCAACTTTATGTTTTAGCAAACTGTGTTCCCAAGGGCAGGATTGATAAAGGCTTATAAGTGTTAAAGGGCTTTACACACATCTAAGTAGAAGGTCACCCAGTGAGACATGACATATTTATGTGTGTTTTTTTCTTTGTCTGTCTTGTCATGCCTATTACTCACTTCTGGTGTTTTGTTTTTTAATTTAATTTATTCATAAGAGCTCTCTCAGTATATTTGGTACATTTACTTCTTAATATATTAATTACTTATATTTTCTCAGTTTGCTACTTGAAATGGAAATATATTAAATTGGTTCTTTAAAATCAGCTATAAAATAAAGGGCATTTAGAAAGAGAAAAAGCATGTATTTTAAAATATTGATTGATTTCATATTAATAAGTGTTTACAAATACTGTGTTTGGCATTGGGAGAAAAATGACAAAGAGGGGTATAGTTCTTGTGCTTACATTAAAAAAAAAGAAAACATTTATAGGTTCAATACACATTTCTTAGAAAAACCCCTCTTTGTCATTTTGTGCTCTGCAATTAAGCTTGGGAGAATACTCCTGTATGTCCGTAAGCTACAAATACTATTATTTTTAGAGAAAGGAAGGGAAAGAGAGACAAACAGACAAAAGAGAGAGAGGTAGAGAGAGAAACTTTGATGTGAGAGAGTAACATCGATCAGTTGCTCCCCATACATACCTCGTGCCCAACTGTGTATGTGCCCTGACTGGGAATTAAACCACAACCTTTTGGTGCATGGGACCACGCTCCAACCAAGCAAGCCAGGCTGGCCAGGGCTTTTAATTGTTTTATTTTTCTTTTAATTTGGGGGGGGGCGGTTTGCTTTAAAATTTGGGCTGTATTTAAATATATAAAAATAATAAATTATCTAATATGTGAATTTTATATTTACTATCAATGCTGCCCTGAAATATCAATATGAACATGCATGTATTAAATGAAATATCTGATTACATGACTTGCACCTATTTAAAATTATTCTATCCAAAATGAGACCTTCAATAAAATTTACACGATATTTCTGATTCCTCAAGGGAACACTTCAAAAGAATCAAAGAATTAAGATTCAGATTCCATATTCACGGCCTATTCAACATGAATTTTTAAAAGGCAAAGACACATCTTTAAAGGAATGTTAAGAGAGTAGGAGAAATGAAATGTGCTCAACTTCAATAACATTATTGGAAAACACTATTTCAAAAACAGCTTATCTGTTGAAAGCTGACAAACCACCAGGACCTTGGTTGCTGTAAGCAATTTTAAAACTAAAAAATAATTCAATTAATTTCAGCCACAAAGTAAGACTTATCATCTTTTCCAAACGGAGTATCTTCTGCAATATAGTTCTCGGTACTTTGTGTTAGTGATAGGAATTTGTGAGCAAATACTGAATTCCTGCCTTGACAAGTTCATCTTTAGATTTTGACTGATACCTTTGTATCATACTAGGATTTTATTTATTCTATCTTTTGACCTTTCAGCAGGACTGTGCACCCACCTACACACATACACACAGGTGTCAATAGAAAAATCTCTCTGTACTTTGTTATTCATTCAATAGTCATATTTGTCATATAGGACTATAAGTTTTCTAAGCAGCAACATATATACATATAAAAGCTAGTTCTGAAATTTCTTAATCTTTTCTATCTCACATAGGGGAATGAAATGAGATACTGCTGCCCATTTTATTTCTCCAATCAAGTTCATGCCCTTTTTAAAAAATATACACTTTATTGATTTCAGAGAGGAAGGGGAGGGAGAGAGATAGAAACATCAATGATGAAAAAGAATCATCTGCCTCCTGCATGCCCAGGAATCAAACCGTGACCTCGTGGTTCATAGGTCGACGCTCAACCACTGAGCCAACCTGGTCCGCCAAGCTCATGCCTTTAAAACAAGGTTTGTAAGCCTATAGAATTTTAGAGGACAGGATGCTTGGTAGAGTGGTTATGAGTAAGCCTTAGTAGAGAATAATGCAAACCGTGGAGAGTTAATGGGAGAGCCACCAAAAAGCAGTTGCTCCTTAACTCCAGAGACTTTTGCCGCATAAGAACTTAAGCTCAGAGCTGCCTGTATTTTAAATATAGAAATTTATGCAAAACCTCCAAATGTGTAAACACTATGCCAAATAAGACATACATGTGTTTCACCTGACCCAAGTTCACAACTTCTCCTTTAAAGTGAATCAAGAAGTGGGTATGTCTGCTTCAAATTGAGCAATCTCTTGATCTTGTGTTTGCTGTACTCTGAACCTCTTAAAATCAAATATTATAAACCTTGCTTATCAGTATAGCTAACCAAAAACACAGTATAATTAAAAGTCTTCTGTGAAATTTGAGATGTGTTACAAATAATAGAATAAAAATGAGAAAAGTAACTAACCAAAAAGATAATTTTTTATATTGAAGATAAATAGGGTCATGTAAATGGCATAACCAACCCCCTTAGAAAGTGAGGGAATGCTAGCCCAAGATAGTAACATATTAATTGTCATGTTTTAACAAGGAATAATATTTTATACACTGACTGAGGTATGTGGAAGCTATAGTAACTACCAGAATCTTTTGATGATAAAAATTATTGCAGTTTTTCCTCAAGGCTGCTAGTGAATCTACTAAAAAAAAAAAAAAACATACTTGAAAGCGTGTTTGCTTGTTTGTTGTTTTGTCGGATCAACTTTGAAGGTTCTGTCTTCGGCACTGCTCTAGGGAAGCTACAAGACCTAAAAGAATCAATCCAGTGATTCATAGTTTCCTGGAACCTCTACCCACTTCCAGGGCTAATATCACAGCAAATGATTACTGACTGTTTCTGTGATAAAGGGAAATTTGGGGGAAATGGACAGCAGGTGAAAATAAAATCTACTAGTTTAGAAAAGGACAGGATCCTTGATAAGTGAAGAGACATACTATTCCATGTACCCATGACACAGTAGGTGCCCCTTAAATACAAGTTTGCCTGTGATCTTTAGAAAGTCTTCTATAAGATGTATATGTTGTTCATGTTTTACAAAGATACTATGTACCAAAAAAATTTACTTCACAACAGAACTACTTCTTACTTTTCTCAAATATTTTTTTATGCTATGTAACAAAGAGATTTCTACCATAACCTCTTAATGCTGAGGTAAAAACAAACAAATAAAACAAATAAAAAGATGGCCAGAGATCAGGGACTCTTAGAGATAAAAGTAGAACTGGGTTTCCAAACAGCAAACTGAGTTCCCTTTCCACAATAACTGAGGTGTCTCTTCTCAGCAATTACCTGTCAATGCTTAAAGTCAGACCAAAAACATGACTTCTTAAAAAAGTAATAAATAAGCAAATTGTGATTCAGATCTAGAATCTGTAAAAACTACTAAAGTCAATATTTTTAAAAAGCAATGGGTTAAAGATAAAAACAAGCTTTTCAAAGAAGAAAGAGGAATAACCAATAAACAAAAGAACAGATTTAAATAGCAGAATTTAGAAAACAAGGCAATAAAACCAAAATGTATTATTTTATACCCACCAATTTTTCAAAATGAAAAGTTTAAAAGATTCTTCTAAAATTCAGAAATAAATTCATTGAATTTACAGTTACAAAATCAACTTGGGTGTATTTCAGCAATATAATATTGAGCAAAAAAGTAATTTTCAGATTGTAGGAATTATTGTCCTAAGAAAAAATATTTTTTCGTTTATGCTTGGATATCAAAAACAAACAAACAAATAACCTTTGTGCACATAAATGAATTCTTTTGCCCTTCATTTAAATAGTAAAAGCTAATACTTTAGGATAAAAAAGTAAAGATATGCCTTAAACTTAAAAATATGCCTTTCATTCTAAATCATAAATCCTAATTATGAGAAGAGTTTGATCACCTGCGAACTCAACTTCTGATCCCTAAATGTTATTTCTAGAATGTAGAGAGTAATCACTGTGTTTGTTTTTTTTAATATATGTATCTTTTTATTGATTTCAGAGAGGAAGGGAGAGGGAGAGGAAGAGATAGAAACATCAATGATGAGAGAGAATCATTGATTGGCTGCCTCTTGCATGCCTCCTACTGGGGATGGAGCCAGAGACATGGGCATGTGCCCTTGACCAGAATCGAATCCAGGACCCTTCAGTCCACAAGTCTATGCTCTATCTACGGAGCCAAACCAGCTAGGGCATCACTGTGTTTCTATATGTCATATTACTCAATGATTTTTTTTTTTCAATTTGGAGAGTTACTTTGACAACCCAATCACTGATTCCCATTCTGCACCTTGATTTATTTCCAACCTCAACACTATTCTAAAAATTGTTTTGCCTACAATACTAAAGATTACTCTTTAATTAAAATTGTAACCCTTCACCCCTTTCCAAATATCTTAGGAGCATTTCCTATATCATATCCAATTCATAATAAAAGTTTATTTTAATAATTGCAAATGTTTTAATGGTATTATTTCCTCAAATGTGTTTTTATAATCATAGACTAGTGGAACTTGGCCTTACCCTGAAGTACATCTGTGTAAATTAATTTGCAACCAAATAATGTTATGTTGATTGAATATGGTTAACTTGAACAAATTTAAAATATTAGCTTAAAAAGTAAATATAACATAACTCCCCTTTATATCTAACAAATTCCTCATTACTTATAATAAGTACACAATATTTTTCTCTGAGCCAGCTTTACAAATTCCCCATTTCTTAGACATGCACAAGTGTTGAAAAGAAAAATGAAAATAAGCTACGTTATGAAAGTATGTATGATGAAAATGCCAACAGTTTTTGTAAAAAACACATTCAAATAATCAGCCCAGAAGGGAATAACATGATTACTGCTTCTTGGAGGTAGCTAAAGAATCATTTTTAAAAAAGAGTTTTAATTTGTAAATCAAGTATTGCACAGTCTGAACAGTAGATGGGATCTAAGTAAATACATCATCTATACTAATAAAAGGGTAATATGCTAATTAGACTGGGTCAACTGGTCATCTTCCAGATGTCCGACTTCCTTCTGGACAAAGCCACAGTGGTGGGGGCCGAGGCAGAGGTAGTTAGGGGTGATCAGGCCAGCAGGGGAGGGCCGTTGGGGGCGACCAGGCCAGCAGGCAGAGGCAGTTAGGGGCAACCAGGCAGGCAGGCATAGGTGGTTAGGGGTGATCAGACAGACAGGAGAGCAGTCAGGGACATTAGGCAGGCAGACAGGTGAGTGGTTAGGAGCCAGTGGTCTTGGATTGCGAAAGGGATGTCTGGCTGCCAGTTTAGACAGTCGGACATCCCCCACAGAGTCCCAGATTGGAGAGGGTGCAGGTCAGGCTGAGGGACGCACCCCCCCCCCCCACTGTGCACAAATTTTGTGCACCAGGCCTCTAGTTTCATATAAAGATTACACTGTGGATCATAAATGAATTTCATCTGTTTTCCCAAAAATTAGTTTAAAAATTCATTTTTAACTATCAGCATATGTAAATATAAAGTTCTGCTCCCCCAGTTACTACTTTTTTTAACAGCAGGAATGGCATGACTTTGCTAAAAAAAAAAAATAGCATCGCTGTAATTGTGAAAATTAGCTTCTGTTTTCCAAACTATTTTAAGACAGATGTGCAATAGAATCTACCACTGATAGTACATTTATTTTAAAAACTGAAAATTTTCAGATAAAAGTTAAAATTTTTTCATTTCCAGTTCTCATTTGGTCTTACTTTGCACACAAGGGAAAGTGTTATTTCTTGAGTAGCTTATACCTTTTTTCTGAATCCTAAAAATGACTACCTATATAAACATGAAGAAATGCAGCAGGTTGTTAAAAAACCATGCTTCCATGATTCTTTTCATCAATGTAGAAGTTAAAATCATGCTTCGTATAAAATATAAAATTGTTGTTTCACACATTACAAAATACATAATAGTATTGTGATGGGTAGAAGAATTAATCATATAACCAACTGGATTAGAATTAGAAAGAAAATCTGATCCAGAATAAGCCTTATTTATGATTCATTACTATTAGCAGGTGCAATGTAGTAAATTCAATTAATATGAAGACTGTCACTGAGTGGGTTAGCTTGTCAAGAAATTGTTCACCAAGGAATGGGACACAGGAGATTCTATTTTAAAGTACATAATTCTTCCTGATTCACTAGCACTCTCAAAATAGTTCTGTGGCCAGCACCTGTCCTGTTGTTTACTTATTTCCATCCTTTTTGCCCCCTGTTGCCCCCACCAAATGTATGAACAAAAATAACACACATCAAACACACTAGAGGGAAACAATGTCTTCCATTTTAGTATCATCAGGATGATGAAGTTATCCAGAAAACAAAACAAAACAAAATACAAATGATATTAAAGCTCTATTTTATGTGACATTACATGATCTGGTATCTACTAGGATAGAGTGTCATAAAGTAAAATATACAAGAGGTGGAGAGAAAATTTTAAAAAGTAATATTTAAAGACTAGTGGCCAGTGCATGAAATTCAAACACATTAAAAGGGAATTAATTAGAGGAAATATTTTAATATTGCTATTTGCCCTTTCTCTATAATAGACGTGTCAGAGATGAAAGAAAATCAGTAAAATGTATATGAAAATCTCCCTCCTGTCAGAGTCTGGGGCATGCCGCGGGACCCAGAGTCAAGTCCCTGCCCACCACCTGCACGTGCTTCAAAAATGCAGGAGACCCAGACCCAGCCGACCCCACTCCCATTGGGTGAGACCCAGACCCAGCTGGCCCCACCCCCATCAAGCCCCTCTGGGTGGAGGGCACAGCCTCAGGTCCCCCAGCCCATCGCTGGGTGGGGGGTACAGTCTCAGGTCCCCCATCAAGCCCCCTGGGCAGGGGGTGCAGCCTCAGATTCCCTTGCCTGGCGCCGGGGTTGGGGGCACAGCTTGAGGTCCCCCGGCCTGGCACTGGGGTGGGAGGCACGGCCTGAGGTTCCCCATTAAGCCCCGCTGGGCAGGGGGCGCAGACTGAGGTCTCCCGGCCCCACGCTGGGGCGGGGAGCGCGGCCTGAGGTCTCTCAGCCTGGCGCCGGGGCAAGGGGTGTGGCCTGAGGACCCCAGTCAAGCCCCCTGGGCAGGAGGCGTGGCCTGAGGTCTCCCGGCCCGGCGCCGGGGCGGGGGGCACAGCCTGAAGTCCTCCATCAAGCCCTGCTGGGTGGTGGTGGGAGGCGCGGCCTGAGCTCCCCTGTCAAGCCCTGCTGAGCACAGGGCGCGGCCTGAGGTCCCTCACCCCGGCCAGGCACCATGCAGTCTCAGATCCCTGCTGTTCGGTCGTGATGTTACAGTGTCCCGGCTAATTTGCATATTCCTCTATTATATAGATAGATGGTTTACATAGGAATCAAAATAAACTCCATAGTAGAAGCCTAAACTGCTAGAAAAGCACTGCTTATGGAATAGAAGAAATTTATATGATGCAAAACTAAAATAGTGAATATGACACTATGTGTTAAGCAGTGTCAGGTTTCTTCACCTGTGCTTTTTTATTTAATTCTCAAAATAGCCATGGCGTGAAGAATTTGATATCATATGTTACAAATACATAATGGAAATGAAACTTTGAGGGGGGGAAAGTAACATACCCAAGGTGTTTTAGTTCCTGAAGGGCAGAATATCAGGTCATAGCAGGTATTATAATTCCAAATTGATGAAAAAAGTATACATCCTACAGTTAAACAAAAATAGATGAGTTGGTAATAAATCTAGTAAGTTAAATGTTCCAGTTTCATTTATGCAAAACAGGCAATTAAGGAGATAAGTATTCCTGGTGTGTGGTAATAAATGCATTATTAGGAAGTATTTCTCATTCTGGCCAGTGTCATTCAGTGGTTAGAGCACTGGCCCATGCCCCAACGGTCTTGGGTTCAATTCCCGGTCAAGGCACGTACCTGGGTTGCAGGTTCCATCCCTGGCCCTGGTAGGGGAGGGTGGGGAAGGTAACCAATGATGTGTCTGACTCACATCCATATTTCTCTCTCTCTCTCCCTCCTTCCCTTCCATTCTCTCTAAAAATCAATAGTAAAAACATCCTCAGGTGAGGACTAACACACACACACACACACAAAATTTTCTCATTTGTTTTATAACTGTTGATTGGTTGATAAAAAAAACAAACAAAAAATAAAATTAGAAGTTGAAATTGGATGACAGGAAGAATCTTATATTCTTTCATTTAGATACTCATTCAACAAATCCTTTCTAGCGATGAGTAGTTTAGATCCACTGATCACAAGGGCATAGTATTGTATTGAAGGGAAAAAAGAATCAGGACTTATTAGTAACAGTAAAGCTAGTAAACTCAGTGAGTTTAGAGAAAACTGTGTAAGCTGGCAAAATATTGTGGGAAAAGGTAAAACAAATGAATGTATAAACAACTAAACTAATTAAAAAATAAACTACAAGGCAACTAAAGCACATTTACCTTCTTAGAATCATAGTTATGGAATAAACAAATACTACTTCTGAAGTTCAAACAAATGGAGCAAATAATATAACTAAAATTCAGATGTCCAAATACCTTTTTTGTTTACTCTGACCCCAGGCTTCCTCCTATAATTACAATAAATTATAGTAAAAACATACCATGTAAAAAAGTTAGTACTCAGAGTCATGCAATCGTGCAATTTTAGTACGAATGGTGCAAACTCTGGAGGCAAGTGTTAAATGGTAGGCAGAGATGAGACCTCAAAGGCTTGGACTTGAGTTCTGCATTCCCATTGCCAGAAGGCTCTGTCTGAAGCCACTGCTCCATAAAAAGAAATTCTAGATGGAGCAAATAGATGAGTCAATGTGTTGACATAAGATCCTAGATTCTGTTGTTATGGAAATTAAGTTTATGGGAGGAGAAAGCAACTAATGGAATCAGCAAACAAATAAATATGTAATTAAAAATAGAAAAACGTCTTGCAAGGTCTTGTGATCGAGAATTCTAGAGAGAGGGTGGGAGGAAGGGCCCTACATAGATGAGTTTATCAAAAGACCTATCTGAGATCACAATCAGAAATCATGAAAGGAGGGACTGGTCATGTAAAGAACTCAGGGCAAAGCATTTTGAACAAACACATAAACAACGTGTGAAACAGCTTTAGGAAAGAAAAAGTTTGAGATTTTCTTGAAGCTGAAAATATTTCTTGGTGACTGAAGGTTAGAGAGACTTGATGGAGATAATATATTAAAGGTAAAGAGTGTCAACGTTACACAAGCCTTTGTAATTGAGAAAACAGAAGGCCAATGATCAAGTGAACTGTCTAAATTCAAACTAGCTAGAAACAAAACAAATTCTAATACAGGTCTCCGAATTTGTCATTCAGAGCTTTTATTTCCTACTAGAGGCCTGGTGCACAAAATTCGTGCACTGGAGCGGTATCCCTCAGCCCAGCCTGCACCCTCTCCAATCTGGGACATCCCTCTCGCAATCTGGGACTGCTGGTTCACAACCACTCACCTGCCTGCCTGCCTGATTGCCCCTAACCACTCTGCCTGCCAGCCTGATCTCCCCCTAACTGCTCCTCTGCCAGCCCGATTAACACCTAACTGCTCCCCTGTAGGCCTGGTTGCCCCAACTGCCCTCCCAAGGGAGTGTCTGGAGTGCAGGTGAATGGGATTCTTGGCTGGCATGCCGCTGACAGCAAGCTGACCAATGGCCAATTCTGCAAGGAATGGGGATCCCTCCTCCCTCCTGCCAGAGTCCGTTTGAAGGCCGGCCATGCCCCCAATCATGCAAGACCCAGAGTGCCATCATGCCCCTGCCAGCCGGGGCCCACAGCTCCCTTCCTCAGCTTCCTAGCCTATTGTTCGGTCATCCATCCAGTAGTTTAGGTCGTGACGGCACCTTTTCATATATTAGGATATTTCATAGGTCCTAGACATAGACTGTGAAACCCAAAAATATATTTAAAAAGAGCAGAAACTATTCAAGGGCTGACGTTTGCCTGCTTATGCTGATAATCAAGTGTTCCACACAAAAGTCAGGATCTAATTAAACTGTGGTTATATAATGATCAGTGTTTTCTAATTGGCATCTTTACTCTTTCAATAATTTAAATGCACTAATAATGTTAGAGCCATTTAATTTCCTTAATATCAGTCTTCTTCAATTCACAAATACAACATCCGAACTAAAATAAAAATTTGTCCATCTTCATGTTAGTAACCAAGAACACAAGATCATTACATTTGTAACAATATGTTGTAACTTTTCATTATGCTTGTGCAATATAAATCAGCTAGCAGGAGGCAATAGAAAAAGATCCATGACCTTCCAGAATTTGTATTTAATCAGCTTACTTAACAAGGCAGCTAAAAAGCACCATGGGAAATTGAACTCTGTTCACATTTGCTATTCCGGTAATTCTAGTCCTCTATCAGGCTGAGAGAATCCCAGTGAACCTCAATTTTCAGGCCCTTACACCAAAACTTCAACAAGAAGAAATTGGTAGAAAGGAGTTTTTCACAGAAGATTGAATAAATATTGAGATTCCAGGTACAGTTCAATGGTTGGTTCTTGAACATCTTCCATTCCCACCAGCTGTTAAGGCATGGGAAGTCTGACATCCGTATTTCATGTACATGGATGATATAGCTGTCTATTTTATAAAACGCTACAATTTCCAGTGATTTTATTTTTGTATTTAGCTCTTGCTAAATATATCTTTGGAGATATAGAATTACTTACTTCTTACCAGGAGAATAAGACCTGAATTGATTTGATACTATGCCCCTGGGTCACTAAACAACCTTGAGTAAGTCATTTTTCTTCTCCAATGTTCAATTCCATTATTTTTAAAATAGGATATTAATCTCTGTAATTCACAGATATTTTGAGAATTATATAAAAGATCACAGGGGAAGAAACCGAACATAATTCTTGACAACTGCAGCTGCTTTCTGAAAGGCACTATTTTTACTTTGTCTCTCAGCCTTCCATTTGGCTTGATTTGTTGCTTATAAAAAAGAGCAGTACCAACCACAGAAGTCTCCTGCCAGACAGTTTCATTACCATGATTTCTGCACAGCCACAATTGCGCCTTGATGCCTCAATTTTAATTTGTGCACCAAATAACTTATTTCTCAAAATACCTGTAGGGGAAATAACATATATGTATATGGTATGTGGTAAAGTTAAACAATGAACACTACTGCTCATTTTAATTAAAGTAAATTAGCACCAGAGTAAAATAATACGATGTGATTTCGCAATTAATAGTTCAAATAAGAGAGATCAGGGGAGCATTTAAATGATTTTCCATGAAAAATGGTCTCAGGTGCCAACAAATTTTTGTATCTTTAATATTATGTAACATAAAACATTATTTAAATGTATAATTAAAAGATACATGTTCAGTGTTGATTTCTGAGAGTTGAAAATCAGTATTTCACTATGGTTTAAATTGCAATCATTTTGATTACTGCAGAGGTTAAAGATATTTTCATACATTTTATAATTTACATTTTTTTCTGTTTGAATGTATGTTCATACCCTTTGTTTATTTTTTGTTTGGGTGTTTTTTTTAATTTTCCCTAATTTATAAGTCTATTTTTACTATAGTAAATACAGAAAAGGCAAATATTTTGGCATTATGAGTATAGCTCTGTTAATTTTATTATTTATATTTTGATAAAGAAATTATTTTTATTTGCTAGGATATAAAATACTGTGATCTTGCTAATTTCACTTATTAGGTTTAGAATGTTTTATAGATTCCTTAGGATTTTTGACGTATATAATCATGTCACCTATAAATAATAATATTTTAAATTTTTATGCAATTCCTTTCTTTTTCTTATCTTCTTTTTATGGTTTATTACTAGGAACCCCAAACAATACTGAATATAAGCTATGAAAAAAAATATTTTTGTGTTTTTCCTGATATTTGGGGAAAGAGGTTTCTCTCTTACCACTTAACAAATGTGACTTTTACATATGTCTTTTACCAGGTTGAGGAAATCCCCTTCTATTCCTATTTTCCAGAAATGTATATCACAAATTGAAATTGAATATTGATTTTTCTCCTCCCATTGAAATGTCCAATTTTTTTCCCTCTTGTTCTGTGAAGCTTTGCATTGAAGGCTTTCTAGTTATTAATTAACCATGGATTCCTCTTGAACATGATATAGTATTCTTCTATATGTTGAAATTAATTTACTACATTTTGTTGAGGATGTTTTCCCCTATATATATGTATTTTAAAATTTTTTGTCATCAGGTTTTTATATCAGAGCTTTGATATTAGGGTTATGGTAGCCTAATAAAATGTGTTAAGGAAAGTTCCCTCCTTTGTTTTCGGAAAGACTTACGCAATTTTGGTATTATTTCATCATTAAATGTTTAATAGAATTTAGGAGCAAAACCATCTAGTGAAAAACATTTTTTTGTGTGTGTCAAACACTGTCCTTTTTTAATTTTAATTTTCAAGAAAAACTATTTTAAATATAATAATGTTATATGCAATAAACATTAATTTCAAGAAAAACAGTCTCAATGCAGTCTCCACTTTCGGTCCTCGGGTATCAGGGTTCTCTCCTGTGAGTTTTCCATTGATTATTCAGGAAGTTTTTCTGTATTTCAGTTGTGCTATCAGTTTGTTCCTGGGAGCATGTCTGTGCAGCATCCACTTACTCTGTCGCCATTTTTAATCCTTTCCAAAACTATTTTATTAATTCATCATGTCCTGAATACAAATTTTCTCAACAAAATTTATCTTCCAATTATCTGTAAATATTGTGGCTTTGCCTTTACTTTTAGAGTATATTTTTACTGGATATACAAAGCTTAATTATAGCATTTTGGGGGTTTTTATGTTAGAGATGTCTTATAATTGTTTGTTGTCCTCCATTGTTTCTGATGTGTTTTATTTATTTTTGATAGTGTGTTTGATTGTTTTTGATATATATTTTTACTGAATATAGAGAAACTGCCCACCCACATAACCTACTATCTAGGTGACCATTCTTCATACTGTATGACTCTTTTATTGCCTCTTTTATTTCACCTCAACCCTTACTGGTGTATGGTACAAGTGATGGTCAATGACGTAAGGTCAGCAAATCCATAGGCTTTCAAGGAACCTACATAAAGTTATAAAATAAAAAGTGAGGAGAAAGTGAAGACAATGGATGTATTGGGGAATCCAGTGGTAGTATAGACAGGAGAAAAATATACCATAAAATGGAATCAAAGTCTTGACCAGTCAAAATTCATGTGCAAGCTAAGCCATGAATGCAAAAGGAAAATAGAGTTAAAAGTTGTAATGAATGCTAACATTGTATAGTGACTAAATGTTTTCAGAAACTGTTCTACTTTAAACATATTGGTTGATATAATCTACAAAACAACCAAATTAGTTTGTTTCTACTAATAGGCCCATTTACAGTAACCAAGACACTAGTTGCTCAAAATCCCATAAGCAGGGATTTTAATTTTAGGCATTATATTTGGTTGAACTTTATGGTATTGCCAATACTTTATTCTTTTACAATAAAAAGTGTTTTTATGTGATTTCATCTAAAAGCCTCAAAGTTCATGCTGTCTCTTAAAGGCACAAAAGGAAGCCATTCATTAAAGAGAAGGCCTAGAGGAAACATCCATCTGCCTGAATTCTATTTCCAAGTGAGTCCCATTTCACTGAAGTTACCATCTGAAAATTCCTGTGAATCCTTCTTGTATTCTTATGACAAACTCCACTTTGCTAGCTGATTGAAGTGGTCTTTTTCCTCCAACAAATAGATTCCTAACCAAAAATTTAAATAAATAGGAAATGTCATAAGTGATGGTGAAACAGATATTAGGGTTGTTTTGCAGAAACAACCTACCTATATATTATGTGCCAGAGAACAGGAGTAAGAAGAAAAAAAAGAGAAGACAGCTGTGTTAGGATTAAAGGATACAAAGTAATCCAAAATCTAGACCAAGAAAAGCCTTCCTTGAGCAAAGCAGACTCTATTTAGATCCTAAAATTTGGTGTCTCTAGAAGAAGTGATCAAAGATTCGTAAGTGATCAAAGATATGCACAGATTTTATTATCCTTTACACTGAGATCCCTTCACTGGAACCAGATATGACCTTTCATTTAAAATAATCTAAAGTAATGAGTGAACTTAATTGTTTTTTGCTCTACTCAAAATACATACCTGATCATTTTTGTTTATTATTTGGCAAACAAGTACATTTTAAGATGTAAAGTAGCAATAATACCCTTTTCCACAGACCGTGTCAGGATGATGAATAGCAACACCATGTAATAGAAAGTATACAGAATTAGGAGCTGGCAAAGCCAGCTTTGAGCTTAGATAGTATTTTCTGGCAAAACTAGCAGAAACATTTCTGAAAGTAAGGCTATATTGCTGAATTTCCACACCTTTGCTCTTAAATTTCCAGGGATAATCAGACCAGATGAGTGACTATTAGTAACTAAAATAAAACAAAGAACACAATTTTTAAATATTTACAGTAAGTAATTACTCAGAATATTCTAAACTTTTCAACATTTAGGCAAAATTATAGTTGATGTATTATAGAATTGTACACCTGAAACCTATATAATTTTATTAACCAATGTCACCCCCAATAGATCCAATTAAAACAAAAGAACATTTAGACAAATTTACTTGGTTAGATAAATTATAATCAGTAAGTTCTTTTTGAACATAAAATAAGGAAAGTAATATGGATGGAATATATATTGACATTATGCTAAGATGATCTCATTATTCCTCTCACAATCTGGATAGTTTTATCACTCAGGATGAAATACTTAACTTCACCTACTAAAATCCTATGAATCTACTTACCTCACTAAGTTTGACCTTGTTAACAAAACAGTAACAGTTCAATGACTAGGATTTTCCTGAACATACATAAATACTGTTTATCTTTATGTCTAGTGTTTTTCCAAGTTCCCAGCCTGACAATCCCTTAATAACCACTTCTAATTGATGCATGTTTTATGTAGATATCATAATTCATTTAAACAACTTACCTTGAAGTTCTAATTGACAAGGAGCATACACACACACACACACACACACACACACACACACACACACACATATATATGGATAATTTTTATATATGTGCTTTGATCCATAATTTTTTTATTTCAATAATGAACCAAAAGAACAGACAGCCTTAGGAAAGGCTCACCTAATAGGAGGGTTTTTTGTGGGGTTGGGTATCATGGACATAGTTTAGAATCATGGAGCTCACGATAATAAGAAGTGGAGTGAAATTTAGCTAATTTTATAATTGTTTTTCAATTCTTTACTGACAATACAAGACACTCTTACTGCCTCACTCTGAGATGGCTGCTCCCATCACTCAGCTCTTACTATATCACTGGCTGATTCTTCTACTATGATCATTATTTTAATTTCACTCTCTTTTCTTTACGAGAACTCTCCATATTTATCCACACTATTCATATGTAATTCTATCAGCCAGGACTCTGTCAGGAAATGAGCAGTCACTTTATGCACTTGGATTTAACACAGAATTAGGGACTTGCACAATAAAAGGAAACATTAAGGAAGTCAGGAAGTTCCACCAAAGGTCAGGAAAGCTGGCATGAAGATCAGAGAGTCAATGTGAAGATCTCGGTCAGAACACTAGAATGTGGGCGAGGGAGCCTGAACTCAGAAGAGTCTGAAAGTATGCATGTGACTATAAAGTCAGAGCTGATGGAATATCTGTGATGGAGGGCAGGATGACTGATGAAGCCGCTGTGGTTGATCCACACAGACTGCCCAGAATGATGGCTCTACTTCTTTCTGCTTCAACTCTCATCCAGTTCCTCTTGTTGATAAATATGAATCCTCTGGTAGGAAAGGGGATTCTGGCAAACACAGTTCAAAGCCCTAGATCAGTAGTGGGGTGGTGCCCAGCTGACAGCAAGGTCCAGCACAGTCATTTAAAATAAAATATATGAAAGCTATCATCATCTCTGTTTTCAGTTATTTTTCCCTAAGGTATTAAGGTAAACAATTCTTAGGAAGTGTGGCTAAGGGAAATATTTTATAGAGTTTCAGACCCAATTTTACTTGAGTATCTAATTGTAACTTCAAAGCGTTTACTGTTGAACTCATAGTTATTGTTACATACTTGCTTAAAATTTCATTTAGAATAATGAACCTAATTTTCCTTTTTCCTCTTCCTCTTTATCTCTTATCTCATTCCTTCTTATCTATCTCCCACTCCTATCTTGCCTCATCTAGTCATTATCTACCTGAGGTGTAAAATGTTCACAACCTGATATGTTTTAGTTTATATGTTTCTCTGTATTTTCAGAAAGAAACTAGAGGCCTGGTGCATGGATTTGTGTACCAGTGGGGTCCCTCAGCATGGCCTGTAGGGATCGGATAGAAACCGGCAGTCCAATGCCACCATCCTAGCCCTGCTGCACCAGCCGTGGGCTCACACCCAATCAGTCCCCATCTGGAGAGGCTCCTGCTGCCGCAGTGGCACTCTCCAGCCGTGAGCCCTGCCTCTGGCGCCCACTGGTCAGGTGAGCAGCGCTCCCACTGTGGGAGTGCACTGACCACAAGGGGGCAGCTCCTGCTTTGAGCATCTGCCCCCTGATGGTCAGTGCACATCATAGCGACCAGTCGATGGGTCTTTCAGTCATTTGGTTGCTTAGGCTTTTATATATATAGATTATAGATTTAAGTATGATATATAATATCTACATATAACATATAAATGTGCATACTAGTATAAATACAAAGGTTATATATTTTCTATTTGTTTCATAAAACTCTATTTTATACTGTAGTTCTCTGTATCTTGCTTTTCTTTATCAACTTTGTATCCAGCCAGCTATTATTGATCTATACCATTCATTGTAATGACCTCAATATTCCATGGTATGAACAGACTACAAAATATCTAAGAAAACCCTTATTACAAAACAGTTACCTTGCTTTTTTTGTCACTACAAACAATACAAAGACATGGACATCCAACGACATATGCTGATACATGTTGGTGTTTTCATTCTAGAAATATCATTCTGATCATGTTCTTTCCTTTCTTCTTTCCTTCCTTCCTTTTGCATCTTTCTTTTATGTTTAAGTTCTAGAGATCGTCTTTACAATTATTCGGTGCTATGATTTTCATACCTTTTTTTCATCCTCACAAATTTAGTTGAAGTGAAATCTTCCCCAGAAGCCCAGCATATAAAATAAAAAAGTGAAAAGTTGTTCTGATTAAAGAAGGTAAGCTTTGAAGTCTGCAACTTCATTCATTATATTTCCCTCTCCTTTTATTGTAGATGGGGGAGGAGATTCTCAAAATTCCGTTGGGATATAGCACTGAACCTTCATTGTATATATGAGGAAACTGAGGCCCAGACAAATGGAATTATTTTCTCAAGTATAACATTAAATATTACTATTTCATGTGATGTATTGAATTGTAGGGAAAAATGAATTAAGTTTTAAGTAAATGCATGCTGTGTCTTGGTTAGAGAATTTGTTATTTTAATTATATGGATATATGTGTTTGGAAATCTTGTGTATATTAAAATAGTAAAAACGGAAGCATTATATCAATATGAGAACAATCCTTTTGAAGACATATGAATGTACAGAGAGATACGGAGAAGAAAGGTGCAAAACATACAGGTTCTGACAACCAAAGTAGTGGGATGAGCCATGATCTAGTGGAGCAGAGAGTCCAGGTTGCACAACCATAACAGACATCATGGTAATGACACTGTAGTAAACCAACTTCATATCAATGCAATGTATTGCAAATGAAATAAATACTAATAGGTGAGAAAAAAAAACATGGCCTTATGGGATTCAACTTAATATTGTGACAATTGGGATGAAATTTAGCAAGTGTTTGAGGGGTAGGCAAAAGATAAGACCACAGAAAAAAAGGGCATACATAGGAAATAAAACAGATGTGTTGAGCTGGGGTACGCAACAGTTTCTTAAGCAAGGAACCAATCTGTGCTCTCTCTCACTGGTGTGGTCTGGAATACTTAACTACCTATTTTTTATAGTTACTTGCAGAGGAATAAATAGGATTTTGACCTGTCTCCAAGGACCTTCCTTTTGCCTCTGTAACTTGTTTACTGAGTCCACACAGCCCAGCTGGCTCACTTCTGCCTCTGTGGCTTTCTTTCTAAGGAGCCAAGGCAGCCTTGCCTAGACCCACTCTTGTTGCTATAATCTTACCACTTCATTCTTATGCCTTTCCTTTGTGTCACTGTCCCCAGCTTTAATAAATGTACTCTCAAAATCACCTAGATTTGAAGCATAAAATCTTTTCTGCATGAAGTCAAAAGCCCACACATTCCAGACCAGACCTTGCCAGAGTAGACCAGCCTTGGTCCTGATCCCAAGGTTAGGGTTCTGATTACATCCACAGAAATGTCCCAGCATACCCCTCATCTGCATCTCCCTCAATGCTGGTTATCAATTCAATGCCACCTGACTTATATAGCACACTGTTATTTTCAGGAATGAGAAAGAATAATAGGAGTCCTTTTAACTTATGCCTCCTGCATGTAAACTTGTTTCTAAACTATATCAGATAGTTTAAATTAAGTCCATTCTTTCCTTTTTAAAAGTGAACTTTCTATGAAAAATTCAGGTACCAGCTTAAGTATAGAAATTTTTGAAATATAAATTAACTTTGAATAATGCAAACTCACACTATACTATTCAAGATGAAGCCTTTCCATTTAAATTTCATGAAAGATTAAGGCAGCTGAAAAAGAAATGAGGATGGATTTAACAGTCTGCATGTAGATGTTAGAAAACACTAAGAGAAAAGGTTTCATGGTTTTTTCATTTGCATATATATGTGGATATAAACAGGAGTAAAGATAAAAAATCTGATCTCTGCAATGGCATTTCAATAAAACAATCTAGTGACTAACTTTTTTTTCATAGATCAACCAACTCCTTCTTTCCAGTATTTCTAGATAAAATATGACAAACCTTACTTCCAACCTCATGCAATTTTAGGGGCAGAAAAGCTGTTTTGGAAAACATCTATGTGCAATCAACTAGATGTTAGCTAGAAAATGAAGTCATCATCTCTTTTTCATATCAAATTCAATTATGCCTCAATTTTAAAAGCAATATACAATAGCATATGTCTTTCTTTTAAATTAAAATCCAACAGCAAACCTTTAACAAATAATACAGTATGGTAAGTTTAAAAACATAAACTTATAGAATGAGCATTAACTTAAAATGTTTTATTTTAAAATGCAAATAAATTATAATCAGCTGATATTAATAATACTCATCTAATGGTCCAGTTACTAGTTTGTTTTTGTTTAAGTATTTTAGAATAGTCAGATCCTAGAGTCCTAAGACAATTTCTCAATAATTTCCAATATCCTTTCTTTCACCATCCTTCCCCATCCCCTTTTCAAACTCTGCTAAATGGCAACACAGACCAAAAAAAAAAAAAAGGTTACCTTTGGTTACATAATTGTGAAAAATATTTTTTAAAATTCTTTCCAACAGTTATTGTGAGGTTGCCTTAAAGGTAAATCTAAAAAACTTCCCTGACATGAGATGGTTATTTTCCAATGGATTTATATAATCTTGCACACAGAGGTATGATCACCTCATTTTTTAAAATAACACACTTTACAAAAGAAATTGGTGTTCTTCTTAAATAACCACTCCATAGACATTAAATGAACATATATTATGCCCAAGACACTGTTAAATATCACAACAGGCTCTTAACAAAGGAAAAAAATGAATAATCAAATGGGATATCTGTTAAGTCATGTACTTAATTCTCAAACAAGCATAATTGTATGCCTTTTTAAAGGGTCAAAACTCACCAGCTCCCATACCATTTTACCCAATTATCTTTTCTACTGATGGTACGATTTGAACCAGTTTGACCAAATTTAAATGCAAGCCTTAAATAATAATGAAATTAAATGAAACAAAAGAACTTTCAATGCTAATCCCAGTATAATCTGAAGATTTCTTGTCATAGCCTAAGCAAACACTAAGTCATTTAGTAGGTTTAGGGAACAAATGTCTCATGAGAGACATCGTACTTAGTTTCTGAGTTCAAAAGTTTCTCTTAAAGCTCCCCACATATTATAATTTTCTAGTCCCAATGCATGTAAAACTGTGTCTTATCATCATTACCACATACGCCAATTTAAGTGTATCTCTAGTTTCAAAAAATATTCCTGAAATATCTGCCACATTATCACAGTGGTCTATCCATATGAGAGCAAATGCTTAGCATCTGTTTTGGAGACAGTGAAAAAGTAAACAAACACATAAAACAAGATATATCTAGATTATGATCAACTCTGCCACATATATAGATAGGACACGTCACACTGCATACATAAATCAGCATTTGGGTAATTGTTTCATTTCACATTTCCTAATATGCCTGAAGTGGCAACATATACAGGGCATGTGTAAAAATTAAGGGAAGAAGGATCAAATTTGTGTTAAACTTAAGTGTTAAATTATAATTTAATGTCCAGAGTAGACATAAAAGCCTACACAATTTCATAAGAGCTTTCAAATCTTCTTAATAAAAGAAGACTTGGTTGGCAAGCAGGCATATTTGTCAGGTTTCTCCAGAGAAACAGAACCAGTAAGGTGTGTGTGTGGTGTGTGTATGAAGAGAGAGACTGGTAGGTATTGGCTCATGCAATTATGGAGGCTCAGAAGTCCCATGATCTACTGTCTGCAAGCTGCAGAACCAGTGAGGTTCGTGGTGTGATTCAGTCCTAGTTCACAGGCAGGAGTACCAGGGTCACCTATGTTGTCCACTGGCAAGAGAAGATGGGTGTCGCAGTTTAAATTGAAGTGAACCCACTCTTTTTATTTTATTCAGGCCCACAGTGGATCAGATGATGCTCACCCACGTTGGGGAGGGCTATCTGATCTAGGAGCCTCCCAATTCAAATGCTAATATCTTCCAGAAATACCCTCACAGACACATCCAGAAATAAAGTCTTACTAGCAATCTGGGCAGCCCTTAGTCCAGTCATGTTGGCACATAAAATTAACCATCACAACAGGTTATAAATTACTTACAAATAGTTCTCTGAGAAGTCTCAGACTGCTGAATGGTTCCGTATGATTATATTCTACACAAAACTACTGAATATAACAGTGTCTGTCTTTTTTCTGCCTGCCCTGAAGCTCATTGATTCCTCTCTTCATCCTTTTTTCAATTAAGGATAACTCTAGAATGTTTCTTGAAGCAATCTGGGGAGTAATGACTGGGGCTCTTTCAAGGACTCTCTCACCACTGGGGTGAGACAATTTTATTTTTGTAACTAGAGTCGCTTTTACTTTCTAGTGTATAGTCTTAAAATATGGCTGCCATTAATTCCTTCCCATCTTGACACACATTCTGTTCTACCCATCAAAAAGCAGAGTCTGCTTACCCTCCCTCTGGATCTGGGTTGCCCTTGTAACTTGACTTTATTAGTAGACTATAACAGAAGTGATGTGGTGCCACTTGCAGGCCTAAACTATAAAAGCCTGGCATGTTCTACTCTCTCTAGAGAAGCCAGCCATCATGCCGTAAAGATAATTGTGTTGTGATACTGAATGAGGGGAGAAGAGATAAAAAGAGAGCCCAAGCAGAGAGGAAGTGAGCAGCCAAACATGTCAGTAAAGCTTTATTACACTTTTTGGTACAGTCACAAGGTATAAAAAGGTGATTGAGTGATCTCGACCAATGTCACAGAGAGAAGAAGAGCTTCCCTGAGTTCCAGAATATAAAATCTTGGGGAATAATAAATAATTGTTTAAATAAGTTAAGTTCTTAGTTGGTATTTTATGTAGCAATAAATAATTGAAACATGTATCTACATCAGAGAAGCCACTACTTAAGATAATGTTATTCCAAGGTTTTATCTGTATTCCTTGAATCAAGCTAGGCATGCTTTTATTTCATGGAATGAGCAAGGACAAGGAATTTGAGAAGATAAAATACACATGCCAAAGCCCAGATGTGGATACAAAAAAAGCAATTGGAAGGCCACGTTAAAGGAACAGCCATTCTTACTTAAACTCAATCAAATAACTCTCTCTAAGATTTATATTAATTTATCCATCCCTCCTTTCTGTTGTTTCTCTCTAATGCCAGAGCTCACAAATAGTTCCCACGCATAACTCTCTGAGGACTATAACTTCCCACAATCATTAAAATTCTCTCAAACCAAGAGATTTCTCTTGGGATTCTGTTGCTTTCAGAGGTGCAGAAGGGCTTATATGCCATTGAACTAATACTTTTCTCCCTGAAACATCCTGTTCTTTTGATATTTCTTTAAATATTTATGACAACAAAATATTAATGCTTCAAACGTAGGTGAGATTCTTAAACATTATTGAAATTCATAAGAATTCTTCAAAGATCTGACTTGTTAAATGCTTCTACGTTTCTCATGCCCCTATGTAAAAAGCAAACCTCCTTAACATCGGTAATGGATACCTGCTTTCCTCCCCAAACTTTTGTCTCACCTACCCCACCACAGTTTTTTAATCATGACAACTTGAAAACAGAAATAATGAGAGCAATAAATTCCATGGAATGGACTTGGAAGAACTTTGAGCAGGGTTCAGGTCCAGGATTTCCTCGGAATGAGGATGGATCGGGAGAACTGGCAGCCCTCATTCTGATACCACCACAAACCTAGAACAGAGTATTAAATAACAGTCCCAACTATTATACAGAAAGGTGCAAAAGTATAGACAGAGACCCTATCTCTGGAGAATACATGTTGAGAGCTGAGGTTTGAACAAGAATAATGAAAATCATCTATCATACCAGGACCCATACTAAACAGGAGACTCAATATTCCACCATTTGAGGAATCTGAAGTCTATGTTACATAGATTGTACATACCATCTGCGATAAAACCAAAACCCAGGACAGCTACCGAGTAGATTGACTCAACTTCCTAGACTGCCTTAAAAAAGGAATATGCATATCCATGACTGGGTATAAATACTATAGACCTTAGTCTTTACTATTCTTCAATAGCTGAATACTATTTGCATTCAATATAAAATTGCAGACACATAAACAAAAGCATTTTTTTATTTATTCAAGAGATAATGTAGTTGGCACAACCTTTTTCAGAAATTACCCTGATGGGGAAACTATTAGTCAAGGATTTTAAAATGTCTATAATCAAAATGCTAATGGCTCTAATGGTACAAGTAGATAGCACGCATAAATAGACGGGCAATATCAATAGCAATGGAAACTATTAAAATGACTGAAATAATAATGCTGGAAATAACAATATATTTATACCATATCAGCAATAAAGAATCTCAATGGGCACATTAGCAGAGTGGACTCAACTGAGAAAAAATTGGTGAACTTGAAGATAAGTAAATTGAAATTACCTGAACTGAAGCAGAAAGAGAGAGAGAGAGAGAGAGAGAGAGAGAGAGAGAGAGAGAGAGAGAGAGAGAAAGAAAGAAGAAGAAGAAGAAGAAGAAGAAGAAGAAGAAGAAGAAGAAGAAGAAGAAGAAGAAGAAGAAGAAGAAGAAGGAGGAGGAGGAGGAGGAGGAGGAGGAGGAGGAGGGAGGGAGGGAGGGGAAGTGGGAGGGAGGGAGGAAGGGAGGGAGGAAGGAAGGATAGAAGGGAGGGAGGGAGGGAAGGAAGGAAATCGAAGAGCAGAGGGACTATACCAAACAGTCTATTTGGTATCCCAAAAAATGAGAACTGGGCTACAGACATATTTGAAGAGATTATGGCTGAGAATTAATGAAAGACAACAAACCATAGATCAAAGAAGTTCAAAGGACCCATAAACAGAATAAACAGTAAACAGAAAAACAAAAACATAGACACATCATAACAAAATTTCTAAAAAACTAAGAAAAAATGTACCCTTAAGGCAGACAGAGAAAAAAGATATATTGCATACAGAAAAACACAGAAACAACAAACTTTTTGTCAGAAAATATTGGTTTCTTTTTCCCCTCTTCCTTATTTTGAATTGAGTATATTTTATGATTCCCTTTTATCTATAATCTTGGCTTACTTCATTTTATTGTTACCAGTACATAGGTTTTATAATATACATCTTCAATTATCAGATTCTTCCTTCAAATAATACTGTAACACATCATGTGTAGTATAAGGACTTTCTGGCAGTCTAATCCCAATTACTCCCTCCCATAACTTGTGTTGTTGCTTTACAATTTACTTTTGCATATGCTGTGACAACATTAATACATAGCCACTATTTTTGCTTTACATAGTCAGTTATCTTTTAGAGCAATTAAAAATTTAAAAAATACATTTCATATCTAAATGTACTTACTACATTTTTAGCACTCTTGATTCCTTTATGTAAAATAAAGTTTCTGTCTGATATACAGGGTGGGGCAAAAGTAGGTTTACAGTTGTGCATATGTGAAAGAGTTTATTCTTATACTATTATAGTTTATTAATTATTATATTTTCCATATGAACAACTGTAAACCTACTTTTGTCCCACCCTGTATCCCTTCTGCGGGTAACACTTCCTTAAATACTTCTAGTAGTGCAGATCTACTGGCAATAAATTCTCATTTTGTTTGTCTAAAAAAGTATTTTTTTTCTTCTTCATTTTTGAAAGATATTTTGCTGTGCTTAGCATTCTGAGCAGACGTTTGGTTTTTTTTTTCTTTAAAGAGATTATTCCATTAATAATCTATAGTCTGTGGTAATATCCTTATCTTTCTCTTAACTTTTTTTTTTTTGGTTGCCTTCAAGAGTTTGTTTTTATCCTTGATTTTTAGCACTTCAACTATAATAAATAAATAAATAAATAAATAAGAAAAATTATATATAATATGCTTAGAGGGTTGTTGTGGTTGTTTTTGTTATTTATCCTGCTTGGCATTGTCTGAGTTTCTTGAATCAGTGGTTGCATAATTGTCATTAATTTTGGAAAATTCTTTACCATTAATTCTTCAAATATTTATTCTGCCCTGTTTCCTTCTGAAATTCTAATTATCCATGTTTGATTTTGTTACACAGATCTTTCATATTCTGTTCTAGTTTGTTGTTTTTACTTTGTTATCATCTTTTGTTTCAGTTGAGTAATTTCTTTTGACATAGCTTTGAGTTTACTGATAAGCCAATTGAAGGTTTTCTTCATCTCCATTGTTTTGCTTTTTATTTTTTTTATTTCTACTTAACTCTTCATATAGCTTCTATATATTTAGCTCATTAACCCATCTAATCTGCTTATACATGCTGTCCATTTTTTTCTATTAAAGTGCTTAAAATATCCATCATATTTATTTTAAATTCTCTGTTAAATAGTTCTAACATCTATTGCAGATTTAAATATGTTTCTGTTGATTGCTTTATCTCTTTAAATTTTTTCTTGCTTCTTTCTATGCCTTGTAATTTTTTGCTGACAGCTAGACATATGCAATCATGGAAACTGAGATAAGACGTATTATGTCTGGAATTGAGCATATCTTTCTGTCCCTCCACTCAATCATTAGTGTGGGCAGATAATTCAATTGTGTCAGGATTTGGGATTGTCATTGCTGTAGTTCCCTAAAAGGCACCAGAGGTTTCAGATCCCTCAAGTGTCACCTGACACTCACAGTAAGGAATGATTCACTAGAGAATTGACCTAATGTTTCCTCCATTTTCAACGTTAGGGTTTCCTTTAGTTCTGAGCCTCACAGAGAATCACTGTCCATGCTCTTGCCTTTGTCCCCAGCAATATGCTTCTGTTGCTTAGAGCCGCTTCCAGAGTGGTGTTGGCACTTCCCGCAGGCCTGCCCCATGAGATCAGTGTTCTTGGGTCTTTTACATTTCCCTCCATCCTTTGTGAGCCATCAGTGATTTCCATGTGTAGCATGTTGGGAGTGAGTGTGAAATCTCCTTGTATCTATGGCCTCTGGAGTTTTTATATTATGTTGATACTCCACACTTGGCCTTCTGTATTTGTTACGCATTTCAGCTGAATCCGCCTCACTATTACCTAGTGGATATGATCCTATCCCTATGTCTATCCTTAGATTATAGGTTAGTTGGTTGTCCTGTGACTTCAGCTCTTTAACTGGTTTAAAAATTTGTGAATTTTCAGACTATTCTGAGTTCTTGTTGTTTTTGCAATTTGGAAGCAATGATCTTTCTAGCTTTCTACATCCTATGTGAAAACACTTATACAATAAAAAGCAATTAAAAAAACCACTTGCTCACTGACTATAGAAAGGGACAGTCAGAAAAACAAAAAACTACAATAGCTATATGAACAGATAATCATTATCTATAACAATTAATTCAAATATGCAACATGTAGTATGTAAACAAAATCATAAAGATCTTTTTTTCAATTCTCACCCAAGGATATATTTTTATTGATTTTTTTTGGAGAGGGATGAAGGAAAAGAGAGAGAGAAACTTCAATGTAAGAGAGAAACATCAACCGGTTGCCTCCCATATGTGCCCTGACATGGGATCAAACTGCCACCTTTTGGTGCACAAAATGACCATCCAGCCAACTGAGTCATCTGGCCAGGGCAATCATAAAGATTTTTCAAACAGTTGCTAAAAGGCTAAAGAAACAAAAAGGAAGCCCTGAGGCAACACATAAAGAGGACTGCAGGAAGCAGCGCCATCACTCTAGGGCTAGGGAATGGAGGAGGAATCAGGGGTTATCAGAACTGAGAAGTGTGGAGATGAGGGCCTGGGTCTGGAGCTCAGCCATCTGATGAGCTCACTGCCAGGCTGCTGATGGTCCTTTTGAAGGGTATAATAGGCTGATTCTGGAATTGGCAGGGAGAAAAGATGAAGATTGGAACCAACTGCTGTTGTTCATACAAAGGCCCTTTACTGTGATGACTGCAATTAAAAAAAAAAAAAAGCAAACTAGGAGTAGCAGTTTCTTCTTTCACCTCCTGCCTTCTGGTCTCTCTACACTCTACAGTGTATTCTACTGGCATAATTTAACAGCTCCTCTGAGAGTAGAAATAATAGTTTTCAGAGTCCTAGCCCCAGCTTCACAAATCACATAAAGGTATGTTTGGAACTGAAAGACAATAGCTTAATAACTACCCTAGTGGAATCTATTTTCAACATGGTAAGTAAATTGTAAGTGGAGATTTTAAAGTGTTTTCAATTTAACAAACCATGCATCATTAGATAACAATATCTAAATTGCAAAAATGATTCATCTAAATAAACTGACTTTTGTAGAACTGGTACATTTTCAAATTGCTATTTTCAGAGAAATGACTTTTGGTTCTAAAGCCTTACAGCTAAATATCATTCTTATGGACTGCATACTCCTGACAGTTATGGAAGAGACCACTTTTAATATTTCTTCGTTTTACCAAATATCAACTGAGTTGACCATTACATTAACTAGGAAATTTCCACTGATTATTCCAGAAAGTATTTATTTAGGGAATACTTAGTGAATTTATAAAAATAAAAAAATATCTGCCATAATTAAGATGCTATATTTTACATGCTTATTAATATAGAGATCAAAGTCTACCAAAAAGAAAGAAATCAATAAGTAAAGAAAAGGAAAATAATAACAAGTATTGGAAAGGTTGTGAAGAAAAAGGAACTCTCATTCATTGCTGTAGCAAAGCCAAGTGATACACCCACCATGGAAAACAGTATGATGGTTCCTCAGAAAATTAAAAATAGAGTTGCTATATGACCCAGCAATCCCTGCTTCTGTGTCTCTACTCAAAAAAACTTGAAAAACATTTATTCACAAAGACATATGCACCCCTATATTCATTGCAGCACTATTCATGTTGGCTAAGACATGGAAACAACTAGAAGATGTGGTACCTATATACTATGGAGTACTACTCAGCCATGAGAAAAGATGGAATACTGCCATTTGTGACAACATGAATGGACCTTGAGAATATTATGGTAAGTGAAATAAGTCAGTCATAAAAAGTTAAGAACCATATGATTTCATTCATATGTGGGATACAAAACTGAAACTCGTAGAAACAGACAATAGTATGGTGGTTACCAGAGGCAAGGTGGGTGGGAGCATAGTAAAGGATAAAGGGAGTCAAATGTATGGTGACAGAAGGTGATTTGACTTTGGATGGTGGGCACACAATGTAAGATACAGATCATGTATCACAGAAATCTATACTTGAAACCTATATGATCTTATTAATCAATGTCACCCCAATAAATTTAAAAAAAGAGAAAAAGAAGGAATTGCACCCTTAGGATGCACAATTTTATATGTAAAAGTAAGTGTCATTCTAGTAACTAGAATTTTTACCAACCGCTATCTAGTTGATAGATTTTTATGGTACACATTGAAGGATCATTTTAATTTGTGTCCTATTATAAAACTAAGATCCTAGTAAATAGGAGACATTTAATACCTGTTGTTTTAAATCACTGCATCAATGAATTGAAAAAAAAAATCGAAGAAACAAATCAATAAAATTACCCTCTGCTCTGAGAAATTTTTAGAAAGACTAATTCAGCAAGTAAATTCTATTCATTATAAATGTATATTCATAATCACATTGCTTAAATTGTTTTCCAAAATAAGAAACCTAATTATAACAAATATTCACTGTCGAATATATTGCCTTTTCTCTTTGAAAACTTGTTAATGTTATTCATATCAAAACATAAATTTTAGATAGACAAATACATAGATGGACAGAGAGACAGACTGAGTAAAGTTCCCTGATTCTTGAACATTCCTAAATTTCTGACTTGGCATAGATACAAAACAGACAGGTTAGATTTGGAGAGGATAATTTGAAAATGTGACTATGTGTAGCTCAGATTAATAAAATGAATTATCCTAAATACATAAGTTCATTATAGATAATAGAGCATATGCTCTTGAAAAGTAGAAGGTAAATTGGAAAGTGATATTACATCAATGTTGAAAACTTAATTATAATGAATTCTTCTTTAGAAAATTTTCTAATACTCTCTACAGTAATTGATGCAGCTTTTCTTTGTTGCTTTTATTCTATTTTAGAAATATATCATCCTTTCTCTGAGACTTTTTTTGATTCACTGAAAGCCAGAATAAGCAGGAAATTGGGTTCTTCCACTGAAGACACTTATCAAACAGACTGTTTCAAATTGCTTTGGCTTGGAGACAGAGATAGCCAGTTTCAGTAAAAGTGCTATTTACTTTAAAAGAAAATATTCTTTTTAAAATCCTGATCAGAATTCATTTCTGAGACCTTAGAAAATGTATCCAGAATCCAAAATTGGCACCACTATTTTATCTTAACAATATTTTTAAAACATTACAAATATACACTGAGTGGCCAGATTATTATGATCTCTGAACACATAATAATCTGGCCACTCAGTGTATATCCTATATAATAAAAGGCTAATATGCAAATTGTCCCCTTGATCAGGAGTTCGGCCAGCAGGCAGGCTGGCCAACTGCCCATGTCCCCTCCCCCTGGCCAGGCTGGCCGAACCCCACCCATTCACGAATTCATGCACCAGGCCTCATATATATACTGAGTGGCCAGATTATTACGCATTCAGAGATCATAATAATCTGGCCACTCAGTGTATATACATGCATAGAGTATTCATAAATATTTTGTCCCATCATTTATCATCAAATAACTTTCAATCTGAGTAAAGGGCTTTCTTCTGAGTACACATAGATGCATTATTTTTTGGTTTTATATTGTTAAGATAAAATAGTGGTGCCAATTTTGAATTCTGGATACATTTTCTAAGGTCTCAGAAATGAATTCTGATCAGGATTTTAAAAAGAATATAAGTCCCAGGTAGAGAATTACACAAATTAGTTTACTAAATTCATTGCAATAATTTCCCATTTCAAATCAAAGACTTAATAACAAATCATAATTTTATTTGTGGAACAGGTGGCTCAATATTAAGAGAACAATTTGAATAAAGTTTCACTTGTACCAAAATGAACCAACCTGTATATAAGAGCTCCTATAGTTATCTATCAAAAAGTATGTGTCTATCCTATCACCTCTCAGATGTGTTCAAACAGATGTTGTTATTTTACTTAATTTTTATTTTTTTAATCCAGCTTTTGTGGTTATCCTCAGTGAGAGGGTTGGTACAGGTTGTTTGTCATAATGCGAGTAGGAGTCCTTTGATATATTTCTTCAAATATTTTCTCCTCACCTTTCTCTGTTCCTTCTCTAGAACTATTATCAAAAGGATAATTTATATTTTGAGCTGATTTTCTAATGCTATTATGATTTCTCTGTCTTTTAAAACTCATTCTACTTACCAAAGGGATACCACAATTTTATTTTTCAACCTTTTTATTGTCTCTCTCTCTCTCTCTCTCTCTCTCTCTCCTCACATATACACATACATTTTTATGCATAACATTCTAATTTTTAAAGTTTTTTTAATGTTTATATGTTCCCTGTAATAGACTTCCTTTTTACAAAATGACTTTTAAGGACTTTTAGAGAGAGAAGAAGGGAGGAGAGAGAGGGAGAAAGGGGGAGAGAGGGGAGAGAGGGGAGAGAGGGGAGAGAGGGGAGAGAGGGGAGAGAGGGGAGAGGGAGAGGGAGAGGGAGAGGGAGAGAGAGAGAGAGAGAGAGAGAGAGAGAGAGAGAGAGAGAGAGAGAGAGAGAAACATTAATGTGATAGAGATGCATCGATAAGTTGCCTCCTGTACAAGCCCCAGCAGGGGAATGAACCCCCAACCTAGATATGTGCCCTGACCAGGAATCAATCCCGGGACCTTACAGTGCATGGGGCCATGCTCCAACCAACTGAGCCACACTGGCTATGGCATAGGCTTCCTTTTTTATTTCATAGATGCAACAGTCAACATCTCACTCCTGATGTAATGATCATCATGAATTCATGGGGTTGTGAACATTGCCAAAACCCCAGAAACTGCACTGAACAGGCATATTAGATGAATTTAGGAAATGTTTTGCACAAGGAATTTCATGATTTTTTACATATACTATATATATGTACATATATATGTGTGTGTGTGTGTGTGTGTGTATGTGTATGTATATATGTGTGTATACACACACACACACACACACACACACACACTAGCTTTTGAGAAACAGATACCATGATAGGATCAGAAGTCTCAGATATTTATTGAGGGATGTGTCTATGAAAAGTAAAAGACAAAAGAGGTAGCAGAAATAAGTAGGGAGAGCCTCCAGACCCAGATGCAAGTCTAAAACCTATAAGGAGAGAGAGAGGAAAATTAGGTATGAAAGCTTCAGAAGACAATGCAGTTCACAGAACGTCTCAGCTATGCTAAGAGGGAGTTACCAAGAATAGGTCGCCTTTTGGAAGAGTCAAAAACCAGGCAGGAGTGGCTGGGCTCTAGCACCTACACCAGGCTCAGTCCTTGACTTGGAGAAGCACATGGGAAGCATGTCCATGGAGTGAACGCTGGAGGATCCAAAGGTGCTTCAACTGAAGACCATTAGCCAACTGCGCTCCTCACAGTGGGCTGCTGTAAAGGACACCTGCATGGCAGGACTTCATGGCCACCCTACAGAAATTCTATGCCTTCTAATGAGAACTGCATAGTGTGTAAGCAATTTTAGCTCTCAGAAGTACTTATTATGCAGATTAACATTTTTAAAGAAATATAATAAATTTCAATTTAGTTAATTACATTTACATAATTCATCTACTGATAGGAATTATGACCCCAGTTCCAAGAGCAGTGCTTTGGTAGATGTTTAATATAAGTTTGAGAATAAACGCATGTAGTTACTCATAGTTCTTATTTTAGAAAACCCTTTATCGACTTCATTCTCTTTTCAAGTTCACTCTAATTGGGCTTTTCTTTGTTGATTTAGTTATAATCTTCATATTAACCTCCTTAAGTTTTAAAAGTACATGGTCAATATTCTTTAAATAGCATGAAGTGTGTGTTATAACAAATAGTTATAATGGTTATTAAACTCATTGGTCCTAAACCAGGCTATCTAGGATTAATGCTCAGCTTCAACACATCCTAGCTGTGAGATTACTAACCTCTCTCTGCCTTACTTTCTTTGTCTGTGAACTTTAATTCTAATAGTACCTAATTATTGAGTAGTTATGAAGATTTAAAAAAAAGTCAAAATACTTAGAGCAGTGTCTGATACATATAAGTGCTCAGAAAAGTAAGATGGTATTATTGATGTCATTATTATTAACATAAATCAGTAATTCTACCATATGATCAATAAAGCACTAGAAATGTCTCCACCAGTAGAAAAAGACTTGGTAACACTTTTATAACTGGCTCAGCAACTGAGCAAATTTATCACATAAAATGGTAATACAAAATGCTGGGAGGACCCCAATATATAAATAAAGGCAATATATATAGAAAAAGTATGATAATAATAAAGAATTGAACACAATGTCTGACCTAAAGGCTCCAGTCACATTAATAATTCAGACACAAGCCCAGAGAAGAAGCTGCTGAGGTTACTACTCATGGACACAAACCTGATGGTAATGTGCCTCTGTGCTCAGGTCTTTCCTGATCAATATCAATCTCCTTGGCTTTTCTATAACTCTACTCTTAATTGGCAACTCAGTTAAGACAGTCTTCCAAGTGTTGCGATTGACATTTTCTAAAAAGTTTCTCCCTGCCCCTTACACCATAGCTTCATAGGACTATCTATAAAAATGGTATTGATTCCTATCTCCTAAATATTTTGGAAATATCAGCTGAGTTTGAGAGTTATACTGGCATTTTTAGCTTAACATTATTATACAAATCAATCAATTATTGAATTCATACATTTATGCATGCGTGCAACAAATATTTAAGTAGCTTCTATATGCAAGGCAATAGAGTGCAAAAAATAATGATGGAAAATATAGGTGTGGAAAAGTATAGTAAGCTCATCTTTTCATAAATTTTATAGCTTTGTAGTGGGAATTAAATCTCTTTGGGATCAAATTTTTCTTTCTGCCAAGATTATTATTCTTTTGTCAGACCTTAAAGCCTTTAAGTCCTCTGCTTGACTGATGAGGTAGTAGGAATGGATCCCGTAGGTTTTGCAATAATGAGATTGAATAGTAATGAATATCAAAAACTTCAGTTGACTAAAGTCGCATCTGCTATACTCCAAAATAAAATAGAAAATTCTCTCTATATTAACAACTTGAAACATGATAAAATCAAGAATGGGATATTGAAGGATACTATTGTATTTCTTATTTACAAGAAAAGCCATACTTGTTTGTAAATACTGATTTCTTGATTCTTGTGATAGACCTAAGAAACTGATGACAATTTTTAAAATAACTTCGACGTGTATTCCAATTTAGAGTTTGCAAAATACTATCTGATTCACTACTTCATTTAAATATCAAAACACCCAGGAAAGTTAGTAGAGTGAGTGCTATTATCTCCATTTTATAGATTAGGAAGGGAATCTAAGATTAAGTGGCTTAAGCTTACATGACTAAAAATTAAGAGATTTCCTTAAATCCAGATTTCTACTGAACCTATGATTCTTATGTATCTCTGTTTTCTAAGTTATATTTAATATAGTCTTCAAACACAGGATCAAAATTCACTTCCTTATAAAGGGATCCTGCTTTCTTACTATTTCATGTAATTACGTTTTTATTTATTCTACCTAATTTGCAAATTTATACCTCCTTTCACAGTGCAAACAATTGAAAATTGGATATTTTAAATAATAACCTATATTACAGACATTGTCATCTTTGTATAGTTCACTATATTAAGAAAATATAATGGATTCTTGCATATATTCTAGATTCAGTCTGCAAACACCTATTAATTATCTACTCTCTTAGAAACCATGCTTAGAGCTCTAGGAGTGTCACAGAAGAACAAGCCATGGTCCCTACCTTAAACTCTTTATGCCCTAATAGGGAGACAATTTATAAATACAAATGATGACATAAGGCAAAATAAAGTAAACTAATTATGGGCAGGCCCTATGAGATAACAGTGTGGAGATATTTTCTCTGAGACAGTATTTTAAGAGTGCTTAATCATACAAAAGGTGACATATAGTCTATGCTAAATTGTCTTTAACAGGTAGAGATAACAGTGAAGAAGATATCACAGATAAACAAAAGAGCTAAAATACAGCAAGGAAAATATAAATTAATAATAACTTCTGATTTAGGTGGAAGATCACGTGCATGAGTAAATACTAAAACAAACAAACAAACAAACAAACAAACAAAAGTCTGCTTCTTCTAACACCAGGCAGAGGACCTTGGATAACATGCTAAAAATATCAGAGAGGTCTGTGTCTTATCCTGTATAGATTAGGACCAGGGTATGTTCTTGGACAAGCAAATGGCAAATCCAGAGATGTGTCTCATGAATAGTGCTTGGATAGCAATATCCTATATAATAAAAGGCTAATATGCAAATTGACCAAATGGAGGAATGACAGGTCGCTATGATGCGCACTGACCACCAGGGGGAAGATACTCAATGCAGGAGCTACCCCCTGGTGGTCAGTATGCTCCCACAGGGCTGGCAAGCACAGCGAGCGCTAAGGATTCCTCGTGGGGAGCGGGCCTAAGCCGGCAGACGGACATCCCCCAAGGGATCCTGGACAGCAAGAGGGCACAGGCCAGGCTGAGGGACTCCCCCCGCCTCCCTCCCGTGCATGAATGTTGTGCCCTGAGCCTCTAGTGAAAGATATATTAGGGAGGGATGGGTAAGAGAGACAAAAAATGAGATAAGAAGTCTCATGCAAATGCTCAAGTAATTGCTTATGAAGAAGTAAGTTAGCTTTGAGCCTGAGAATGAAGGAGTTGTCACAGACAAGAGAGGTACAGGTGCACCTCATTTTATTGTACTTTGTTTTATTGTGATTCACAGATGCTGTGTTTTTCATACATTAAAGGTTTGTGGCAACCTTGCATCGATCAAGTTTATTGGCACCATTTTTCCAAAAGCATTTCCTCACTTGGAGTTTCTGTCACATTTTGGTAATACTCACAATATTTCAAACTTTTTATTATAAGTATATATGTTTGGTGATCCTTGACCAGTGATCTTCAATGTTACTGTGGTAATTGATTTGGGGCACCACGAACCATGCTCATATAAAACAAGTTTAATCAATAAATGTTTTTTATGTTCTGACTGCTCCAATGACTGGCTGCTCCCCCATCTCTTATTTCTCTCCTTCTCCTTATGCCTCATTATTCCCTGAGACACACCAATATTAAAATTAGGCCAATTAATAACCATACAATGTCCTCTGAGTGTTCCAGTGAACGGAAGAGTCGCACATCTTTCACTTTAAATCAAAAGCTAGAAATGATTAAGCTAAGTGAGAAAAGCATGTTAGAAGCTGAGATCAAACCAAAAGCTAAGCCTCTTGTACCAGTAAGCCAAATTGTGGATGCAAAGGTAAAGTGCTTGAAGAAAATTAAAAGTGTAATCAATATACAGATGATGTATCATAGAATTATATACTTGAAACCTATATAATTTTATTAACCAATGTCACCCCTATTAATAATTTATTTTAATTTTTAAGAAGTGCTACTCCAGTAAACACATGAATGATAAGAAAGTGAAAGAGCCTTAGAGCTGATATGGAAAAAGTTTAAATAGTCTACATAGAAGAACAAACCAGCCAAGACATTCCCTTAAGCCAATATCTAATCCAGGGCAAGGCCCTAACTCTCTTCAATTCTATGAAGGCTGAGAGAGGTGAGGAAGCTGCCCAAGAAAAGTTTGAAGCTAGCAGAATTTATCAACTAAATTCAATATTACATGAACTTAGTTGATAAAGCAGTGACAGTGTCTGAGAAGATTAACTCCAATTTTGAAAGCAGTTTTACTGTAGGTAAAATGCTATCAAATAGCATCACATGCTACAGAGAAATTGTTCAGGAAAGGAAGAGTCAATCAATACAGCCAACTTTATTGTTGTCTTATTTTAAGAAATTGCCAAGACTGCTCCAGCAAAAAACCACCCTGATCAGTCAAAACCCACGAATATTGAGGCACAGTCCTCCACCAGCAAAAAGATTATGACCCACTGAAGCCAGAGATAATGATTAGCATTTTTAGCAATAAAGTATTTTTAATTAGTACATTTATATTGTTTTTTAGGCATAAAGCTATTGCACACAATAGACTACAGTACAAAGTAAAAATAACATTTATATGCACTGGGAAACCAGAAATGAATTGTGTGACTTGCTTTATTTAGATGTTTCCTTTATTGCGGTTGTCTGGAACTTAACCTGCAGTGTCTCCAAGGTATGCCTGTATTCCAAAAATAAAATCAATAGACCTTGGGGGATAATTAGATATGAGAGACAGAAAGGAATCATTCATTCGTTTATTCCTGTACTTACTCCTCAGACATTGTCTATTTTGTGCCAGACAATGATCTAAGGTCTGGCACGTGGTCTTCTTCAGAAAGCATACTCTATAAAGCATAAAACAAAGAATGATCATTGCTATACAGCAGCGATTTTCAACCTTTTTCATTTCATGGCACACACAAACTAATTACTAAAATTCTGCTGCACACCAAAAAATATTTTTGCCAATCTGACAAAAGGAAGTAGTTCTAATTTTAATTCATTCACACCAGATGGCTATTGTTGTGTTGGCTGTTGTCATTTTTTTATTTGACAATCTAAGGGAAAAGAGGTCAGTGCCCTTGACTAAATAGTCAGGTACTGCATGTTTTAAAAATTCTTGCCTCGGTTGAAAATCACTGCTGTACAGTCATGAGTCACTTAATGACAGGGATACATTCTAAGAAATGTGTCATTAGGCAATTTCATTGTGTGAACATCATAGAGTGTACTTAACACAAACCTGGGAAGTATAGCTTACTACACACCTAGGCTACAAACCTATGGAGCACATTACTGAATACCATAAGCAATTGTAACACAATGCTAAGTATTTGTGTATCTGAACATATCTAAATATAGAAAAGGCACAGTAAAAGTATGGTATAAAATATAAACAATGATAGACCCATATAGGGCACTTAGCATGAATGAAGCCTGCTAAACTAAAAGTTGCTCTGGGAGTCAGTGAGTGGTAGGTGAAGGTGAAAGACTAGGACAGTGGTCGGCAAACTGCGGCTCGTGAGCCACATGCGGCTCTTTGGCCCCTTGAGTGTGGCTCTTCCACAAAATACCACGTGCAGGCGCGCACGTACAGTGCAATTGAAACTTCGTGGCCCATGCGCAGAAGTTGGTTTTCTGCTCTCAAAAGAAATTTCAATCGTTGTACTGTTGATATTTGGCTCTGTTGACTAATGAGTTTGCTGACCACTGGACTATGACATTACTATGCACAACTGTAACTTAATAAATACTGTACACTTAGGCTACACTGAATTTATTTTAAAATATTTTTCAATAATAAATTAAACTTAATGTATTATAACACTTTTGCCTTAAACATTTCAATTTTTAACACGGCATTTTTTAGAATAACAATAACACAACACATTGCACAGTTTTACAAAATATCTTCTTTCTTTGTATTCTTATTCCATAAGATGTATTTTTTATTTTTGAACCTTTTTGTTCAAAACTAAGACATGAACACATATGTTGACCTAGGCCTACAAAGGTTCAGGACATCTACATCACTGTCCTCATCTCCACGTCCTGTTCCACTGCAAGGCTTCCAGGACCTGTCATCAGGAAGGCCTACGATAGCAATGTTTCTCTGGGAACACCGCCTGTTGGACCTGCCTGAGGCTCTTCTTGAGGAGGTGTCACTCTTTTCAGAAATATGTCTATGGTGGTTTATTTGCTTTGCTTCTTTTCTTCATTGTAGATTTTCTTAAAAGACAATAATGCAGCAGGAACATGCCTCTCTTTTAATGAAACATTTTTGTGTCGGGGGGGTCCATGTATTCAAACTTTTTAAGGAGCTTGTTGAGGTCTGCAAAAGCCACTGCTAACCTCCTCCCTGTGAATTTCCTCTGTGGTTCTTTTTCTCCTCCTGCAGTTTCCTTTTCCCTTGCCTCTTCATCAGCTATGCATTCCTGTTTCAGTTCCATCAACTCCTCATTAGTCAATTCCTCGGAAACTACCTGTAGGAGCTCCTCAATGTCAGCCTCAACTACACCCAGGTTGAAGTTGCCTGCCATCTCAATCACAGCTTTGTGGGTTTTTTGCAACCTCTTCATCCTTTGGCAAAGCCTTTGAAGTCATGAACAAATCTCTGAGTGTCTTCTTCCAAATGCCATTTATATACTCCTTGGAGACATCACTCCAAGCCAACTTCCTGATACAGTCATAGATGTTATAATCCTTCCGGAATTTCATCAGTGACTTCTCAGTGTTTTTCTCAGTTACAGCGATAACCTGGAAAAAGTTTCTTTTCAGGTAGTAGGCCTCAAAGGCTGCTGTAACTCCTTAATCCATTGAATAAATCAAAGAAATCATATTTGGAGGGAAAAAAAAAACCACCACTTACTTTGATATTGGGATGAAGATCACCAATAAAAGGAGGATGTTCGGGAGCATAATCAACAATAAGCAAAATCTTGGAAAGTATGTTATTTTCTGAATAGAATTTATCCATTTCACTGGCATAGCACTTTAAGAGAGCATTTTGGGAGAGGACCTGGGTCATCCATGACTTCGTATTCCTCTTGTACATGCAGTGTGTGCTTGTTGATACACTTGAAGGCCCTGGGGTTCTCACTGTGCCAGATCACAAAGGGTTTCTATTTGTAGCCTGCAACACTGTACCCAAGCAAGACTGTTGTCCTGTCCTTAAAAGCCTTGAACCCTGGCATTGACTTGGCCTCCTTTTGGATGAAAACCCTTCCAGGCATCTGTTTCCAGAATAGGGAGGTTTCATCCATATTGAGTATTTTCTCTAGCAAGTAATTTTTCTCCTCAATTGATTTAGAGTTCGAAAAATGCTTCAGCTGCCTTCACATCAGAACTTAAGAGAGCCACTACTGACTTTCAACTAGTGTGATAATGGTTCTTGAATTGTTATCACAGTTGGGTCCAGCCTTTTCTTTTCACATGGCAAAGAAACATTTTGCTTTGGCCATTATCATCACGGTGCTGAGATGGATATGCTTCTGTGTCTGTCTTCAATCTAGACCATCAGAAGTTTCTTCTCATCTCATATGAGTCTTTCTTAAATTTCTGTTAGTCCCATTGTGCTCAATGAAGCAGACCCTTTCACAGCTTCCATCACTTTGTTCTCGTTCTTCAAGATCATAGCTGTGGTGGAATGGGACATGCCTGGGTGGCACGCAAGTAAAAACAATCACCAATTTTCAACTTTCATAGTCCCCAGTCACTTTTAATTTTGTTTCCAGGTTAATCACTCAACATGCCCTCTAACTGGCAATATTAATAGTGGATGTTATAAAGTTAGGGGCCATAATGAACAAAACAACATGAGATTAAATCAAACACTAGAGAAAATGATGCAATCAAGAGATGTGATAAACATGAGATGTATGAGGCGGCTGCTGCAATAACACAGCATATTCTCTTATAGCAAAGTTTTTTTTAATAAGTAGAAAGAGTAGCCTATAAAATATTGATAAAAGTATAGTGTGGAAAATACATAAATCAGTAACATAGTATTTTATTATCAAGTATTATGTGCGGTACATAGTTATATGTGCTATACTTTTATACTATTGGCAGTGCAGTGGGTTTGTTTATACCAGATTCATCACAAACACTTGAGTAATTCATTGTGCTACAGGTTATGACAGCTACAACATCACCAGGTGATAGAACTTTTTCAGTTCTATTACAATCTTATGGGACCACAGTCCTATATGTGATCCATCATTCACCAAAACATCACAGTATGGTGCCTGACTGTAATAGACACAAGACCCAAAATGGAAGTAATCACCACTATGGGTTTAATTTGAGCAAATGCACAGATGATGATGCCATTAAAAGAGACAAAGAATGCAGAAGTGGGGGGAAACGAGTTTTGGAAGAGATAATGAGGAATTTGGTTTATATGCTTTATGGGTGTCAGCAGACCAAATATGGAAGCTCAAGTTAACAAACCACACCACTGATGCTTGTGACTAAACATTTTTATCCAAATCAAACAAGTACATTTGAAAATATTTGATTGATTGATTGATTGATGGGGAGAGAGAGAGAGAAACAGCGATGATCAGTTGCCTCCCATACATGCTCACCAACAGGGATTGAACCCGCAACCAAGGTATATGCCCTGACTAGAATCAATCCTGCCACTTTTCAGTGCATGGCCTGATGCTCCAACCAACTGAGCAACACCGGCCAGGGCTTGGAAATATTTTAATGCAAACAATGACAACTGTAACACACTCATATGCATCTAAATTCTTTTCATAAATATCACCAGTTCAAAAAAAGACATGCATTTCAAAGGGCCTTCTAATACCAAAAATATTTTCATTATTAAAAGATGAAGAAATATTAATCTAACATTTTAAATGCAACAAATATTCTAATATATTATCTGGCTGTTTTTATTAGCTGTGCTTTTGTCCTTCAAAATAAGAGGGAGGGAAAAACACTGACTATTATGCCAGTTAGTCTTTGGAAACTGCCTTCTCAACTGATCAACTGAAGGAGAATTAACATCTCAGGAGAAGGAAAGTAGCTGCATTAAGTATTCAGCTCCTTTCTACATTGTGTACTAATCACTTTTACCCAAGATAACACCAGGCTTAAGTTAAAATCTCACTCCATTTAGAGCCATCACACTCTAAGAAAAACAGAGCTTTTCAGATACTTTGAAACAAAATCCAAAATTTTGAGAGATATCAGAAAAGTATGCACTTAACCAGGTAAGAAATCATGCATACCAATGTAAAAATAAAAATATTACTATGGCAAAATAAAAGGAGAGTAACTGATAATTGTGCCCACTAAAAAATAACTGGCATCATGAATATATCCTAAAAATCAAAAACTGAAAAGTGCTATAATTCAACAAATAAAGAATGCCATTAATAGATTTCGCTTAAACTAATTAGCCAATCAAATTGTGCTTTAACTCTAGATTTTAAAATCAATTGTACATTTTTCTATAGCAATGATGTGATTAAGAAGAAAATCCATATTTTCCTCTGAATTGTTATTTCCAAATACCAGTAGGCAATTAGTTTATATGATTTTAGACTTTTTATTCATTCAAAGGATGGATGAATGAATAAAGCAAGCTTCTATCATGCAAAAGTCTAATCAAGTTCAAAAATAAATTCAGCACTCAGAAACTCCATTTATTTAGTTCTCAGAACATGGATAAAGGTCTTTAATAAATTATCTTTGCTTATTGATTTCAAAAAAAGAAAAAAATATCCTGACTTTTATCCTATCATCTTTTGTGCCCATTTTCCAGTCTTATACACCTACAAAAATCACCTTCTTCTCTATTAACCCATGGCAAGCAAATATTTTAAAATGAGATTCATCTTATTCTTAGGTATTCCTGATTCATTGCTTTATCTTCTCTTGCATCTATCTATATTCTCTCCTCCTTTCAAATGAAACATTCTTAAAAAGTGATAAAAAGGAACTGGATTTTATTTTCTGCTGAGTTTGTATCATTTGTGCCATGAGAAGTACCCAATTTATATAATTCATTTTCACTCACTGTTAAACAATTTGAATACCAACTGAGGGTATAATACTAGGAATTAGGATTAAACACCTGCCCTTGAAAATCTTGAAGGGTTTATTCATTCCACAATTATTAATCTAATAACTATATCACCAAATATTTTTCTATGTATTTAGGATATTATATTTGGGTTATTTTTCTTTAAGGATCTCACATAGATGGATGTATATGCAGAAAATAAAGTATAGTTAATGACAAGTACGTGCAATGTGGGATCCTAAATTAGATTCTGTTCACAGAAAGGAAATTAGTGGAGTAACCAGAAAAATTTGAGCCTATAGATTAATTAATAATATTGTTTTCGTACCAGTTTCTTGGTTGAGGTCATTATACTGGAGTTATGTAAGGTTAACATCAGGGAAGGTGAGTGAAGGTACCTAGAACTTGTAAGTATTATCTTTGCAACCTTCTGTAAGTTTAATATCACTTCAAAATTTCAAGTTTTTAAAAGTAATGTAAAATATACTGCAAGATGTACACAGAAATGTCTATATCACACACATTCAAGCAATATTCCTCTTCAAATAAACAACAACTTTGGTGTCCAACTTCAGGACTGTGGTCAGTGGAGAATTCCCAGCTGTCAGCTTCTTTAGACATGCCTCAGATGCAGAGAGCCACCTCACCTGAGCCTCACCCTTCCGACTGCAACTTTACCTGGTGACTGGGTACCAGGTGAACACAAATGGAGCACATCTACATAACCACCAGGATAAGAAACAAAACATTCCAGCACTTCAGAAATCCCCACCAGTGACCCTTCCAGTCACTCACTGTCTGTCAATGAAAACCACTTCCAGTACCCTTTAAATCACTTAAATGGTGTCCCTTTTGGGGCCAGGAATATTAGAGGGAAATGCTGATTTTGGAATAGCTTCTTGACTGCATTGGGAATAAGAAGATCCAAAGACATCAGAGATCAAGAAGATGCACTTAACTGCCAGAGGTGAATGGGCATGATTATCATACTAAGCAGCAGGGCCAGCTTGAAAAACAAAATGATCTGACCCAGAGGGATCTTTGCCATAGTAGACTGACCATGGAGCCTCTGGAACTGAAATAGATGGTTAAATTCTCATACCTCAGTTCTGAATAGCAGGAGCCATTTCAATAGACCTTCATCAAAGTTTTTTATCTGAATCCCTCAAATGACAGGTAGGTTGATGAAGAATTTTGGAATATCAATGACATGCTCAAAATGTGGACATATGAAGAATCTTTGTTCTATATTTCACAAAAAAAGATCTGAAATTGTTTAAAATGTCTTTGGACTCAGGGAAGGGAAAGACCCAGACCCAAATAGTTCAGGTGTCATTGAATATGGCTCGACTCAATGCTAAAACATTAATGTCACTCAAAACTTATGGAATCAGCAGAAAGAGGAAATTTGGCTTGTTAACTTCTCCAATACCCCTACTGGAAGCCCAAATTTTTCCTAGATAATTTTTCTAGTTTGAGTTTCATTTAATTCTTTGAGTACATAGTTGAAATATATTTCTCTTTCAGGCAATTTGGCCATGGAACTGAATTCTGCACAAGAAAATACGAGTATTCTATTTCAAGTCCTGAGACATAAAAACCTCTAACATAATCATTTCCCCTCCCTCCTTTCCTTCCTTCCTTCCTTCCTTCCTTCCTTCCTTCCTTCCTTCCTTCCTTCCTTCCTTTCTTCCTTCCATAAGATTTGACATTTATGTATGTATCTTTCTTCTTTTCTCAAATGCCTATTAAATAAATTAAAAAAAGGATCTTATAAGAGAGAGAACTGGTGGTTGCCAGAAGGGAGGGAGTGGAGGAACTGGGTAAAAGATGGGAGGAAGACTGAGGGGATGGGTGAAAAAGGTGAAGGGGTTAAGTACAAATTGGTATTTACAAAATAGTCATGGGGATATAAAGTACAGCATAGGGAATATAGTCAATAATATTGTAATAATTACGTATGGTGTCAGACGGGTACTAAATTTATCAGAGTGATCACTCTGTAAGTTATATAATACCCAATCACTGGGTTATACACCCAAAACTAATGTAATATTGTATGTCAACTATAATTGAAAAACATAAAATTACTTTTAAGTGTCTAAAGGAGAGTGGAGAGTGGAGTCACAAGGAAGAAAAAGTTCAGGTTCTTATGGGGAAGCATCTGACTAGTAATACCTACCCTGGACTGTGACATGAGTGAGAATAAATACTTCCTACTGTGATAGCAGCCTCCTTTACAGCAAGGGGATCATTTAAGTTTAGAAGAACAAAACCGGAAGGATAAGTACCAGCCTGGTTGACACTTTATATATAAAGATTGTGCTCCTCAGTGACTTAACTTTTAAAGGGAAAAAAAGAGATTTACTGGGATAAGAATGGGAAAAACAGTACTATCTCCCACTAAAAGCTTCCTGTAAACTAGTAGAGTAAGATGTTATGATGATGATAATTTACACCATATTTAAAATTTTAGCAAGCGCTTCCATCCATATTGTCTACTGTGAAGAAGACCTAAAATTAGATAAAGCAAGCATAAAAATAGATACGAAGACGCTGTAAGAGTGAATTGAGTATGAAATGTAGACCTAAGTAACTACTTCAACTTCTAAATTGGTGTTCCAAAGTTCTTTTTTTTTTAAATATATTTTACTGATTTTTTACAGAGAGGAAGGGAGAGGGCTAGAGAGTCAGAAGCATAAGTGAGAGAGAAACATCAATCAGCTGCCTCCTGCACACCCCCCACTGGGGATGTGCCCACAACCAAGGCACATGCCCTAGACCGGAATCGAACCTGGGACCCTTGAGTTCGCAGGCCAACGCTCTATCCACTTAGACAAACCGGTCAGGGCTCCAAAGTTCTTTTACGATAATTTTCTAGGTACACAATAGATATTATACTACATTTTTGTCTTATATAATTTTAATTGATTAAAGATGATATTCATGTATGGAGAGTACAGCTCTCTGAATAAATGTAGAAAGATGATCTAATATTCCAGGGGTCCTCAAACTTTTTAAACAGGGGGCCAGTTCACTGTCCCTCAGAGAGAAGGAGGGGAGTGGGAGAGTGAGGCGCACATTCCACACATGGGCACTGCAGGCCCAGGAGGAGTCCCCTGTTAAGCAGGACAGGCAGGGGCAGCAAAAACACCCTGTGGGCCGGATAAATGTCCTCCACGGGCCGCATGTGGCCCACAGGCCATAGTTTGAGGACCCTTGTTTAGATAATAACAATGAAGAAACATTAAAAAGACAAACTGAGCAGGTGATTAGGTAAAATGGGAGACACAACTATAGGGATACAATGTTTTATTGTACTTCACTTTATTGCACTTCTCAGATGTTGCATGTTTTATAAATTAAAGGCAAGACCATCCACCAGCAAACAGATTACAACTTGCTCTATTGCAGTACTAGCTTTACTGCAGGGGTCTGGAACTGAACTCACAATTTCTCCAAAATATGCCTGTATAATGAAATAAAATTTATTCCAACAATTTTTCCTAAAATATTTTAATTCAGTGTTTTTTAATATAATCACATGTTGTACATCCATCATTACCATCTCATTTCAGAACAATTTATCAACCCCAAAGGAAATTTTGTATAAATTAGTAATCACTCTTCATTTTGTGGATTGTCTTTTCACTTTCTTTTTTTTAAGGGGGATTTTATTTTGGCAAATGTTTGTTTTATTTTTTAATCCTCACCAGAAGACATGCTTAGAGAGAGAACAAGATAAAGGAAGAGAGGGGGAGGGAAGGAAGGGAGAGAGACAGAGAGACATTGATCAGTTGCCTTCTATACATGTACCAACCAGGAATCAAACCCTCAATCCAGATATGTGCCCTGACTGGAAATCAAGCTTGCAACCTTTTCATGCACAGGACATTGCTCAACAAACTGAGGTGTCCTTTAAGCTCAAAAGTTTTTAATTTTGATGAAGTCCAAATTATCTATGGTTTACTCTTATTGTTTGTGCTTTTGGTGTCATATTTAAGAAATCATTGCTTGTAATCTCTGACTGTAACTTGTAAACATCTGTCTAGAATTGATGAAATGTCCCCCATTTGGGTCCCAATCAGCTCAGCAGCAAAGATTATCATGTTTAGGAGCTGAGTATCACAGCAGTAAGGTAAAAATGACCAAACGTAAGTGTTTTAGAGGGAGAAACTCACAGGCTAATCCCTCTAAAGATTCACTTTACACAAAGCTAAGACTTTAGGAAGTGTTAAAGGAAAATGATTACTAGAATAACATACATGTGGTTAAAACACTCAATGTACTGAAAGTAGGAATTTGTCTTAGAAGATTAGTTTGAAATAGAATATGCCAGAGGCTCCCCCAAAGTGTCCTCAAGGCTGCCTGCTCCCTCTCTGCCTCCAAAGGATGGAATTTGCCCCAACATATTACCCCACCCTTGTACCTCTGTAGACATTCTTTCCTCCAGAGAAGTCTTTTGTGTAATCTGGAAATGGATATTCAAGATGTAAACATACCTTGCAGCCTTACTGCAGGTCCAAATTTATTTCGTCCTTAGCAAGTACCAGTGGAAGGACGAATCATCTTCTTTAATCTTTACAGAGAGGCTCCTGCCAGCTGGCTTTTCCTCAGTCTCACTGAGCAACCACAGACCTGGAAACCCAGACTTTAGCGCTCCTTGGTCCTGTCTTATCTGCCCCAAAAGCTGAGTGAGGACAGAACATGCCTGTTTTTTAGAATCACTTTGATTAATAGTTGGTCATATTTTGTTACCACAAACTCTTCTGTTAATCCAGTGAACAAACATTTATTAAACACTTGTTGCCACTCACTGTGCTAGACTCAGGGAACACTATAGTCCTGCCCCTTCCTTCATGGGAAAGACAGACAGTAAACAAGAATCAGCCCCACTGTGGTCGGTGCTGTGAAGATGACAAACGTGATGGCCTGAGTGAGGTAGGTGGGGATGGATGGATCAGGGATATCTGAACTTAGAATTAAGCAGATGATATTTGAACTGAGAACTGGAGTATGAGAATAAGTCAGACTTTTCTGTGTGTGTGTGTGTGTACACACACACACATCTTATAGATTTTTATTTCTAATAAAATAAATATCAATATAATATCCCAAATAAACAAAAATGTGTGTCTTTTTGTTTTTCCCAGAGTATAAGGGTCATGAGACCAAAAAGTGAGAAAACCACTATGGTCTATCCCCTGCTGGGATTGGTCCATTTCTTGCTGTGACCTCATAAGGCGCCATTGTGATGGAATTGCAAACCACTCCCCAGCTGGGATTGGTCCATTTCTTGCTCTGACCTCATAAGGCGCCATTGTGATGGAATTGCAAACCACTCCCCAGCTGGGATTGGTCCATTTCTTGCTCTGACCTCATAAGGCGCCATTGTGATGGAATTGCAAACCACTCCTATAAAAAGGCGCTGACTGGGCCGAGGATTTTGTCCGTTATAGCCCAGGAAGCTGATTGTGGTGACCTGTGGACTAGGACTCCCTAGTTGGTTTTTGCCTTTTTTTTCTCATTTGTGTTTTGTTCTTTTGGCGTTGCCATGTCTAATGACTTTGCAGCCCCCTCTGCCGTCCAGGGCCGCTGTATTGGAGACTATGTTCTCCAGGACAGCATTGGCCAGGGAGCCTGTGCCAAGGTGTATTTGGCCTGGCACGAGCTCACTGGGACAGAGGTGGTTGTGAAAGCCATTAGTCTGAAGGGCTTCCCTAGATACCATCGAGAAGTGTATTCTCTTCAGAACCTAAATCACCCAAATATCACAAAGTTATTTGAGGTGATTACCACCCCAGACAAGCTTTATCTCGTTATGGAGCACGTGAGGGGAGGGGACCTGCGTGAGCACTTGGAGAACCACGGCCCCCTGAGCGAGCGCCAAGCCCGCGCCGCGTTCCGGCAGGTGGTGTCGGCGCTCCGGTACTGCCACCAGCGGGGCATCGCCCACCGGGACCTGAAGCCGGACAACATCCTGCTGGATGAGGACGGGACCTGGAAGCTGGCCGACTTCGGGTTCAGCCGGAAGGTGAGTGACGACTGCAAACTGAGCACCTTCTGCGGCACCTTCCACTACCTGGCCCCGGAGCTGCTGCAGCGGGAGCCGTACGACGGCCGGAGAGCGGACGTCTGGAGCCTGGGGGTGACCCTGTACAGGACCGTGACCGGGACGGTGCCCTTCCACGCGGACAGCCTCGCGAAGATGAGGGACCAGGTCCTGGCCGGGCAGTTCGAGGTCCCCCCCTTCATGACGAGGAAAGGGAAACACTTTCTTAGAATGTTGCTGACTGTCGACCCCAGCCAGAGACCCACCCTGGACGAGGTCATGCAGCACCCCTGGCTCAGCGTGGGCCGGGAGGAGCTGCGGCCCTACAGCGAGCCGCCCGGGGGGGACCTGGACCCCCAGGTCCTAGAAACGATGCAGAGCCTCGGCTTCGAGCCGGACCAGATAGAGCGGTCTGCGAGGGAGCGGAGATTTGACCGGGTGATGGGAACCTACCGGATCCTGAAGCAGATGGAAACCAGGATGCCAGGCCTCAGGGTGAAGGTGAGGCCCTACCGCTCCCCTGACAGCAGTGACCTTTCCTCAAGCTACGAGGCGGCTCCCCCATCTGATGGGGGGACTGGAGAGGCGTCTCAGCCATCTGATGGGGGGGCTGAAGAGGGGTCTCAGCCATCTGATGGGGGGACTGAAGAGGGGTCTCAGCCATCTGATGGGGGGACTGAAGAGGGGTCTCAGCCATCTGATGGGGGGACTGAAGAGGCGGCTCAGCCATCTGATGGGGGGGCTGAAGAACCTTCCATGCCCCCACACTACCTGTGGTTGAACGTAACCGGGCCCCCACCCAGCCTGGAATCCATGACCACGCCTCCCCCATTGGAGTCCATCGAGTTCAGGACAGGTACCCCCAGCCCAGACCTGCAGCTCGGCCCTGGGGGCTCCCCCACCACCCACAGCAGCAGCAGCAGCAGCAGCAGCAGCAGCAGCAGCAGCAGCATCACCATCAGGGGTGGAGCCCCAGAGGGAGCCACCCGTGAAAGCCGCCTCCGAGCTGGGCAGCCTGAGGGTGGCACCCCAGCCCCTCCCTCTGCCAACAGCCAGGGCCGGCCGGGGTTGGCTAGAAGGGCCTTCCGAGCCTTCTTAAGATTCACATGCTGTGGGTCACCCACCATCAAGATTCGTTTTAAAAAGAAGAAAGTCCATCCACTATAGTTTTTAAAATTGTGGATCAAGGCAAAGGCCACAGTCAACTCGAAGGTGCGGAGCTCCAGGAAGGCCGGGCGCGTGGTGCTGGAGACGACCCAGAGGTCGGGAGCGGTGCCAGACACACCCGCTGCGTGTGCAGGTGAGAGGACTTGGTCCAGCCGACGACGGAGGCGTCCTCTGCTCGGGACTCACATTAGGAGGGTTTATGTGTGTTTTTTTAAATTTTATATCAAGTTTTATTAGTTACCAAAACAATGTGTACTATTATAAAACTGTAAATGCTGTAGATATCTATAAAGCAGGAAGTGAAAAGCTGGGGTAATTCCATTCTCTAGAAGCAACCACTGTTAACAGTTTAGTGCCCACATGTTCAAACATTTCAATGCTCTGCAAACATCATTTTTTAAATTATTTTTATTATAACAGATTTATGTTATTCATATTATCTTGATAGTTGCTTTGTTTTCTTTTTTTTAATTTAATAAATCTTTATTGTATCCAGCAGCGCCGTGTGGTCTTCGGAAGCATCTTGCCCAAAATGCCTGCTGAGCTGGGAAGACTGCGTGGCGCCCCCTGGAGGTCAAGAGGAGGGGCTGCCCTCGCTGTGGGTCCACTCCCCAGCCCCCACCTGACTGAAGCATCAGAGACTGGACTTTTTCCTGGTCCCTTTCCTCCCCTGCTCCTTGGCTCCCATGTTTTGGGGCTTCTTATTAAAGCATTTGGTTCTCCCTCCCCTTCAAAAAAAAATAAAAAATCATTGCTTAATCCTATATTTAAGCCTATATTTTTTAACAATAGTTTTAGCTCTTACATTTAGCTCTCATAAATTTTTGTGGAAACTGAACATCCTACCTAATAAAATGGTAATATGTAAATTACCATCACTCCGCTATGCCCACAATTGGGCCAGCGGGAGGTGCAGGGGGCGGGACTCGGGGTGGCCGGGGTAGCCGATTGGGCCAGCGTCTGCGCCATGGCTGTGCTGCAGAACAGAAGGGGCCTCTGGGGCAGCGAGCTCACGTCCCGCCGCGGACCATCAAAAGCATGGGAGCTGGGTGCCTGTCTGCTCTGGCACCAGGCCTTTCAGAAGCCTCCGCCGCGCCGGAGGCTTCTGAAAGGCCTGGTGCACCAGCAGACAGGCACCCAGCTCCCCCGCGATCGAAAGCGAAAGCGTGTAGGGAACCCTACACGTGCATGATTCAATCATGCACTGGGCCTCTAGTTTTAAATAATACAATATGGCAACTCTGAAAATCAGATTTCATCACTCACAGTGTAACGTCACTGCTAGTTTTTTTGTTGCTATTTGTTTAGTGAATTTTATGAACAAATTCTGTAAAGCCTGTATTCCTTGTGTGTAGTCACTGGAACCTCAGCTTGGTTAGCTAAGTGGTCAACTAGTGACTGGACAAAGATTGCTCAAATGCCTGGAAGTAGTAAGACCACCAGCTATTGTGGAGAGGCTTTGTGTGCATGTTGAGGCACATCTTCAACCCTCAGGCACTTAACTCTTTTTTTTTAGCCTTTACTTACTAGTACTGCTGCTGCAGAGTACAAGGTCAGCCAGAGGTGAAAGATTAGGACCTTCTCTGGTCTTTCCTGAGTAGCACACATGCATGTGACCATCTAGATTCCCAGTAATTCAACCACTGAGCCACCCCAGCCAGGCTAAGTTTTTCAGCTTTAATTTTTTAAATTATTTTTTCCAATTGTTATTGCTGTCCCAGGAAGTTGCAGTTTTAACAAGTGCTGCTGATAACTTTCTACAAATGTCCCAGGACAAGGGCTATACACACTGAGCTAGTTTTGTCAGGTTTGTATGGCTAATATGGACCTGCATGGAGTTTTGAAAAAAGTAATTTGACCATCTTTTTACATACAGAAGCTATTAAATTTTAGAGTCAATACCATCAATCTTTTCCAATATAATAGACAAAAATTATTTTCTATCTCAGATTCATACATTTACCTTTCTCTAGCTGTCTTGTAATGTCATATTTATGAAACATGAATTTTGGGGGTAAAATAGGACAGGTTTAGGAAATATTAGAAGGAAATTAAGAGGACCATGGAGGAAAGCAGGGCTGCAGAGCAGCAGAAGGTATATTTCCATAGAATGGGGAGCTGGAAAGCTGCAACAAGTATATTCCATAGACTGAGGAGACTGGGAACAGCAAAAGGTCTATATTTACAAAATAAAGAGAAGGAAGCCCTTCATTCAGAAGGAGGAGAAGGAAGCCCTTCATTCAGAAGGAGGAGAAGAAAGCCCAAAGGGAATAGGAAAACAATAGGGAAGGAGGGGTGGGGGGAGAGAACCTCACAAGTGAGGTTCAACCTTTGAGCACAGGAGTTACTATAGTAACCAGTCTAAGGGAATAGTGACCAATCAGAGAGGATATCAAGGCACCAGGATGGGCAGCCTTTATAAGCCATAGGGAAAGGAACCCAGTGGGACCCTTTTCCCCCTCCCTGCGTGGGAGTCCATTCTGTGGGACTCTTTCCCTCTCCCCATGTGGGAGTCTGTACTTGTTCTTCAATAAATGTCCACCTTTATTATACCACTTTCTGTCTGTGGATTCATTCTTCAATTCCGGTGGACAAAGAATCTGTGTTCCGGTCCAAAAATTCCGTATCATTTAGATTCATTATTTTGTAGTATTTTTTTTCAAATTGTTAATCAACTCTCTGAGAACCCTTTTATGAAAAAAAATATATATTTCCTTTCCCTATTGATTTGAATTTCCACCTTTTTAAAATACACTTTTTGGGCTCTTTATTTCCTTACAGAGATCTGTTTGTCAATGTGCACATAGGTATAAAGCCATTTGTTATTGTAAAATTAAAATATTATAATATTGCACAACACAAATGCTCCCCTCTTTTACTTTCTGTTTTTCAAAATTTCTTGTGGTTTTTATCCATTTGCTATTACAGATAAATTTTAGATTCATTTTTGTTAAAACTTGCCTCCAAAGTAAAATATGAGAATTATAATCTGTACTCTTTTGTAATTACATTAAACTTAAAAGTTAATTTAAGGAAATTGAAATTTTTTAATATTACATTAGCAAATACATGGGTATATTAATACCATTCCATTTATCCTCACTTATTTTATAGCACTCAGTGAAATTTTATAGGTTTTTTTCCTTCAAATAGATTGAAATTTCTTTGCATATTTACCTTTAGGTAGTTTATATTTTATTATTATTGTGAATATCTTCTTTTTTGCTGTATAGATTCTAAGTATATTTCTATTATAAGTACAATTTTGTTTAATGTACATTTTGAACTTGATTATTTGTTCTTGATGGACATTTCTGTAATGTGCATATAATGATACTACTTAGGTTCCTTTCCATAAGTGCACTCATTCTTTACAGCAATTTCATTTGTCAGAATTTCCAGAACAATATTAAATATCAGTGGTATTAGTAAATCTTCTCCCTTATTCCTAACTTTAATAAGAATGTCCTTCTCATTTTACCTTCACAAATAGCATTGTCTCTTGGTTTGAGTTAGGTTTTTCCATAACAAATTAAGGGAAATTCCTTCTTTTGGAATCTATGATTTCAAGAATTATTAATGAATAATCACTGTTAGCTTTTGAAAATCTGTAGAAATTCTCATATTTTTTCTTCTTTTACATATTATATTAGATTTCCTGGGGTAAAACATTTTTAATTGGTTTAGTAAACTATTTGTTCATGGTGCATCACTCTTTAATACACCACTAGGTATAATAACTTAATAGATTTTATTTAGAATTATTACTTCTCACTATGAGTGAGATTGATTTGTAGGGTGTTTTTGTTTTTTTTCAGTATCATTTTTGTTACATTTTGGTATCAGGAATAGGCTGGCCTTGAAAAACAATCGCAATGGTTTTCTTCCTTTGTTTTACAACAGTTTATATACAATGGGAATTTTTATTAAAACTTTGAAAAAGTTTACTTGGAATAAAACCCTGGGCTTAAAGTCTCTTTTAAAAAACAATTCTTTGACAGCATTTTGAATTTGTTCCTTATGTATTACTCCATTGGGTTTAGTCAATTTCAATTATTTGTATTTTCCAAGAATTTTAATTGTTCCTCTTTAGTCAATTTTAAGTATTTATATTTTCCAAGAATCAGAGGAATCATAGGATGACCTCATTCCAGGATTATAACAACTATTCACCAAAAACTCCCATTTCTGACGGACTCCAAACATAAATAATTACCGTATTTTCCAGCATATAAGACGACTTTTTAACCCAGGAAAATCTTCTCAAAAGTCAGGGGTCGTCTTATACACCGGGTGTCGTCTTATAGGGCGGGTGCTGAAACTTCCAAGCCGGACTGGAGAATCTGCGGTCGCCGCATAAGGTGGGGGGAGCTCAAAAACGGCCGCACTCCATTCATTTCAATGGAGCTGGACAGAGACCGCAAGTGTCTCCGGATGGTCGGCTCCTTTTTGTGCCGCATCCCGTCTCAGTCCAGCTCCTTTGAAATGAATGGAGTGCAGCCAGGTGCTCGCTGCATACAGCGGGGATGCGGCCGTTTTTGAGCTCCCCCCCAACGTATGCGGTGACCGAATGAAAGCAGCAAGGGCGGCGCGGTACAAGTACGGTAGAAGAAAATCCACTCACTTGGATTCGTGGAAAGAAGTGACTTAACACAGTTCCGATGACAAGGTGAGGGGGCGCCTCACTGGGAAGGTGTAAGTGAAGGGCGGAGCAAGCTGCAGGGATCTGGGACTCCCAGGGTATGGAAAAAAGATAGAGCAGAGCTGCACTGTGCCCAGAAAAACACGCCTCTTTCACCCCTCTGGCCCACCCTCGTATTCTATTACCGTACCTCCTTCTCTGCCCCTCCAATCTCGCTCCTGCGGACTGCAGTGAAGCGGCATTACTAACTCGCCAGGAACTTGCCCGGCACTTGCTCTCTCTCTATTGTTTATCTTCCTCCTATCATCATCAGTTCCAGTTTGGTTGACAGCTTAGAAAACAAATAGCATGGCAGCTCCCATGGGTTTATTGTCTTATCCTTCCTTTCAGCTTTAGAGTGAATTAGGAAAAGTTTAATCCACTTGCACTGTTTTATGTTTACATGTTTGATGACAAACAGCCTTATGTTTATAAGTGACAGTTTTCCTGCTAAGTACCTGCATGTCATAAGCCAGGGGTCCTCAAACTTTTTAAACAGGGGGCCAGTTCACTGTCCCTCAGAGAGAAGGAGGGGAGTCGGAGAGTGTGGCACATTCCACACATGCGCACTGCTGGCCCGGGATGAGTCGGCTGCTAAGCAGGACAGGCAGTGGCGGCAAAAACACCCGGCGGGCCGGATAAATGTCCTCGGTGGGCCGCATGTGGCCCGCGGGCCATAGTTTGAGGACCCCTGTAATATTCTATCATCTAGATAATAACTAATAGAAAATGTATTAACTAGAGCTCCTATGTATATTTCCTATGGCGTTTATGAAATCTGATACTGACTGAGGAAAAGGATGTGCTTCAAATATAGGACATGCATTTGCGGCACAGCCAATCACTAGAATATACTATCTCTGACACAGTTTAAGATTAGAGGATATTTGGTATTGTCCAAAATATCCATGGAGACATTTGGTCCACATCAAAAGTTCCTTGAAATTTGGTCCTGTCCAAAATGTCCATGAGCATATATGGTCCACACCAAATGAGCCTTGATATTTGATTCTGTCAACAACGTCCATGCTTAGAAAACATCCCTGGGGTCAAATAGCCCCAACATTTATTTCTACTTTTGGTTTACAGGATTAATACTATCATGTTTTATTGGTCCAGTAATTGTGTTGTGGCTGTATTGCCAATAATAACCTTGCTTGCTTCAGTAGCCTAGCTGGTAATGGCACATTGGAGTTAGGTATAAAGTTCCTGAAAGGTAGTTTATTAAACTAATAAATTTAGTTTAATGAAATCAATAGTAAGCTTGGTGTAAAGTGAATATTATCAGAAAAATTTAATGGCTAAATAAATATTTTCTATTTACACATACAACTTTGTTCCTAAAATTCTATCAAGTTATTTCCCATTGTATTTTAACTTTTTAAGTGTCACTTTATATTGTGGTAATGCCTTATTTCACCTTTTAGATTCTAAATTGATTAGTACTGTAGCCCCCTAATATTCAATACCTTCCTTCATTTGTGTATACTCAGTAAACATGTACAGCTACTCAATAAATAATTTTACTATTTAATAATTAGGTAATATCATTCAAGGCCTACATCCTCTGTAAGCGTTCTCTAGCTAATCTAATTACAACACTCTCCCTCCCTCATTTTCTGAAGACTTTTTAACATTCTCTTGTATGATCACCATGGTCCTATAAATTTCTAAGTGTAAACTGATACAGTTTGTTCTGCAGAAACCTACTTTCCTGTATTGACAGACATGAAAAGTAAGCATCAATTGATTTTAGAAATGGGTTAAACAAAGTGGAACAAGTTTTTCAACCACTGCACTTCTCAGGTATTTGAACATACAATGTAAATCTCTAAGATGGGAATAAAGGATGTATTGTTTCCCCTACCTATTTGACCTTCAACTAGTATTTTAGGGACACATTTAGATTAAATATATTACAGCTCATAAGATATCCACACATACACATCTCCCTTCATTCAAAATATTTATATATATCAGGGAGAAGTATTACTGCATTCCCTGTATTTTGATAAGAAATTTTGGCAAAGATCACGAGGCTAATAAATAATGATTCCAAGATTAAAACCTTCAGGGCTCCTGACTTCTAGGATTTGGTGCTCTTGCTAATTTCTCCATGTGTGCAGCGTGTTTGCTCTAAGACTCCCAACAATCCTTGAAAATAACAGCCATGTCTTCCTCTGCTTTGCATTTTTCATAGCTGGGATTAAAAAATGCTTATAATTGTAGTCACTCGGGAAAGGCACCAATTTTAGGAGGAATTACATCTCTGAAAAAATTACTTTGTGACTCTGGGGTAGATGTATTTCTAACTAAAGCTAAATAAACAATAAAAACTGAGTCTCAGTTTTCTGTATTAATATTCAGAATTGAACTGATAGAATGGCTTGTAATCTGAAATTAAAGTTCTTTTGTGGTTGTTATTGCTATTGCTATTGTTGGTAAAATATCTTACCTCTCAAGAGTTACACAACTACACTTCTGTTCTGTTGTTTTTTTTAATTAAAATATAAACAGCCTAATTAATAGCTCTTATGAAAGGAATCACATGGATATAACTTGCTGATTTGAAAACTTTCCTTTTCTTGAGTCTTAGTTATTTAATCCCATGTGCTGGCATGAAAGTGGTTCCATAATTATGCTCATTAAAGAAAAAGTATCTCAAGTAGTGGATTATATGTTAATCTTCAAGCACACAACTGTTAGCATATTGTCGCCACAGAGTGCTATATTACCTCTGTAAAATACCTTATAATTTCATTGCTGCCTCGGAAGCAGAAAGGTAATCAGAATTCTTTCACAATTTACCTGCTGTCTGAATCTGGAAGCAAAGCTAATACCTGTGGTTCCAACAATTAATTTATCTTCTAAAGCCCTTGTTTCATCTTGGAATCACCTAAAAAGCTTTACAAAAATACTGTTAAGTAGGTCTCATTCCAGGCAAATTAAATCAGAATCTCTTAGCAAGTAGCCTCAACATCAGTATTTTTTTTTATTCCTCACATGGCTATAATGAGCAATGAAGGCTGAGAAGCACCACTCTAGAGGCAACTGATACTGGAAGGCAATTCTGAGCAATGTTCACCAAAGCCTGACTTTGCACATGAGAACAGCCCCTGGGGCTCTTTACAGATGCAACTTTGCTCCTAAAATTTCTACGGCCTCACTACACATTTCTAAGGCCCCAATGAAGTGGAATTTCCAAATGTGGGGCTCCAGTGGACTCCTCCCATGTTGGTGTTTGAAGACCACTGCTTTGGAGGGTTCCTAAACTAACCTCCTAACACATCAGAAGCCCCATTTAACAGCATTTTAACCCAAAAAACACCCCTTTTCAGCTACCCACATTAAAATTTCTTCATGTCCCTTTTCTATAGGATATGATGTTTCTTTTAAAAATAAGAATGTGTCAGAGACAAAGCATGGAAGAGACTGATGAATCTCAGAGGGAAGGCAGGGGTGGGTGAGCAGAAATTAACCAAAGAAATTATATGTATATATGCATAACCCATGGACACAGACAATAGTGCGGTGAAGGCCTGGGGAGGGGGATAGGTGCGAAGTGGAGGGGGTCAATGAGGAAAAAGAGAGGACATCTGTAATACCTTCAACAATAAAGATAAACCAAATATATATATATATATATATATATATATATATATATATATATATGTTCTAGATAATAAAAGCCTAATATGCTAAGTGTCTAGTCGTCCACTCGGTCATTCAACCAATCAAAGCGTAATATGCTAAGTTTGCTCAACCGCTCGATATGACATGCACTGACCACCAGGGGCAGATAGTCAACCAGTTGACCAGTTGCTATGACGCACACTGACCACCAGGGGCCAGACACTCCGACCAGTAGGTTAGCTTGCTGCTGGGGTCCGGCCGATCAGGACCATGGGAAGCGGGCCTACGTGGGCAGTCGGGCATCGCTCAAGGGCTCCCTGACTGTGAGAGGGCACAGGCCAGGCTGATGGACAACCCCCCCCCCCCGAGTGTATGAATTTCGTGCACCGGGCCTCTAATATATATATATATATATATATACCCCTAAGCGACCATTATGACCGGTCGACAGAACAACCGGTCAACTATGACACACACTGACCACCAAGAAGCATATGCTCAACGCAGGAGCTGCCCCCTGGTGGTCATTACGCTTCCACAGCCAACCTCCCGCGGCTGGCCAACCTTCCAAGGTCTCTTCTCCTGGCCAGCCAGCCCAATCAACCCCGATTGGGACTGGGCGAGATGGCCCTGATTGGCCCCGATCACTGGCCAGGCTGAGGGACTCCGCCTGTGCACAAATCCGTGCACTGGGCCTCTAGTGTATGTGCCGCGCCAGCACGGCCAAGGGTGAACCCGAGTGGGGGCGATGAAGGATTGAGAAAAGATAGACAAGAGAAAGAAAGAAGAAAGCTGGGACTCAGTGGGACTCTGCTTCCCTGATGGGGACCCAGCAGCGCCACAGACTACAAGCCGTGTCTTTATTTTATAGCCGATGCCACGAGGCAAAGTAAGGGCATGGACAAGATGTTTATAGCATTCTCGTGAGTTTCTATCCTACTCAATTACATGCATCTGATCAAGCTTTGTTTACTTGCAGCCTATATCACTTAGGTATGTGGGGCCACATGTTCGGACCATAGGTTCAAGCTTACAACTATAGCTATTGGCTATAACTGTGCGGGGAGGCTCTGCCATCCAAGCTGGGACTTGGCACGTGGCCACGAGAGGACTGTGCCCTCTCATCAGTCCAAGGCTTGAACCTTTCCAAACACTGTAGCTGCGCCCCACAAGTATATATATAAAATAAAATAAAAAACAAAAAATCAAGAGTATGTCATAATGAAATCAATGTGTCAGCTATTAGGAGTCAGAACACTTGAGTTTGGGGTCCTTGATGCACCGTTTATATATTTTTGGTTAATCATCACCTGAGGATATTTTTCCATGAGAGGGCAAGAGACAGAGAGAAACATCACTGTGAGAGAGACACATTGATTAGCTGCCTCCCACACGAGCCCTGACCCCCTAGGGACGGATCAAGCTTGCAAACGAGTTACATGCCCTTGATCGGAATTGAACCCGGGACCTTCAGTCCGCAGGCTGATGCTCTCTCTGCTGAGCCAAACTGGCTAGGGTTGCACTGTTTAACTAGACAATCACACCCCCTTTCTCAGTTAGTATCCAAACTTAAGTCACAGAATTGTAATGATCAAAGGAGTGAATAAAATAATTCCCAAGCCTGATAATCAAAATCTTCTGGAGAATATGGGGAAAATAATTATGTAGGTTTATTGGTCCTGTCCAGGAGATTTTGCTCCTATCTGAAGTGTGGGTTGGACATGATCAATTCTCTTTAAAAAAATCTGCAAGTGAGTGTGATAATTGGCCAGTTGTGCCGAGTTAACACACACCATGAAGAGAGAGGCCTGCTGTCAGCATCAGGGACACTGAGATTTCATTCACAGCCATGCACACAACCTCTCAGGCCGCTCTCCAGTAACACAGATCACGCACATCTCAGCACGTGCTATTTCTGGAAGAGAAGCTCTCGGATGATTTGGTGTAGGAGATGGGAAATTTATAGCATACTCACTGCCTTATATGTATCTAGACTGAAGAGTTGCCCAGAGTCTTAGTTCACTTGTTAGTGTGTTTGTCTTTACTCTTTTACCTAAAAAGAGATAATATAGAGCAAAGGAAAATGCATAGGTTTTGAAATCAGATCTAGGTTCTAGCAGGCTCCTTTTTTCACGTGACCCTGGCTTTGCTACTTTGCTACTTTGATCTATAGCGGTCTCGTTCTCTATTTTGGTTTTTTTGGGCATTTTTTTAAATATATTTTTTATTAATTTCAGAGAACAAAGTAGAGGGAGAGATAGAAACATCAACGATGAGAGAGAATCATTGATTGGCTGCCTCCTGTATGCCCCACACCAGGGGTCAAGACCACAACCTAGGCATATGCCCTGACCGGAAATCGAACTGTCACCTCCTGGTTCATAGGTTGATGCTCAACCACTGAGCTATAGCGGCCAAGCTCCTCTGTTAAATGCAGATAATAATCCCTGCCTTATCTGCCTCATGGGGGCTTTGTAGGAAATAACGGAAATAATAGATATATTAGCATTTCTGCATAGAAATATTTTACAAGATTTTTCTAATGCAGTGTGAGCTTCTAGAAGTTAGTCTGTGACTCTCATTTATTCATTTGCTTATTTGTTCATTTAACAAATATTTACTGAGTGCCTAATATATTCTAAGAATTATACTAAGAGAGAGAGATATGGGAACACACAGCAATAAATAAAAAAGACAGATATGGTTGATGCTCTATGATGCTTAGTCATGTTATAGGTTTTAATTGAATAGTTATACAAATAATTATTAAATTGCAGTCAAAATAAGTACTATATATAGGAGTAACTCAAGCCAATATGAGAATGTATCGAGAGAAGGCTCCCCCAGCGTCTCCCCATTATCTATGGGCAGTGACATTTAAGTTGACATTTAAGTTGAATCATCAGTAGGCCAGACAAATGGGTAAAGCAGTGGTGAGAGCACTCCTGGCAGAGGCAGCAGCCTGTGCAAAGGTCCTGAGGAAGGAATGTTGTTAATGGCATCTGAGGAGCTGGCTCAGGGTCTGAGTGACTAAAAACTGCAATGAGCAGTTGGTGTGGCAGCAATGAAGATGAGGCACCAAAGGGCTAGCAATATTTGGGTCATGTTTAGGCTCCTTATTTTATTTGTGATTAATAGTAATTAAAAGGATCAAACAGAGGAGTGAAAGGATTAGATCAGCATTTAAGATACACCACTCCAGTTGCTGTAGGAATCATTTTTTGGAGTGCCTGAATAGTTGGTGACTAGGAAGAAGTCAGGGGAAAATTGGAAAGAATTGTACCTTATGCCGAGATGAAATAGGATTGAGGATATTGGATGGACTCAGAGATGTGGTCAGCCAGGGGCTGCATTCCCCTCATTTTTGTATTTTCATGACTAGAGGGCCTGGCACATACAAAGTCATCACTAGCATTCTCATTTGTTTGTTTGTTTGTTTGTTTGTTTGTTGGACTTTCTCTGTTTTTGTTTTTAGATAGTAAGAATAATTAATGAGATCTACCCTCAAGAAATGTTTACGTGTAATACTGAATTGTTAACTATAGGCACTATATTGTACAGGACACCTCTAGAACTTGCTTATCTTGTATAATAAATATTTTTAAAACTACTTATGATGCTATTAAATTTTTAAAGAAATTTTTTAAAAACTAGTTATGATGCCCTATTTCCTGAATCTTATCCACAAATAAACTCTGATATGTGACTGTTCTCTGGCCTTCTTTACTTGTCAAAGTTTCTGGACTCAGGTTTCCACACATATTTCAGCCGCTCTCTAGTTCATATTACTTTACCTTAATATCTTGTATTTATGGACCTTGAAATTGACAATGGATCCTTACAATGGTTTGACTGGTGCAGAGCCCAGTGACTAATGTGACCACATCAGCCCACTTGTCCACATAGAAAGGCCCACATCCCAGGAAACTGCAGGCAAACTAAATGTGAGGTTGTGCTTTAAAATAAGTCATCTGTATCTACATTCTTTCCTTATTAAGATCCCCTCTTGCAGAGACATAAATGCAATGTGCTGCAAAGGTTAACTTTTATTTAAACAGTTTATAAAGCACATTCACATGTACAATTTCATTTGTTTCTCAAAATTCCTTTGTGAGGCAAGATTTATTACTCGAGTTTTAAAGATGAGAAAAGTGAGACTAGAGATGTTCAGGGATTTGCTTATGTCTACTTGGCTTTAAGAATGTGAAAGCCGTATAGTTTCATCTTCCTTCATCTATTTAAATACATTTATGATACAGTAGGCAGAAAATATAGTCAGGTATTAATTTGTGTCATATTTTATTTTTCTTCCTTCCAAAGCAGTAGTCAGGCCTTACCCTCAAGGACATTATAGGTGCCAAAGCAGAACAAAACCCTCTTTGTGACTACCCACACTCATCTATTTATTGATTTATTCTTCCCACAATTTTTTAGTACCTGATACAAGCCAAGGTCTGCTCTGGAATAAAATGGAGGAAGATAGGAAAAAAGCCAAGCAATCCAGTACTGAGAAGAATATAAGATAATATTGAAAATTATGCAGAGAATGAAAATAGAGAAAAGTCAAAGCCAAGGACCATGAGGCTATATTGATTTAGGGCAGCAATTTTCAACCAGTGTGCCACAAGAATTTTTCAAATATGCAATACCTGACTATTCAATCAGAGGCACTGACTTATTTTCCCTTAGATTGTCAAATAAAAAATTGAGAACAACTAACACAACGATAGCCATCTGGTGTGAATTAATCAAAATTATACCTAATTTTTTTCAGATCAACAAAAAATGTAATATGTTTTTTGGTGTACCGTAGAATTTTAGTAATGAGCTTATGTGTGCCATGAGGTAAAAAGAGTCAAAAATCGCTCGTTTGGTGACTAAAGAAAGCCTTTAGGAGATGATGTCGTTCAAGCTGGTATTTAAATAACAGGATGGAGGCAACTCTTCCATGCTGAGAGTGGGGGCATAGTCTTCCGGGAGGTGGGAATCCCTAGTGTGAAGTTCCTTGGTCAGGAAGGAACTGCTACTATGTTTGAGGAACAGAAAGAAGTTCAGTACATGAAGCATAATGGACAAGAGATAGAGGGACCCAAGATGAAAGACACAGGAGGAGGCAAGGACAAGATCATGGAATACCAAATAGACCAGAGTAATAAATTTAGGATTTTCTCCTAGGTGTGATAAGCCTGAAGGATTTCAAGCAAGGGAGAGAGAGATTTGGTCTGATTATGCCACTCTGTACACTGTGGGAAGGCCATTCATGGAAAATGAGGTGATTAGGACAGTTGAGACAAGAAATAAGAGAAATGGGTACATTAGTTTTAAGTTTCAGAAGAAAAACTAATACTTGCTGATATATTGGACTAGAGGCCTAGTGCATGAATTCATGCATGGGTGGGGTTGGGCCAGCCCACCCTAATTGGTGTCAGGGGGTGGGGAGTAATGATCGAGGACAGGGCTGGCCAGGAGGAGGAGCCACAAGCAGTTGGCCTGCCAGCTCTACTCCCTGGTCCCACTCCCAGTCAAACTCCAGGTCGAGGGGACAATTTGTATATTAGCCTTTTATTATATAGGATATGGTCCAGAGTTGAAGAGTGAGGGCAATAGAAACAGAAAATGTCCCGGTGTTTAGCATGAACAATTCAGGACTCAGGGTTGGGAGGGAAGTGCAGATGTCCATGACATCTGGCAAAAAGTTTGAAATGAGGGAGAAATAGTGAAAAGTTTTATTTTTTGTCCAAATTATATTTGAGACCTAATAGACACAGAAATATCAAAGAAGCAGTTTATATATAGGAGTCATTAAGAAGATTTTGCGGGATGCCATGGATGATGGTGGCAGAGAGAAGAAGTGTATTTGAGGAAAGAGAGGGCATGTTTTTAGAAATATCACCCCTAACCTAATGAGGGAACATAATTCTGCAAGACCTAAAAATAGTGAGAACCTGAGACCCAGACCCACTCCTTTGCAGCACACTGGCAAGGCATTTAGAGTATCGAATAATGGACACTTACTGTCTCTAGGAAGGCTGGACCCTAGTTTTGAGGGTTTTCAGTCTTAGAAAATATTTCCATGTCCTTAAGCAGAATGAAAGCAACTGAGGGTCTGGACCTCAGGCTACCATGTGGACCTAGAAAAGGGATGCCTCACAGAAACACCTTTTGTGTAGCTCGAATAAAGAATCCAGGGACATTCCCAAATGTTCTGGGAGAGAAAAAAAGTTTGGAAAAAAGAATAGGTCACCCAAATAGAGCCTAAGGAGGTCACCAGGCAAGCAACCCTTACAGGAGTTAGTGTGCCAGTGAGGCCAGATGTGGAACCAAGTGAGCACTGCTGTGTCGTGATAACTGAATTAGCCGGACAGAGGGAGGGCCAAGGCACAGCCTGCCTCATGACCATGACCACCCCTCCACAGGAGGTCTCATGAAGTACATCCCTCTCATTATCTCATGAAATACGCTGTAAAGGGCACAAAATTTCAGAAGACTGGGTAGTTTTCTTTATACTCAGAATAGGTGGTACCTTAGAGACTTTTCAGTCACACTAAATTTTTAAGCAAATATAACTGAATATAATTTGCTTCTAACCAGTAGATGGGAGTCTTGGGAACTACAATTTCTCTGCACATCTAAGGGATAGCACGAGAGAATTTTATGACCCTCAACATGAATAAAGTCTATAGAGTGAGAGAAAAACTGAACTAAGCCAAGGAAGGCATACATTTAAGAAGCAGAAGGAAGAAGAATAAAATACAAATAACTAATAGTGGACACATTTTTTTTTTCTTCCAAAAAATTAAATTTTATAAGAAATCCTATCTAATAAAAGAGTAATATGCAAATTAACTGTCACTCCACGACAAAATGGCGGCACCCAGTCCTCTTAGCCCCGCCGGAATCCCCAAGTCCGCACAGCAGCAGCAGTCCAGGGTGTCTAGCTGGGAGGCGCCCGCCCCTCACACAGCGATCCCATCCCTACCCAGTGGCAGCAGCCCGGGGTGTCCGGCTGGGAGGCACCAGCGCCCGGCATGATCCCTAGCCAATGGAGGCAGCTTGGGCTGGGGTCTCAGACCTGCAGGGCCGCGCATCAAAGCCACACAATGCCCCGGCTGCAGCGGCAGAATGGGCTGGGGCCCTGTACCCCCACCGCGCGATCCCCCAGCCGCAGCAACAGCTTGGGCTAGGCTCTCAGACCTGCAGGGCTGCGCACCAAAGCTGCACGATCCCCGGGCATGGCGGCAGCATGGGCTGGGATCTCAGGCCGGCAGGGCCGCACACCCCCACTGCGCGATCACCCGGCCAGTGGCAGCAGCCTGGACTGGGGTCTCAGACCAGCAGGGCCTCTCACCCAAGCTGCAGGATCCCCTGGCCGCAGCGGCAGCCTGGGCTGGGGTCTCAGGCAGGCAGGGCCGCGCACCCAAGGTGCGATCCCACGGCAGCAGCCTGAGCTGGGGTCTCAGCCTGGCCAGGGGGCGATCCCCTTCCAGCAGTGGCAGCCTGGGGTCTCAACCATTGAGTCACACCAGCCAGGCAGATATGGAGGAATCTTAAATGTTGCTCTTTTAAAAATATATATTTTATTGATTTTTTACAGAGAGGAAGGGAAAGGGATAGAGAGCTAGAAACATCTATGAGAGAGAAACATCAATCAGCTGCCTCCTGCACACTCACCACTAAGTATGTACCCCCAACCAAGGTACATGTCCTTGACCAGAATTGAACCTGGGACCCTTGAGTCTGCAGGCCAATGATCCATCCACTGAGCTAAACCAGTTAGGACTGTCCAATATGCTAAAGAAAAAAACGCTATCTAATAAAGAGGGAATATGCAAGGGAGGGCATTTGGGGGTGACCGGGGTGTCAGGGGAGGGCAGTTAGGGACGATCGGGCTGGCAGGGGAGCAGTTAGGCATCGATCAGGCTGGCAGGGGAGTGGTTAGGGGGTGATCAGGCTGGCAGGCAGAAGCAGTTAGGGGCAATCAGGAAGGCAGGCAGGCGAGTAGTTGGGAGCCAGCAGTCCCAGATTGTGAAAGGGATGTCCGACAGCCTGTTTAGGCCCGATCCCCTAAACAGGCAGTCGGACATCCCCCAAGGGGTCCCAGATTGGAGAGGGTGCAGGTTGGGCTGAGGGACACCCCCTTCCCCTGCCCCCTCCCCGCCCCCCCCCCCCCCCCCCCGTCCACAAATTTCATGCACCGGGCCTCTAGTAATAAATAAATAAATATTATACCCTATATAAAAAGGAGACTAAAACTTCGTGAAGAAAACTTCTGAGCATTTCAATAGGGCAATGACCTTACTGGTCTGTGTTTCTTTCTGTGAAAAGTGTAAACTGTTCATTTAGGAGACTATTAAATTGAGTGGAAAACAAGTTAAGCTTAAAGAGAGAAAAAATAATGGCCTCAACTAAGAACTCAGTGAATAATTCCACAGTCTCGCTCTCAGAAGAGATGGTTGGTACACCAAATTTGACTTTTTAGCCCCCATTTCACCCTGACTACTAAGATTTCTCATTTTTAGGCACTTTGACCAAAAATATATATATACACATATATGGGATCAAATTTGAGAAATTCATCCTTGGAGCTTTCTTTACTCATACTGCTTAGCCCACAGAGAGGGTATGTTATCACACATGGTAACAAATGAAATTTGGTAAAAATATTAATTAGGTCTAATTTTGTTTTAAAAATATTCCTAAGTAAGCATTTCTTTATATGAGAATATAACATTGCTAACAGCTTAAAAAAATCTTCCTCTCACAAATCTTGTACGTTTAAAAAATTTTTACTTACTGATTTAAGGGGAGAGAGACAGAGACAGAGAGCAGAGAGAGAAACATCGATTTGCTGTTCAACTTATTTATGCACTCAATGATTGATTCTTGTATGTGCCCTGATTGCGGATTGAACCCGCAACCTTGGCATATGGGGACAACACTTCAATCAACTGAGCTACCCAGCTAGGGCTCATATACTTTATTTTCATAACTATTTATATTGTCATTCCTATAGAATACAGACATGATTGCATTTTATTATAGACTAGAGGCCCGGTGCACGAAATTCGTGCACGGAGGGGGGTTGTCCCTCAGCCCAGCCTGTACCCTCGCCAATATGGGGCCCCTCAAGGGATGTCCGACTGCCCGTTTCAGGCCTAAACGGGCAGTCGGACATCCCTCTCACAATCCAGGATTGCTGCCTCCCAAATGCTTGCCTGCCTGCCTTCCTGATTGCCCCTAACTGCTACTGCCTGCCAGCCTGATCACCCCCTAACCACTCTGCTGCCAGCCTGTTTTCCCCCAACTTCCCTCCTCTGCCGGCCTGGTCACCCCTAACTGCCCTCTCCTGCAGGGTTGATCAAATCCAACTGCCCTCCCTTGCAGGCTTGGTCCCTCTCAACTGTCCTCCCTTGCAGGCCGGGTGCCTCCCAACTGCCCTCTCCTGCTGGCCATCTTGTGGTGGCTATCTTGTGTCCACATGGGGGCAGAATCTTTGACCACATGGGGGAAGCGATATTGTGTGTTGCAGTGATGATCAATCTGTATATTACTCTTTTATTAGGTAGGATAGAGGCCTGGTACCGGGGTGGGGACCAGCTGGTTTGCCCTGAAGGGTGTCCCGGATCAGGTGGGGGTTCCCTTGGGGTGTGGGGTGGCCTGAGCGAGGGGCCTGTGGTGGTTTGCAGGCCGGCCACGCCCCCTGGCAACCCAAGTGGAGGCCCTGGTATCTGGAATTTATTTACATTCTACAATTGAAACTTTGTAGCCTGGAGTGGAGCCAAGCCTGGGGCTCCCTCCGAGGCCGGCAGCCATTTGTGTTGGGGTTATAATTGAAACTTTGTTGCCTTAAGCGGGTGGGCCCGGCCAGGGTGTACGGAAAGCTTTGCTTCCCCTGTTGCCAGTAGCAACCCTGGCCTGCTCTCTCAAGCTCCATTCTGCTGCCATTTGTTTGAATTTGTTTACCTTCTATAATTGAAACTTTGTAGCTTGAGTGGAGGCTTAGGCCTGGCCAGGGCAGGCGGAAAGCTTGGCTTCCTCTGTTACCTAGGAAACCTTGCTCTCTGTGGCTGTAGCCATCTTGGTTTGGGTTAATTTGCATGCTCGCTCTGACTGGATGGTGGGCGTGGCTTGTGGGCGTGGCTTGTGGGTGTGTCGGGGGTATGGTCAATTTGCATATTTGCCTATTATTAGATAGGATTCACAGGGGTGGGGGGAACATTCAACCACTTTGATATTATTTCCCCAGGCCTAGACTTTATATGGGAATACTTGGAAACAATAGCATTCTCTATCCAAAGTCTCCCTTATTTCAAATTTTCAGTTTGGTTTCTGCTAGTACATAGGCAGGCAGAGAAAGCCTGCCTCAAAAAATAACTATGTGCTTGGTATTCAGATAAAAATTTGCCTGTGTATTCTTCCCAGAGGTATTCATTCTGGAGTGGCTATTGACAGGTCAGTGTAGCTCTTCAACCAAGAAAGAATTTGCTCAATATCTCCTCTCTCTGCCACCTGTGACATTCAAGGCTCTTAATAGAATGTCACTTGTGATCAGATGCCTGCTAGGCCTTTCTTTCCCCTTCAGTCTGTCCTTGTTAGCTTTATAAATATATACTCTGATTTTCCCTCCATGCCTATCCCGCACTCTTTCTGATCAAATTAACAATCTTTTCTCTTAGGATTTCAGTTATTGTTTTAGAAAACTGCAAAACAGAAAAGAGCTCAGGGAAAATCATGGATAGACCATTCACAGAGAAAGAACTGCACAGGGCATTTCAGCACTTCACTGTTCATTCTCATTCCTATTGAGATAAACACACAATGACTAATATCAGAACTTTGATTAACATCCCACGCTGGAGAAGGCATGGGGAACAGGTATTGCTGGTAGAAATTTACAAAGGCCCAGCCTTAGTGGAAGACAATTTGTCAATTCTTACCAAAATATAAAACACGGATGTTTGGGGCACATGCACAAACTGATACATACATACAAGGCTGTTTGTTGCAGCTGGTTGGAATAGAAAAAAATTAGAAACAAACTGAATTAGGATTTCACTAAATGAATTATTTTACATGCATATAATAGGGTACTATGCAACTACATTTTAATTATGATCAATCTCTCTGTATATATATTGAGATAAATATATTTCCCAAATATATTAAGTGAAAATAACCTGAACAAAACAGTATTATACTGTTCTATCCATCTCACTTTTAAAAGTAAAAAAAAAAAAATACATTAGAGCCCTAGCCAGTTTGGCTCAGTGGATAGAGTGTCGGCCTGCGGACTGAAAGGTCCCAGGTTCAATTCTAGTCCAGGGCATGTACCTTGGTTGTGGGCACATCCCCAATGGAGGGTGTGCAGGAGGCAGCTGATCGATGTTTCTCTCATCGATGTTTCTAACTCTCTATCCCTCTCCCTTCCTCTCTGTAAAAAACAATAAAATATATTTTAAAAAATCAATGTAATAGAAATAAAAATTTAAAAAATGAACACAACCAAGTGTTAGTTTAAAAAAAAATACATTAGATATTTCCTGAAAGACACTGGGAATCTTGGTTGCCTATGGAGGTGGGGTGAGGATCTGGGGGCTGAGAAATTGCTGGAAGGAGAACGTTGTTGTTGTTTTAAGTATGTTCTTTTGTACTTTTTGAATTATTTATCATGTGCACATAATTTCTATTACAATTAATAAATGATTTAATAAGGTATAAGGTACATTAATGGTAGGCTAAGGGATTTAGTATTTAGCTGAAGGAGGTGGGGAGCAATTAAATGGTCTTAAGAAAGAGAATAGCATGATCAGGTTTATAGAAGCTAACAGCATCACCCTGACAACATCATTAGCATCTGAGTCAGACAACTAGCATTTGGTGCATAGGGCTGTTTACAACAGTGATTGTTCATCTTTACTGCACATTAGAACATCTGAATTCCATCATCATAGATCCCAATTTAGAGGTGTGTGATGTAATCTGGGCGTCAGGGGTTTTAAAAACTCCCTAACTGAATATAGCGTATAGTCAAGATTAAGACCCACTGACATTGAAGGCTGCTGAAGTATGTAGTCCTTAATAAGGAAAACTTAGTTTTAAAATGCCATAGGAAATGAAAAGGAACAATTTTAGGCCTTTTAAGAAGATGAACTTCTTAAAGAACTCATTGATCAATTAGATGTGAGGTATAAAAGAAAGAGGAAACAAAGACTTTGGCAAATAGGTAACATCCTTAACTGAAACAGGAAAAATCAGCTTTGTGGTAGGAAACAGAATGGATTTTTAGACATGCTCAGTTGGATGCTCATAAAATATGCAAATGGAGGGATATAGAAGAAACTGACTATATGGGTCTGAGGTTAGAGAATGAGCATATTGGAGATTTGAACATTATAACTGGCAACAATGACAATTATTTGAAACTAGAGGCTCAGTGCATGAATTCATGCACCAGTGGGGTCCCTCAGCCTGGCCTACAGAATCGGGCTGAAACTGGCTCTCCAACATCTCCTGAGAGGTCCCGGATTGCGAGAGGGCACAGGCCAGGCTGTGGGACCCCAATGGTGCACTATCGGGCCCAGGAAGGGACAAGAGAGGTTGGCCAGCTAGGGAGGGACAGCAGGAGAGCTTCAGGGCATGTCCGGCCCATCTTGCTCAGTCCTGATCAGCCGAACCCCAGCAGCAAGGTAACCTATCGGTCAGAGTGTCTGCCCCCTGGTGGTCAGTGCACATCATAGTGAGCGGTTGAGCAGCCTTAGCATATCATTAGCATATTACGCTTTGATTAGCTAAACGGCCAACTGGTCAACCAGACACTTAGCATATTAGGCTTTTATTATATAGGATTACAAAACAGAATATAGTATAGGAAGGGTTCCAAAAATAGAACTATCAACAGAGATGGATAGAAAAAAAGATAACAAACATGCAAAGATGCAAAGAAGAATGAAGTTAAAAACAAAAAAAGTGACCAGAGATGTAGGGGCAAAAACAACAACAACAATACATAAATCAAGGGCTTTCCGTAGGTCAACAAAATAGTAGCCTTATGCAAAGAATTAAGTCTGGAAGGTCTTCCATGAATTTCCCAGCTAGAAGGTGAGCTTGGTGAGAGCAGTGTGCATGGAGTGTGTGGATACACTACTGTGAAGATTAGTCCATGGTGGGTGCAGACAGATACCAGGGTTCAGTAGAAAGTAGAAGTGACAGGAGGTGAGAAGTATTAAAAAGCAGGTGTTTCTTTCCAGAGGACGGCATCCTTCTGGAAGATGGCTATAACAAATAGGTGATCAATAAAGCTTGATTACTTTTCAAGACTGGGAAAGCAAGCATGTTTCTGTATTAAAAGAAAAGAGTCAGTATGTAATGAAGCTGATGAAAAACAATGAGAAAACTGATGGAGAAATTTCCTCAAGGGGGCTGGAGACCCCTTGGGGATGGAACCAAGATCTCAGGTTAGAGTTTGTCTTGAGCAGGATTGACATGTCTTCTTCTGAGGTTGAAGAAAAGATTTTAAAAGAGTAAAGATGGAGATTAATCTGTTGGAATTAACAAAGGAAAGATCCCCCGTTCTTTTGTAGCCTCCATTTCTCTATGAAGCAGGAGAACAGGTTGGCTGCAGAGAGTGAGAGGAATGTGGTAAAGGAAATGAGGAGGGTTTAAGTTTAAAATAGCAGGGGATGGGAGGAGGATGGGCAGAAAAGCCGATCAAGGTCATGCAGAGAAACTTTCAGGAAGGAGGAAGGAGTCCATCAGACTGCTTTCAGCTCACTGAAGCTGAGTGCTGATCTAGATGCCGATGACTTAAGCAGAGGGAACTGCAGACAGAAATCTGAGCCTCAAGAAACGTGAAATGCAGTTATTAAGGCACCCAGACTTGAGGAATCTCCAGGGACACTAACATAGCAGTATGTGGCTGTAAATTAAAGCCCAGAAAACAACAACAGGTTCAAGAAGAACAAGAAACATGTATTCTGGGAAAGAAAGGATTAAAAAGGAAGAAGAGAGTTTTATGAAGAGTTGCTCGCTGGTTGAGCATTGGCCTAAGGAACAGGAGGTCACGGGTCCATTCCCTGTCAGGGCACATGCCCAGGTTACTGGCTCAGTCTACAGTTGGGGGTGTGCAGGAGGCAGGCAGCCCATCAGTGATTCTCTCCCATCATTGATGTTTCCATCTCTCTCTCCCTCTCCCTTCCTCTCTGAAATCAACATAAAATATGTTGTTTTTTTGAAAAGAGTATGACTGACCTCGATAAACTAGCAGCACAAAGTGGGGGGGTGGGGGGGAAAGGATCCCAGAGACAGAAAATGGACTGTGAACTCCAGAAGAGGAGAATATTCTCCATTGTGAACCTAGGACACAGCCTCAACAAAGACTTGTTCAATTTAAAACAATAAGGTCATCTAACCTCTGAAGGGCATGCATAGTAAATGAATGAGGAGACAACCTAAGAGGTTGGTTTCCCATCCACAGTGCAGTGATGAAATCAATGGGGAGGTGGCTCTGGAATTTGCTAAAGGAGCTAGAATTTCCTGACTGGTAAAAGAAGGCTGCTGTGAGTTGGGGTTATGTGTCAAGGATCAATAAACTGCTTCCTCTATGCCTTCCAAAAGAACAGGTCAAAAAGAGGAGCTTTTCCTAAATTCTCTCAAAAAATGCAAAAACGTCTCTTTTCCCCTGACTAGGCAGCATCCTAGCTGCTTGCTTCTGGCACCCAACTGACCTTTAAAAAAATTGTATGTGGAAATGTGAGCTACTTCTTGGTCAATTAGCCTTACTGCTCAGTTAGAGAGGCAGCCCTGTTAAATCACCAGGACCCTTTCTCCTCCCACTGGCCAGCTCTTCTCACAGCGGGATCCTATGGAATCCCTGGAAAGCTGTGTTTATTCTAGGGCAAAGAAGTATCTGATGATATATTTTTCCCCCTCTATAATCCACCCTCTCTGCCCTACTACATCACACATACTTCCTCTGGCCCTTTTTTTATACTCTTTTTAAATTTTTTAAATTAAAATCATTTTTTTAAAGGAAAGGACATTTGACCTTTGTCCAACTCTCAATACTGAGTTCTTTAGAAATATCAAAAATAACATTGGGGGAAATGCTCAAACAAGAACTTTCTCACTTGCCAAAATGAGAGTTGAGGTTTATTTTCTAGTTTGAAAATTCCTTCAGCTGACATATATTTTGTAGCCCTGCAATGAACAATGTTCTACTGGCGTAGTATGCATTATACTCAGCATCCTATAATTAAGTTTCTAAAATTTCCATGAAGGTATCATTTCAACTACCACAAAGAGATGATGCGTTTATCCTTTAAAATATGAAACAGCTCATTAACATTTGCAGGAAGAATAAAATAACATCTCCACATTAAAAAATATACCCGTTTAAAAATATTTAAATTATATAGTGACTTTTTGCTAAGTAATTTGATTAATATTTTACTATAAAGTGTTTGAGGAAAAGGTGTTAAAATTACCTTCAAGTAATTTAGCCATGTCTAGCTAAATGGAGTCTTTCTTCCATGTTGCAAGCTGTCTTCAGAATCACACTGTTCAATAAATTTGGGTATTGATGGGAAAAGTCTGTATGCAGTCACTGCAAAGCATGTTGCAAAAGCAAATTCCCTCCCCTGCTTTCTCTAGCTTTGTTTTTCCTGCCCTGAGTATGTTTGCAAATACCTGTCAAGACTGTGCCATTACTAAACCTTTTGGGGAATATAGGAATAGAGGAATTAAATATGATGTTACTTAATAGAAAATATTCTTACAGTTGGGTAATTTTAATGTTTTGATTTTACTACTACAGTTATTCAGTTCAGGGAAGTTTTACTTGAATTTTATGGTTGTTTCAGGTCTTAGCAATTCTAATTGTTCTGTAATTTCTGTTATATAATTCATTTCTTTTTGTTCTCTGTTCAGATGAAATCAGTAGATGATAGGAAATATTTCTTTCTTCTGTGAACATTGTTTATTTTAGTTTGAAACTAAAGTACGAACAAATGGCATAAGAAGCAATGCTCTGTAAGGACTGCTAGAGAGAAGCATTTTCCTTTGCTACATGTTACACTCTTATACCTTGACAGGAAGGGAGGATCTGGCTTCTGCAGGGCAGCTTGTTTCCAAGGATGGATAGAACTCGGTTTGGATTTATTGTGCAATAGACGGAAAATACCATGGGAGAAGGGGAGGTTGGGAAACAGATGTAGGATGACGAAAAAGGTAAGATTTGCCCAAGGAGAATACATGTAAATAGCAGGGGCACTGCCAAATGTTGAACTGAATAAAAGAACCCAAATTAAGGTTGCAGATTATAATTTTCTAAAAACAAAATCCACGTTGGTGCCAACAGAAGTACCTCGGCACTAACATACCTTCCCTCTAATAATTAAAGCCAATCTGCTCACAGAGCTGCTCTTGCCTAGATCTCTCAAGTAGCACATCAAGCGAGCTAACCACAGCATACTAATGATGCATTATTACTCAGCGGCCATCATCGCCCAGGGACTGCAAAAGGTCTAGAAGCAGATTCAACATAATTAAAGGACTGAAAGGAACCAGGGCCATGAACAGGCTGTTCTGCACTCTATTTTGCCACCAGGTAGAAATGTTGAGCCTGTGTATGTTCTTCTGGCATGATTAAATTTCTTGTTCAGAACAGTAAAATCTATCATAGTAATTCATATGCTGCAATCTTGCCAGAGATGCAGCTACAGAATTTTTAAAATATCCAAATCTTGTCCATTGTCTTGCGCTGTTCACAAATGTAGAGCAGAGATGATAAATTAGTATCTGCAATTAACAGTGACCCCACTGTAGCAGATTTACTAGCCATTAGCTGCATTCTTTCTCTAGAAAAATGGCGCACACACAGAATTCTTCTCAAGCAGCTGTCCTGGAAGCCACTGCTGTTTCACCCATGTTAGTCCGTCAGAGATAACATAGTTAGGGTAACTCTTCTGCAATCACAGCATTCCCCTTCTCATTCACAATAATTAGGCCAGGTCTTCACAGTCACAGTGAACCCGTGTAGACATGCTAAGCCAAGAGCCCAGGAACCCTTACAAGTATTGATTGAACTCCATCATTGTTCTTGTCACTATGTTAGACTCTGAACACAGCAAAAAATAAAATGCAACTTCTGTCAACAAGGAACCCAAAGTTGAATGGATTTATTCCCAGGATATCCAAACTACAGAAAAAGTGAGAGAAAATGGCTCACCATTTCCAAATAGTTTATTTGTCTTTCAACTTCACGGTGACTCTGGATCTATAGGAACAAACCATTTGGTTATCATACCCAAGCAACTATGCCCATGATGCAGGATAAATGTTCCCTTGTTCACTAGTTAAGCACTGAAAAGTATAAACATAATTTGTATCAATACGCAAATAAATGCACAACACCAACACATCAGGTACATCGCAGTGCAATGGGAAAACCTCAGATGTGGAGCCAAAAAAGAACTCAGTTTGACTCCCACTTCACTACTTACTAGTTCGGTTACCTTGGCTAACTGACTCAGCTCTCTGAGTTTCAACTACCTCAACTCAAAATAATACATAAAGTAACACCTATGGTTATGACAAGGATTAAATTAGACAAAATAAGCTCCTGGCATACAACAGAAAATCGAATGTCCATAAAATTGTAATGTCATGTGCTGTCCAGTATGGATCACATCCACTAAGAACACTGTCACAGAAGCTAAAATGGAACAGAAGTAGCCTTGACCCTCTGGATGATACTCTCTAAAAAATACCAAACACCTGGGAAGAGGCATTTAGGATGCACTAGCCATTTATTTATTAGCAGATGGCCGCACCTGGTCATTAGAGCAACTGCTCTAAAGGGACCTGACTCTCTGGTGGCACAAAGGAAATGAGTGATGATTCTTCAGAAATCTTTCACTACTGCAACAGGAGGGAACAAAAAAAGGGGGTGGGGGGGTGGGGACGCAAACACCCAGCAGTGCTGCTGTGGGAATCAGCCTCTCCAGGCTTCCTCATGTGCTACTTGATCTTTAATTTATGGAGTCAACAGAAAGCACTGTCTTCAGCAGCACAGATGCTGGACAAATAGCTGGGGCATTGATTTTGGTATTTGGCCAAACTGATGGCATCATTATGTTGACTGAATATCACTGTCTCTAATAAAAATGCTTTATGTGGAGTCTCAGGGAAGGGAGAGGACTGGCTGGCTATAGAAAAGAAGAGAAAGAAATGCAATTACGAAGTGGTATTTTTCTCTTGGGCCACTTGCCCTCTGTGTTTAAACATTATGTAGCAATTTTTTCATGGTTTTTTTTTTCCTGCTAATTATTTGTACTTTTCTTTTTGCATGTTAACACCACCATCATTAGGCAAGAGGACTGTAAATATAATATAGTTTTTTACATTAGTACATATTTGCAATAGAGCAGTTAAAATATTTTATTAAATATATAGAAAATATGCCACTGAGCTTTTAGTTAATTCTATTACCAAAACTAAGAGCTTTAGCCAAGAATATGATATATACTCAGAAAACAAAAGGAGTTAAAAATAGGTGCTTGTGTTTAGATCTTCACTGAATCAGGATTTTCCCCTGAAAGCTAAATCCAGGCATACAACCACAACATGAAAAAGTAATAATTATTTTTTGGCTATTAAATATATTATTAGCACAACCAAGTAGAGATTAATAATGAAAACAAACAAAAAAGATGTAAGAAACTCAAATACACTTGTAAATTGCAAACAAACTTTAATTTACCAAAGACTATAGTATGAAAGAATACTTGCCTAAATAACTTTGAGAAGAAATAATGAACATAATAAATTTGCTGGTTGATATTCTTTGCTACAATGATTGATTTTCTATTATTATGTATAGTACACACTTTTATATAAAAATGACATGCCACAGTCTCACACAGAATATATTAAGCTAAATTACTTAGCACAGGAGTTACACCTCCATTGCAGAATATGGACACGTAGAAGCAATGTGCATATCTTAGCCAACAATACTAAATCTTTTTTTGCTTTTCTTGACTGATTGCTGAGCCACAGATCAAATCAACAGTTCACTGATTTGATTCATTGCTTGGAGACCAGAAGCATAATGACAAAAATACCAATTCACCAGTCTTACTGCCAAATGTCATCCACCTTTAATTCATCCTGCATATCACCAGTACATTCACCTTTTTAAAATACCAATTTTATCATCTTAATAAACCTGTAGCACAATAATTACAACCTAAGGCCTTGTTGTCAAAAAGGTATTTGCTCATATCTCAAGTCTGCCACTTTTTAGCTATGTGACATCCAGTTATTTAACTTTTTTGAATCTGAGCTTCAGTAGTCTCATCTATAAAATGGGAATAATAAATCATCTTGCTGCTGTGAGAATTAAATAAGTTATGCATATAATAATATTAACATCATGACTGGAGCCAAGTCATTATTCTTTCATGGCACCTCTTTTGATAGCACCATGTTTATGAGGCAAAGTTAAAAATCTGCAGTATGAATTTTTTTCCAGGTTCTATATCCTGCCTACACATTAGAACCACTCAGGAATCATTTGTCTGGTCATGGAGCACTATTATGTGTCATGACCTATTAGGAGGCCCTCCCTTAATGTTCACAATTGTGGGTCTTTTACATGCCTTGTCATGACACAACCCATGATCCAGGCAAAAATAAAAGATACTGCATTCCAAATATACTCTTTATTAGCATAATTTTATTAACTGGATTAGAAATTATATTGCAGGAATAAAGATATATGTGATGAAAGCCTAACTCAATGTCACCAGAGGAAAAAAGGCAATGTGTTTGCTGATGCAACTGATTTGGATAGATCTAGTGACCAGGATTCAGATGCACAAACAATCTCACCAAAGTGCTCTCCAGGCTCTTTTCTTTCTTTCTTTCTTTCTTTCTTTCTTTCTTTCTTTCTTTCTTTCTTTCTTTCTTTCTTTCTTTCTTTCTTTCTTTCTTTCTTTCTTTCTCTCTCTCTCTCTCTCTCTCTCTCTCTCTCTCTCTCTCTCTCTCTCTCTCTCTCTCTCTTCTCTCCCCCTCCCTCCCTCCCTCCCTCCCTCTCCCTCTCTCCCTGTCTTCCTCTCTCTCTCTCTCTCTCTCTCTCTCTCCCTCCCTCCCTCCCTCCCTCCCTCCCTCCCTCCCTCTCCCTCTCTCCCTGTCTTCCTCCTTCTCTCACTATCTCCCTCCCTCTGTCCCTCATTTCCTCATTGGTCAGGATCCCTGTGAGAAGTAACTATACTAGGTTGAATGGTGTCCTCAAATAATTTGTATCCATCTGGAATCTCAGAATATGACCTATTTGGAAATAGGGTCTTTGCAGGATATGAATTAAGATGAGGTCATATGTATTAGAGTTGGCCCTAAATACAATGACTTGTGTCCTTATAAGGAAAGGAAAAAAAAGACAGAGACATTTAGAGAAGAAGGCCATATGAAAGACAGGCATAGAGGCTGGAATAACACAGCTACAAGTCAAAGGATGCCAAGGATTTCTGGAAGCCACCAGAAGCTAGGAAGAAGGAAGGATTTTTTCCTAGAGCTTTCAGAGGGAACATGGTTCTGCTGACAAACGGATTTGGACTTTTCAGCTTCCAGAACTGTGAGAGAATAATTTTCTATTTTGTAAGAAGCCCCATGAAATGAATACAATACCCTAATGGCAAGAGTAAATGTTTTTGAAGTGGTGGAAAAATAGTTTCAGGAGGGCCTCATATCCGCACACTGCAATATGAACCCACCTTTAACCAATCACTGTGGCCAAGAGCAGGAGTAATTAATTCTGGTCAGAGTTGGTTCTCTGTCTTCCCTTTGTGCAGGGAGTTTATAGTCCCCTGCATAAATTGTCCTGAGAGTAAAGTGGCTCTCTCTTCCTCAGGCCAGTCCAGACCCACTAATAACGTTTTCAAAGACTGCAATAGTCCTCTAAGATTGGCCTTGACCTATCACCACAGCATGAGAAGCCTACACCTGGCACAGCTAATACTGAACTTCTCTTCTCGGATTTCACCTCCATCAACTCAACAGTCAGCAGTTAGCAGCACCTGGAGAGATCTGTGTGGAGGTTGCTGGCTGACAGAAGCTGTAATCTTCTGTAGAGGAAAATAGTCACATCCAAATCTTGGTCTTTGAGAGACAAAAACACAAGCAATAACAACCTGACTCTGCTCTCCTCCCATCTTTTACTCTCATGCCTATGCTTCCCACTGTCAAATCCATCTAGAAACAAGAGAGCACGCTGAGGTAGTTCATAGAAGTCAGGCTCCCACAGGCTGCACAGCAGAGGAGAGGAAGGTGATTGTGGATCTGGAGAGGCAGACATAAGAAGCCCAGAACAGTGGCCTTGTAAAAAAAATAATGTAAGAAATGGAAGACAGATCTGGGTATGAAATATAGATAGAAAAGACAAATGGAATGTTTTATTTATCAATTGTGCCTATGATTTTAAATCAAAGAAATAAGATGATAAATTAAGATTCAGACCTTTTAGGCAACTCGGCCAAAATATAGAGATCATCCTAGTATATTTTAATGGACAAGCCTAAAAAGTAGTGAGATTGAAGCCCACTTACATCCTTGATCCTCAAGGATTCGATTTCCAAGTGTTACTTCTACTCACTGTCCCTGGTCTTTCAACCAACCTGCCTTTAAAAAGCGACAAGATTCTGCATTGTCTGAAATTGAATGCAAAGGATGGGTGGGTGTTTCAGAGAACAAAAATGAGCGCCCAGCCAGGCTAGCATGATTGATTGTGCTTATGTATACATCAGGAAGATCAATCTAGTCTCCTTGAAAAAAGAATTTTTAAAAGTTCAAATGACTTTGCCACTAATCCACTATACTATCGCTCCTCAGTGAATCCAGCTGAGATGCACAGTAGAGCTAAGTGCACCTACTCTTGTGAGGAAAATGTCACCTTTCATACAGTAGGTGCTATTAGCCATCAAAGATGAGGCAAGCAGCTAACACTGTGTGGCAAAATACAGACAGAAGCAGTCATGATGGGGCAGAGCCCTGTCAGTTAGCCTTGACCCCTGGGGAACAGGGCTGCCCTCTGTCCTCCTGGAGGGGGGCTCACTATCTTTCACAGAGGAATGGGGGGTTGCGGGGGGGCTTAGACTTGGATAGCCAAAGCAGCTGCATCTTAAAACAATGGAAGATGCTGTTGAGGTTTAATGTATCAAATCAGACTCAAACTCTTCACTTATTGAATACTAGAGGCCCAGCATGCAAAATCGCATGAGACCCAGACCCGGCGTGCCATGGGACCCAGCGTCAAGTCCTGCCAGCGCTGCAGGATGCAGCATCAAGGTACCTCCTGGTGACCAGTCTTTGGTCATTACGGCGATATGACCACTGGGTTTTTATTATGTAGACTAGAGGCCTGGTGCATGAAAATTCATGCACTGGAGGGGGGGTCCCTCAGCCCGGCCTGCCCCCTCTTACAGTCCGGGAGCCCTCAGGGGCAAGAGGCGACCTGGTAATCAGGGGAAGGCGATGCCCCCATCACACCTCTGCTGCTGCCACTGCCAGCAACACAAGCCTCAGCCGGCCCTGGTTACCTGAGCCCAGGGCTGCCCACCTGAGGCTTGCCTGCACCTTGGGCGTTCGCTGGGCAGCCATCATCCGTGGCTTGCCTGCACCTTAGGCCGGCCCTGGGCAGCTGGGGGATTGAGGGGACTAGGGGACTCCGGAGGCAGGTGAGCAGAGTGGCCGGACCTGCCTGGGGGTGGGCCCAGCCGTGCTGCATGCCTGCCACCCTGGAGGGGCTGAGGGGACTGGGTGCCACCATCTTGTGATTGTGAGCGCTGCCATCTTTGAGGGTGTGACAGTCAATTAGCATATCCCCTCCTTATTGGCTATGGGTGCCACCATCTTTGTGAGGGCGTGACAGTCAATTAGCATATTCCCTCTTTATTAGATAGGATACATGTATTAAAAATATTTTGCCTTTCATATCTAAAATATCATTTTACCTGAAATTACCTAAGTTGAAATTCCAAGAAAGCAAGATTTGTAAAAACTAAACTATTCCTGCAAAATCACTTAGTGTTTCCTATAGCCTTAAGTATTGGACTAATTGCCTAAATTTCCTGTATCATTTTGAGTGCGGAGATAATCTCATTGGCATTTCAGCTTCATTATTCACTAATTATGAAATATATTTATTAAGGCAGTAACATGGATCACATCAAGAATGACTTTCAATTATACTCAGAACTGGAAAAAATATATATGAGTGAATTATAACTGAAGAGTTAATTTTAATAAAAAGAAGAGCTGGAAAATAAGGGTAAGAAAAAAGGGAGAGTAAATATATCTTAGAGGGTTGTCTCACTTTTCTCACTCAAATTTTGGTCCTTAATCTTTGAAAAGTTGTTTATTTTACTTTTCAAAGGTACTTGTTCAAATGTCATCCAAGTTATAAAAATCACACCTATTCTATACACAGAAAATACTTCTTTTAAAAAATATTTAGTTTTACTGCATAAATTTCCTTATCTCATAAAAATGTCCCCACAGCTACATCTACAGATGTGTTTAGGTATTTAAAACTTTAAGATCGGGAGCTAAATTCCTTGTCAATTTTGTGCAATATAAATTTGCCTAAGGCTATTTTAAGCCCATTTCTATAAGAATCTTAACAAATGTCAATTCATTTCAATTCCAGTTTAGGGAACAACAGCTTGACCATAAAATCATTTAGATTTAACAAAATATTTTAATAAAATGACCTGTTGGAGAGTTTATGTCTTGTTGCTCATTAAGTTGTTTATTCAGCAAATATTCATTGAGGGATAAAATAGGAATTAAGACAGATAAAATGCCCACTTTTAGGAAGTAACACTTTAGCCTGGCACTCAAATTAAGAGATTACTTATGTTAAAATAGCACCAGAGGAAGGCCATAGGTTCAGAATTTTTGTGATTTACTAGTATTTGGGAGGCCAAAATTGTCATGTTAATCATTAAATTTGGATAGGAAAGAGAAATGTAAATGTGCAGAATTGTATCAAAAAGTTCCAAAGACTTCATATAAAAACTAGTAACATTGCCTGTAGCCAGAGACCATAAAGAAGATGAGGCTGTCTTTCTCCACTGGCGACATAAAAAGGAAATGGGGCTTCCACTCCTCTGCTCTGGAAGTAATAAGGTTTTAAATGCTCAGCACTTCAATGGCACATCAGGTGCAGCCTACTTGCCTTATAGGCTTATAGAGGCAGTGTGGACAGATCTGGGTTTAAGGTTCAAATCACCACTTACCTGGAGCAAGCTACTTAATCTCCCTACACCCAACCTCATCCCAGACAAAAGAGAAATAACTGTGTCTATCCCATGGGGGTTGGAAGTAATGCACATAAAGCCCCTCAGAGGGATGTGTCTGGCCACCGAAAAAAAAAGGGATGGGGATGCACATCATTAGTAGTAGTAAGAGTAGCAACAAGTACACAGTAGTGATAGTCCTAGGGTAGTTGTGTAGCAATAATAGGAACAGCTGTGGTTCTGAACTGGTAAAAGTAGTGTTAGGAATATGGAAATTGAGGGCCTGGAGTTTTATTGCCCTGCCAAAGGCTGAGTGATGGCCAACTTAGCCTAAAACATCACACTCTTGGAAATGACTTCTGTCTTCTTCCTACAATATTATGCCACCTTCCTTCTCTAAAAAGATTGAGCTTCTATAAACAATAGTTTGTGGCCCGGCTGGCATGGCTCAGTGGTTGAGTGTCAACCTATGAAACCGAAGGTCACGGTTCCATTCCAGGTCAGGGCACATGCCTGGGGTTGCAGGCTTGATCCCCAGTAGGGGACGTATAGGAAGCAGCCGGTCAACGATTCTCATCTTTGATGTTTCTATCTCTCTCTACTTCTCCTTTCCTCTCTGAAATCAATAAAATAAAATAAAAATAGTTTGTGTTATTATCAAAACAAACACAAAACCATTTAAAGTTGTTAACCTTCTTAAAGAACCATTTAAGTTACTGTGTGCCTAAAATCGCCAGGTCATCATTAGACAGGAAAAGAGACCTAGCAAAACATTAGCAGCACACTGATCTACTATTTGTATATAAAAACACTACAGAAAATTTAAAAGAAAAAAACCTAAGTCCAAAATAGCCTCTGAGATGTTTATAAAAACTTTCAGCAGGTCATTCTAAAGTATTGGAATAGTGACTCTACCTAGGCTTATTTTGTGTAAGACTGCAGCATTATTAAAGGAAAACAGTTTTATTTTAGCAGTGTCATTATATTGCACTTACTAGGTTTAGCGGCACTCAGAAAGAAAATGGCTGGTGATATCCATGCTAAGTATTCCCAAAATGTATTTAATTTGCATTAAGCAAAGAACAGTATAGCAAATACTTAGAAACTCCTCTCTTTGACATTTCCTCCTTTCCCTTCCTACAGTCATCGGCCAGGTTCCAGCCCTCATTATCTTGCTTTCAACATTAAAATAGCCTGCTGCTAGCTTGTCTCCTCCCCCTCACAGTCTTCACTTTCCAATTCACTCCCACACTCTCCTTGCAGAATTTTCCTGAAGCAGGAAATTATGCCTCAGCCATGCAGAGTCCTGCAGTGGCTCCCCAAACTCCAGGAACCCGAACCCGAACTTTTACAGTTCACTTGGGTCTACCCCAACCTAGTTCCAATAACTCCTACAACAGTTTACAGATACCTTAATTGTCACCCAAAACATATCTATTAATTGTTCCTGAAATACTCTCTGAATATTCTCATTTCTACAGCTTTCTTCATGTAGTTTCCCTCACTGCTTCTACTCATAGGCACATTTCTAAAATCTGGATTCATATCTATATCCAGGATCTAATTGTTAATAGAGAGCTAAATAAATCATAGGAGATCAGTGTGATAGATTATTTAATTTGAAAAAAAATATATATATATATATATATATACATATATATATATATATATATATATATATATATATATATATATATATTAGGAATATTTAACACTATAAAATACTAACGATGTTGTGGCAGAGTAGTGAGAAGCTAGGAAAATTCCCGGGCAAGTGGAATGGGGAAACTGAGATAAGAAAATTAAACAAGGCCAAACAGTTTGGGCAGCTTGCAGCTGGCTTGTGAATCCTGAGACTTTATCTTCCCCATCCAAGGACACTTGAGAGCAAATGGTTCATGCCCTCCTCCCTGACCAGGGAATGCATAGCTTAAATCACCCTGGCCTGGGAAAATGGAGAACAAAGACCCAGTTAATGCCACGTGTACCAGCTAAACCCAAAGACAGATGAAGTTGGGGAACAAATAATAAAAATCCCATTAAAGCCAGACAGACCTAAGATAGAAGTAAACAGTAAAATGGACCAACGAATAACTCAAAACTCCCTAATCCACTCATTTTGATGCATCAGCATATTAAAAATGCACCTGAAAAGCTATTGTATATTCTACTGAAACCCTCCATTACGATTCTCTCCAGCAGGAAAAAAAAAAAAAGATAAAAAACTCTCAGAACCAAGACTCTAGAACTTTTTTTAAAATATATTTTTATTGATTCCAGAGAGGAAGGGAGAGGGAAAGAGAGATAGAAATATCAATGAGAGAGAATCATTGATCAGCTGCCTCCTGCATGCCCCCCACTGGGGATCTAGCCCCAAACCCAGGCTTGAGCGCTTGACCAGAATCAAACCCGGCACCCTTCAGTCTGCAGGCCAATACTCTATCCATTGAGTCAAACGGGCTCGGATATGGGCATGAACTTATTTCTTCCTAAACTGTAAGGGTCCCCACGGGACTTACAACCAGGGGAGCAGTGGCCGTTTGACCTGGGCTCACCTCCGGATCCTGTCTCTATCCCCCTTTCCTCTGACTGCCCAGTAGCTAAAGCAGCCCTCCTTTGGCTCTCTTGTCTCCTATAAAGTGTCCAGGGAGCCAAAACAGAGCACCACCTGGGCTCTCCCCTACAGCTTCTTCTGCCCTAAGCCCCTCCTTCGTTTCACTGTCCCGGCTTTAGTAAACATGCTCTCAAACCACCTGGACTGGGATTGTGAAACCTTTCCTACACAAAGTCAAAAACCCACACAACTATAGACCAACCTAAGGCAGACCCGCTCCAGGCTGGTCCCTGTCTGGTAACAATATACCAGTATTAGTTTAAAATAATGTACAATATTATACAAGTAATATTATTTACTATACTAAAATACATTTTCAATGTATATATAAATGAAAAGAACATTTTGTCTGAAATAAATGTTTAAATTTGAATGGTGAGTTTCCCTGGGTGATGAAATTATAGATGACTTTATTCTATCTATAGATGGATGCTTTTCAAATTTTCTATACCAACTCGGAGCATTTAGCATTTTATGACTTAAAAATTATCTTTTAAAGTAACTAATTAGCTCACCTACTAATCCCAGTCCAAATATTTCTTCCTTCATAAAATCTTTAGCTAAGAAAACTATCATATGCTTTCTTCCTTTGAGGGGTCAGCATGTTGAGAACCTCTATCACCATATTCCCTTGCATGTTTTGGACATACACTGAAGTAGCATCTCATATAACTGTGGTTACAAGGCCACACCCTTTCTTAATTACCTGGTACTCAAGTCACCTAACCACTCACACCAATGTTCTCTTAGATGCAAAAATTTAATCCTAATCCCTTTGGAGTATATTTTGTTTTAAATAAGAATAGTTCACTACTTTTTCTCACTAAACCAGGCATAGCATAGAAACTATGATTCAACCAAAAAACTTTGAAAATAATTACCACTAGTAAAAATGTTTAACACATTCATAAGATAAAGTCTTATTATATAAATAATAACTTGAAATAATTTTTTAAAAAAATAACATTTTTTGGGTGCCCATTACAGATTAAGCTATTCATCTCTCAGTTGTACCCCTTCATTACTTATTATCAGTGAATTGTGATTTAGTATTAGATAATAGGAATGGCTTTAGTTTACAGTCATGAACTAGACCTTGAAAAAGGACATAGTGAAATATGTGATTATTCACTCATAATTTTAGAACCCCTTTCCTGAATATAAATACTTATTTCACAAACACAAATTAGTCTACTAATTCATTATTTGTTCAGTGTGGGAGTCAGCAGGTTAAAATTGTTTCTTTAGGGCTTAGATGTCCTAATACTTTTATCACAAAAGTCACCATGCTTCTTTGGGAATAAACTACATTTATTATAAAATAATGTACTGCTGTAGTACATACATACTAGAGAAAGTAGTGTCAATGCCAGCACCTTCTTTTAAACCTGACTATTTCAAGAAGCAATAGTGTTGCACTGGGAAAAAATTGAAGAATGTCTGAGATTATGCCCAAATTTAATTTGTCTTTATCCAAAGTGACAAAGGAGGGGAAGGAGGAAGTACCAGGAGGGCAGTGACATTAAACTTATACCACATACCAGGGATTTTATCTAATTTAATTCATCTGATTGTCAAATCCTTATAAACAATCCCAAACATAATGCATTCCTATTTTGTTATCTAAAGAAACTGAGACTAAGAAATTAACTAAAATGTGCTGGGGAATAGCACATCAAGATTTAATCTAAAAATGCAATGCTCTTGTGAGCATAATGTGATGATGTTTTGATTTGTCCAGGAATGATGAGAGTTTATTCATATGTACATACACACACAATGAACATTATTCAACCATGAGAAAGAAGGAAATTCTACCTTTGCAACAACATGAATGCCCCATGAGGGCATTATGCTAAGATAAGTTAGACAGAGAAAGATAAATATTATATGATACTTATATGTGGAATCTAAAAAAGCTGAGCATGTAGAAACAGAGAGTAGAATGGTGTTTACCAAAGGAATGGAAGTCGGTGAATAAAGGAGATGTTTATCAAAGGGTACAGACTTCGAGTTAGAAGATGAATAAATTCTGGATTCTAATACATAGCATTTTGGCTATATTCAACAATACTGTATCATCTACTTGCAAATTTCTAAGAGACCAGATCTTAATTTTCTTACCACTAAATGAAATAATTATGTGACATGATGGAGCTGTTAGCTAACACTACAAAGGTAATCATATTGCAATATATATGTATCAAATCAAAATACTTCCACCTCAAAAATTATACATTGTTATGTGTCAACTATATATGCAATAAAAAGTACGCTCATGTCATTTAAAGGCAAACTGTTTTTCAACTAATTATTTAATGCCACAAAAACTGAGACATCTATGTATAAGTGTGCTGCATATTTCTGCAGGACCTATGAACTAAGTCTAAGATGAAGACCAGCGACATCTTAGGTACCAACAGAGCCTAGGATCGGTAGACTAGAGGGTTAAACTCCCTTTGCATCTTGTAAAAAGTACAAAAGGAGAACATTTGTTCCTACTTCCTACACAAGGATGAGAGGCTGCTCCATGAGAAGATCCAAGAAGGCTGTCCAAATGGAAAAGCTGTAGGGAAGCACGGAGAAGAGGCTAAGAAGGCAACCGAACCAAGGGACAGAGGGCAGAGTGGGAAGGTTCAGGATGTAGCTGCCCTTGTGCCAAGAAGGGAAACTACAATGAGAGCACAGTCACTTTGCCCAGTGTGTCTATACAAATGCAATGTTACAAATACAAAAAGAAGATTCTTTAACGAGGAAAAAGTGATGACTGGAAATAGCATGTGAGTTTTAGATGGAGATTACTGCTGTGGAGAGTATAAATTGTCATTTAGCTTGTATATATCCTAAAACAAGATGGTGTATAGGTCCTGATATATAAAAAGAAGAAAATTCACTCAACTACAAGGTGTGTGTACACATGCATAGAGCTGAGACATGCTGGTTTGGATAGGTATGTGTGTGTATTAGACATGCATATATAGTATATTGCAAATATTCAATATTAAATATATGCCATTACAGACTATGAAAATGACTTCCTCTTCCTTTCAAGTGTTCAAACCCAACTCAAAATTTAACTCAAAAGGTAATTTCTGTCCTCTCTGAGCTAGTTCAACAATTCTTCATGCCTCTTGTAGTAATTCCACACTGCATTATAATTACTTGTCAAGGGTTTTGTTCTCTCACTAAAATATTCATATTAAAGCAAAGGAAATTGATATCCATGACCTAGCAAAGTGCCTTTCTCAAAATCAGCAATGAATAAGCAAACAAATGAATGAATGAATTCATTCATTTTGTTTTCTGAAACACAGAAATTATATACAAGTTTTATTTGTAAAGCCTGCCATGCATAGGAAAACTGTGTCCACTAAAATGAAGTTGAATGAATTGTCAACAACAGAGCTTCAGGATTTGTGGAGGAGTGGGTTCCACACAAACCATCCCTGTAAAGCAGCAGGTGATTCCAATCCATCATTAATGAAACGTGCAGATAATTCTAGACAAGGAAAAAATAACTAAACCTGAGTGATGACTGAAAGGCTGAATGATAAACTTGGGAAGATTAATAGATACTAGTATAACGAGATGAGATTTAACATAAATACTGCAGGATAATTTACCAAGGTAAAATCAGCAGCAGCAGAGATATTAAAAAAAAAAAAAAAGGAAATCCATCTCCCATTGGAAATAAATCATAATTTTTTTAAGATTCTGGGTATAGTGGGTAATAACTTTGTATATGAGCTCACTTTGTAATGCTATGGCCAAACAGCCAATTGCCTTCCCAGGAGGATGAACACAAAGGATCATTTCAACCAGACACACTCACACTCACCAAGGAGAGAAAGGGCCTTCTGAAGCTTTAGGAATCGCCTTGATTCTACTGTCATTGGAGCCCTCCCAACAGAGAAAGAACACCTTAAAGTTTGAGAAAAAAGCAATAAACATCATGAAATAAATCAGAGCCCATTTAATTTGGAAAACCTTGAAAGGGCTCAGGAAAAGGTCATTCTGCCCAGTTCAATGCAATCAGCCTCTGGCTGCCAGACAACAATAAGAATCATTGCTAGCATATATTGAGTGCTTACTCTGGGCCAGGCCCTGCCAAGAACTTGGAAAGCATTATTACACTGACTTCCCACAACAGATCATGCCACTGCTACTTGACACTGTCTCCATTTTACAGACAAGGAAACTGAGGCTTAGAGACATTAGGGAAGTTGAATATGGTCTTAGAATCCAAGGCCGTGCTCTTTTTCACTCAATATGCCAATCTGCTCTTTACAAAACTGTGAGTCCACTCTCCTCTGCCTGATTTCCAACATCCTCCATTAACTGAATAGGCTACTTCCTTTCCTTTACCCCAACTTCTTTGGGCTCCTCCACCATTACCCTAACTTGAATTCAGAACTTTCTGACAAATTGGGTAAAATCCTACCTGCACACCTTTGCTGTGATGTACCAAGCCAGGAAAATCTCTCTTCACCCAGCCAACTCTTACAATCCTCTCCATCATGACCCAAACTTCTCAGGAAACTTTAAATAGATCACATTCTGTTTTGAAAATTATCTTCAATTGTTCTGCACACATGTTTACATTTATTTTGCTACTGCCCAACACTAACCTTTACTGTCTTTATCGATTCATAGCCCAGCACCCTCGTAGGCACAGAGGTCGGCAGTCATAATTCTGTTTGGTTCTTCAAAGAAAAAGAGAGTTAGGGATATAGGGAGGATTTATAATATCTCCAATGTTTGGCCTCTAATGAGAATTCACAAGGAAGAAACTGTGAACTTCAAGTTTGCTGTTCAAATGGAGTGGAATGAAAACCACAAAGATTTTATGAAAAGAGAAAAATTAGATCTACTAAACCCAGCTTTAAGAAAATGTATTGACATTTGATTCTCAGAAATTATCCACTTAAACTCTCAGGATTAGCAGCGAGACAGCACGGCTCTGCCAGACGAGCATCCTGGGTTATCGAAGTTGTCCATCTGTTTCTGGTTTTGTGTGGTAAAACTCTGGGTGCTATGCTCCGAAGTTTATTCTGCTTTCCACATCTGGGATGTGAGATATCAGATTGTGAAAAGGGCATGAGGACTGACTAAATCAAAACGTAATGACCCCCGGCTCCAAGGGTCTATCTGCCTAGAAGACAGCTGCTCTTGGGGGTAATTCAAGAGCCTAAATCAGCTGAGTTAATGCGTTTTACCATGGAACAGAAACAATGGTGAAACCATCAGCTATCCTAAACCACACATGTCCCGCTGCCCTTGAAAAATGTCCCACATCTGTGTCTTAATGCTGGCATCTGCTTCAAATTACCCTCAGATGAGCTCTACAGCTCTTGCCTAATTGGACACTATCAAAATGATATGGCTGTGATTGCGTAGCTTCCAGGTGGCCTTTGTGCAGCAGCCTGGGATGCTAATGAATCGTCATCTTCATAGGTAAGAGCCTTGCTTTTATCAGACATTCCAAAGGTGGTCTACTTGAGCAACTTGTTCAAATTATTAGTTCTTTCTTAAATTTTTTTTTTGTCTTTTTACTGGGAAATTTAAGCAGATGAAAATAAAACTAATAGGAATTAAATCCCTTGATTGAAGATCAAGCAAGTAAAATGGTTTCCTCAAAGTCAAATGTTAAACTAGGGGCAGAATCCAGACTAGGACCCAGGCTTCTTTCCAGTACAGGACGCAGTCTGCTCTCTGGCACTGCCGCTCCCTCAGTCATTCCCATCATTAGTTCCGATCAGTCTTCTAGAGCCAGCACAGCAACAGCCAAGGAAGCAGAGTCCAGATATGATACTTCCTTTCTTCTTCATCAACCCTGAGACAGTATCAAGATGGAGGGTATCACTGAACTTTGTTATCACATAAGAGTCTGGTTACATGGCCTTGAGGAAAGTGATAGAGGATTAAAACATGAAATCCAAATGCAAGGTGTGTCTTGAATTTCATAGATGGCAAGTTCACGGGGGAGTTGGCGCACTGCAGTATTTTTATACGAGGGGCCTTGCCAATAAGATGACGGCAGAGTATTAGGACAGTGTTTTAGTATTAATGATGCCTCATCTTGAAAGGAACTCAAGAAGATATTGCCAAGGTATAATTTATTCAAATTGCTTGCTCTATGAAAAATATGGAAGGCTGTATTATATAAAATCCATTTCGCTGGTGTTCTTAAATTTTGCAGCACAAACAAGGAAATTTTATCTCTGTAAGTAGTTCTTAAAATGTGCAGTGTTTAGGTAATAAATAATGTGAATATATTTCATGATAAAATGATTTATTTCTGTATATTATATATAGCACTGAATTTCATAACTAGGTGAATAACATCACCGTCAACTCAAGTTCCCAAGTGGGAATCTTAAATTATCTTCACCTTCTCCTGTGCCCTCAACCTCTCACTCTCTCTTCAAACCTATTCCCTCTGCCTTTGGTACACTTTTGCCCCAATGGTCTGCCCATTGCTTCTGCTTTAATCCAACCTCATTTCATCAAAAGACTGAACAATTAAGTGAAACAGTGGCCTGAGGGTCTCACTGCCTCCACCCTATTTCCCCCAGCTCCCAGTTTATCCTCCACTTGGCATCAGTAACATATTTTTTCGAATACAACGCTACTCAGGCTATATCCCTGCTTGAGAGCCTTCAATAACTTCCTTCTACTCACAAACTAAAATCCCAAATCCTTTCAATGGTCTCTATGACCATCAGATCCTGGCCACAACTAAGCCCTCTAGCCCCATAGCCAGGCTCTTCCCTTCACATGTCCTATCCTTTAAGCTGTACTGAACTCTATGCACATTCCAACACACTCATACCTTTGTTAATTACTTTCCTACTAATTGAAATTATTAGCTGTGCTCATCCACTGGATGAACAATTACTCATCTGTAACGAATCAGCTTAATATCAACTCTTCTGTGAAGTCTTCCTGACACTCCAAGGCATAAAAATTTGTTTTTTGAATTTCTCCATTATTTACATGTACTGTATATCTATCACTGTTGTCACACCACAGTAACACTTTCTTTAATGTATTTTTCTCATTTGTTTTTCAGAATTTCTGGCAAGCAGGGACTAGGTCTATTTGTCTTTTTATCCCCAGAATTTAGCACAAGACAGGTACTTACACTTTTAAACTTTTGTTGTTGTTGTTGTTGTTGTTGTTGTTGTTGTTGTTAATCCTCACCCGAGGATATTTTTTTCCATTGATGGTTAGAGAGAGTGGAAGGGAGGGGGAGAGACACACAGAGAGAAACACTGATGTGAGAGAGACACATTGATTGGTTGCCTCCTGCATATGCCTGGGCGAGGATCAAGCCTGCAACTGAGGCACGTGCCCTTGACCTGAATCAAACTGGTGACCCTTCAGACTGCAGGACAACACTCTAACCACTGGCTAGGGTGGTACCTACATTTTTAAGTAATTAATGAATTTGCTTAATATTCTGTCATTTTCAATAGTCACAGTGATTGGCCAGGGTCTTTACTCCATAAAAATGTTAGTTATTTGTAATACCAATTCCATGATGAGTTTTTCATAGTCATATCAAATACAGAAGAAAGTACCAGGCGAATAAGAACAACAACAAAAAATATCACTGGATTTCACAGCCACAGTGGTCATTGATAACATTGATAATAATCCCAGTAGTGTTGAAGAGAACCTGAGAGGTTTGAGGAATAAAAAGAAATACAGCAATAACTAATGTTTTCTTTATTTGTAAGACTCTTCTCAGTGCTCTACATACATTATTACATAAACCTTGTGTGGAGGTGGACCCTGGCAGGTGGTGATGGCTTTAGGCATGTATACTTATATCATAAATGATCAAATTCTACTTTTAAATAAATGCAGTTAATTATGTGTCTCAAAAAAGCTGCTAAAAAACAAAACAAAACAAAAAAACATCCTCAGGTACTTGCTATTATAGTCTCTGTTTGGCAGATAAGAGCATTGAGACACGGAGAGATTAAGGAAGGTGCCCAAGTTCACACAGTCAGCTGCCACTGAGCGTTGAACCCAACTGCTCTGACTTTAGAAGCCTTGCAGGGCTGCTCTCTACTTTGCTCTAACAGAAAACTCTCACTTACTCTACAAATCCTGCTGTGAGAGAAAGGGATGGCTGCACAGGAAGAAACTCAACAGATTCAAGCAAAGATTTGTTTTTCTTTCAAGAGTTTTGTTTTTCTTTTAAGAGGTATAAGGTTCATACCTATTTGAAGTAAGAGATACGGAGTAAATTCTTACAACAAAATTGACAGAAAAATCTTAACATTTTCAGTGCTTTGTTTTAAACCACTTTATACTTAATCACCTAATTGCAGCTTTGAAGCATACTATCAACAACCCTAAACAATAAAGGATGTAGGGTAACATGTCATTTGGATCAGTAGTGCAAATTAGTAAAGAGAAACCACCCCCGCCCCTTCTCTCCCCCCCCCCCCCCCCCCCCGCAAGAAAGTGCAGGATGATTGAGGCGGGTGCCTCCAGCCCACATCCTGAGGTCGGGAGCCAAAAGCACCTGCTGACAGTGAATCTGCCTTCCAGGTGGAGGGATCACGAGGATCACGAGAAATTCTTCTTTAAAGTGACCCTACAGGCTAACGACTGTGAGTGAAGATGAACTGTGTATTGACCTTCGCTTTCTGAGAGAGAAGTGATCCATTTGTTTTTATGAAGTGCAGTGGAATCCATCTTACATGGAGGCCGGGCTCTAAACTCCGCACACATGTAAGGCTCCCCTCCAAAAATCACTTAAATTGTGCACAGATAAATTGTGCGCACCAGTGAATCCAATTTTTTAAGTTATCAATTTGTGAATGAACTTTTCAGAGTCAAATTTTGAAGGAACTAAAGAAAGGTCTAAATGCACAATCCTTGGCATTTAAAGTACAGTACCTGCTTTTCAGATAACTACCAAAGGCTTAGCAACAAACAAGGAATAAGTAGAAATTCAAAACATTTTGGCCTGCCTGAAGGGTTTACTCCTTGCACTTTTAATCTTAAATTGCCATTGCCTTACTATCTAAAGTTCTGTGAGTTAAATAAGATGTCTGAGTCATTCTAAAGTTAACTTGTAATGTGAATCTGCTGTGTCACATTTACTAGTAGCTTGTACAGCATGTAAGAGATATCTACACTAATAAAAGAGAAACATGCAAATTGGCCATCGCTCCCTTACGCCCACCAGCCAATCAGAGTGAGTATGCAAATTAACCAAACAAAGATGTGGTTAATTAGCATACGCAGGTGCAGAGCGAAGACTGAAGTCAGCGTAGAAGGAAGAGGGAGGGAAAGCGGAAAGCAAGGCGGCAGCAGTGGCAGGAGGGAAGCCCACTGAGGTGGGCTTTGCTCCCTTTTCTGCTTCACTCAGGCCGCAGGAAGCCCTATTCTTGCAGGAATCTTCCTGCAACGGGCCTCTAGTAGTACATAAAATATATTGAGAACAATATACAGTATTTAGAACAGTAGACTAGAAATAATGAGATAATGTAATCACTTCCCATATCTAAAGAGGAGACTGAAAGTATATGTCACAGGATACATGAAATAGTGAATGACTTTCTTATCATAAAGCCTCATAAACCACCTCAATATTTATGGGCTCAAGATCAGTGGTTATTGTAACTCATACAACTTAACAAAAGGAAGATAAACAATCCAATAAAAAAAATGGGCAACGGACCTAAATAGAAACTTTTCAAAAGAAGACAGAAGGAAGGCCAAGAGACATATGAAAACATGCTCAACGTCACTAATTATCTGAGAGATGCAAATCAAAACAATGCAGTACCATCTCACATCTGTCAGAATGGCTATCATCAACAAATCAACAAACGACAAGTGCTGGAGAGGATGCGGAGAAAAAGGAACCCTCATGCACTGCTGGTGGGAATGCAAACTGGTGCAACCACTGTGAAGAACAGTATGGAGTTTCCTCAAAAAGCTAAAAATGGAACTCCCATTTGACCCAGTGATCCCACTTCTAGGAATATATCCCAAGAAGCTAGAAACACCAATCAGAAAGGATATATGAACCCCTATGTTCGTAGCAGCACAATTCACCATAGCTAAGATTTGTAAACAGCCTAAGTGCCCATGGATTAAAAAACTGTGGTACACCTACACAATGGAATACAACACTGTGGTAAAAAAGAAGGAATTATTACCATTTGCAACAGCATGAATGGAACTGGAGAGCATTATGCTAAGTGAAATAAGCCAGGCAATGAAAGAAAAATACCACATGATCTCACTCATTTATGGAAAATAAAGAACATTATAACCTGATGAACAAAAACAGATCCAGAGACAGAGAAGCATCGATCAGACTGTCAAACCTCAGAGGGAAGGTAGGGGAGGATGGGGGTTAGGGGAGAGATCAACCAAAGGACTTGTATGCATGCGTATAAGCCTAACCAATGGACACAGACACCAAGGGGGTGAGGGCATGAGTGGAGGGTGGGGGGGGGCAATGGGGGTATAAGGACACATATGTAATACCTTAATCAATAAAGAAAAATAAATAAATAAATGAATAAATAAAGTAATTACATATTCACCATATATTCCATTTCAACAACAGTAGAAAATTTGCTCCTTGCAAAATAAGAAAATCAGGATAAAATATATGTGAAGTTATTAATAGATCCCCATATTCTGCTTTTTTTTCATATAGCAATAGTATTATTAAGTTTTATAAGGTTGCTGAATGATTTCATGAAGAAAATAATTTTGATATTTTTCTTCTTCCTGTTTGTAACTATACATAATTATAAACTATGGTTACTGTTTAAACAAGCATGTTGAAATAAGTATAATATTAAGTATTTTCAGTATGTATGCTATAAATTATTTTCCCTGAGTGTAATTCTAAGTGACCTCATATCACCACAGTACACACTATTTTTCAAACTGTGCACTGGTAGATTAACCACAGTGATTTCAACATTAGGCTTTTAAAAAACATTTATGCTAGGAAACACAGTGAGTGGAGTTGATTTTTTATAAACTATATTTTTATAAGCTATATTTTTAAGGGGATACTTTAAAAGAACTGAATTGGCAAGGCGGTATGCTTTTAAATGTCTTCCACTTTTAATGTCCATTAAAGAAACTGCACTTTTTTATGATTCATACACTTAAACATTGCACTGCAAATTATAAGATTCACCTGATTTCTTACTCTTACTCTTTTAAACTGGGAAATAGAAGCCAGGAAATGCAGGGTATGTCTCAACAGTATGGCATCTCCTGCTCCTCCTCCTGCTGACCTTCAACGTCCTCTTAGTGATAACAGCTCCCTAATCAGAAATCCGTCTGCCTTCTCCCTCTCACACCACCATTTGTTCCTCACCCTCACATATACAGTCGCTAACCATTGCAACAAACACCGCAGGTACCTCCTGCTATTTCTCCTGCTACTTCTGTCACTTCTGTATGCTGTTTCTCCTGCATTCGTGTTTTAACAGGGTTTTCTGCCCAATCTGTTTCCCACTAGATTAAGCCACCACCAGATCAAATTTAACAAAGCAGTTTCAACCAGCCCAATAATAACATTGGCCACTTTCCCTATCGTTTGTTCCTCACATCTCATGAACACAAAAAGTAGAAACATTATAAAGTAGAATTTAAAAAAAAATTATTTAGAATTCTAAAATATATTTTTAAATGAAAAACACAGGTTGTAAAATTTTTGCATTTGTGTGTACATGAGGAAACTCATTTTTAAAAGTCTTGGAAGACTCTGTCTTGGTGAAAGGCATAATACAGAACTTTCATTATTAGTATATATATATCCACACATACGTACACATCTGTATATTTAAATTTAATTATGTGTAAAACATTAATGTCATCTTTAAAATAACTATAATTTATAGGCTTAAAAATTTTATTAAATAGTTAAAACATATAATCAAAATTGCAATGAAATAATATTTAGAAAAGAAAAGTATTAGATCATTGCACATAAGAAAATTTAAATGTAAACAATTTACTCCGAAAAAAAATCCTAACATATAAAAATCCAGGGTCCATAACATCCAAAATGTCTGAAGGCTCGACCGACCACAAGTCAGTCCTGCAGTCAGTGCTCGGTTGCTAACCCAGCACTGACTACCACCAGTGCAGGCGCGGCGACCCAGTACTGACTGCCGAGGGGGCTGAGGATCAGGCCCAGAGAGAGGCCCAAAGAGAGAGAAAGGGTCTGATCTACAGTCTCCGTGGCAGCTGTAGATCAGCCGTTGTCTCTTCTTTTTCTCTCCACACCTCCACAGGGGCTGCTGATCAGCCCCACCTCTCTGATCAGGCCCAGAGATAGGCTCAGAGATGCTGACTGGTATAGAAACCAACCAATCAGAACCAAATATGGGTGAACTGTGAGGAGCCAATGGCTGCCTAGGAGGCAGAGCTTTTGACGCTAACTGGCATAGAAACCAAATTGGCCGGCAGGGGAGGGCAGTTGGGGGCAAGATCAGGCCTGTAAGGGAGGGCAGTGGGGGGTGAACAGGCAGGCAGGCAGAGAGGTTAGGGGCAATCAGGAAGGCAGGCAGAAGGGTTAGGGGCAATCAGGCAGGCAGACAGTGGGGTTAGGGGCACTCAGGCAGGCAGACAGAGGCAGTTAGGGGCAATCAGGCAGGCAGGCAGGCGAGCGGTTAGGAGCCAGCAGTCCCAGATTATGAGAGGGATGTCCAACTGCCAGTTTATGGGTTCAATTCCCGTTCAGGGGACATAGAACCATCAACCAGTGAATGCACAAATAAACCGGCAGTAGGACATCCCCAAAAGGGTCCGATTGGAGAGGGTGCAGGCTGGGCTGAGGGACCCCTTCCCTCCATGCACAAATTTTATGCACCAGGCCACTAGTTATATATAATTATATACATACAATTACTTATATGTGTGTGTATACATATATACATATGTATATATACTCAATATTAAACAAAAAAAGAAAGGGTGGAAGCTGTAAGATCTGAATGAAGTTTGTTCCAATGGATCACTGTGGATTGGCCCTACACTGTGGCAGTAGAGATAAGAAAAAAATGGATAGATGTGAGATATATATCTTGGAGGTAGAGCTGATAGGACATGATTATGAATTAAAGTGGGAGGTAAGACAGAGAAATGTCAAATTTTACTCCTGGTTTACATAAAACAGGGCTGATAGAAATGCTATTTACTGAGATAGAGAATACTAGAGAAGTAATAATGAGAGAGAAATTAAGGGGTTAAGTGATGTCTTTTAGGCCTCTAAATGGAAATGTCAAGAACAGTTTAATCTATATGTCTGTGGACTAAAGAGAGAGATCAGGAATAGAAAAAAAATGTGAGAGCAGTCACATCTAGATGGTATTTAAAACCTTGCTAGCAAATGAAATAAACTAAGAAATGTGTCTGAATTAAAGAGAGAGGAGGCAAATGTTAAGATCCAGTAAAGAAAACTGAAATTGAGAAGCCAGGTAAGTGGAAAGAAATCAGGATAGTGTGCTATCTCGGAAATAGAGTATTTTTTTCTTCTTTTTTTTTAGAAGAAAGTCAACTGTATCTAGCATTGCTTTGTAGAGAGTAAGATAAGGATTGAAAGATAATCATTGAGGGTTCCATTTCTGACAAAGAAAATCCTTACACTAGAGATTAGCTAGAAACACTGCATAAAATACAACCATCATTGCCCTGGGCTGGTAGCTCAGTTGGTTAGACTGACATCCTGAATATCCAAATTTATGGGTTCAATTTCCGTTCAGGGAACATAGAACCATCAACCAGTGAATGCACAAAAAAGTGAAACAACAAATCCCTCTCTCTCTCTCAAATCAATAAAAATTTGAAAAATGCAATCAGCATTGAGCTCCTAAGGAAGTAAAGGAAATACAAAGGACCAAAATACAAGAAAGATTCAAACCAGAATAGGACCTTAAAGACACAATGCTCAGTGGTATATGGCAGACAAAGAGAAATACATATTGTATTATATAATTTATATTTGAAATCTAAAATAGACAAACTCATAGAAAAAAAGAATAGAATGGTGGTTGCTAGGGCTAACAGTGGTGGAAATGATGTTGGTCAAAGGATATAAACTTTCATTTAGAAGATGAATATGTCCTGGGGAACTAATATTTAGCATGATGGCTATAGTTAACAATACTGTATGATATACTTGAAACTTGCTAAGAGAGTAAATCTTAAATTTTCTCATTGCAAAAATGGTAATTATGTGAGGTGATTAAGATGTTAACTAACCCTACTGTGATAATTATTCTGCAATAAGGAAATGTATCAAATCATCATATTGTATGCCTTAAATTTACACCATATTAAATGTCAATTACATCTCAATAAGGCTGGGAAACATACAATTCCCACCCCCACCCCCAATAAAGATAAAAAGATTTTAAAAAAAGAAATGTAAGCTGGTCTGATAATGATTACTGTGATGGTTTTCTTCATTCTCTTCTTCCATTTTTTCCATATTCCAATTAATTATTTTCCCTGTTGCTTCTCTATTAAAATATATTACTGGAATCATAAATAAAAAGAGAGAAACAATGGATTTCATAATGTGCACCTGAATACAGAGTAAATCTGACTTTACCACTGTTCATCTAGGAGGAATCTCTTTCTGAATTTTATGGGGTGCTTTATCTCTGCTTGCAATCCCTAGACCTAACTTTGCCTTCCTATAAAAATAGAAAACAACCACATAATTTTTTTCTCACTTTTGAAAATCAGCCTTGCATTATTTTATGTTTAGATAAGCTTGTGTATTCACAGACAACTCAGCAGTTTTCAACGTAGTTTTCATTTGTTTTTCAATTTCTAAAATTAAAAGCAAAAGTATCTGTTTAAACACTTCAATCTGGTGTGAGAGTTACGGATGACTCTTTTTAAAAAATATATATTTTATTGATTTTTTACCAAGAGGAAGGGAGAGTGATAGAGAGTTAGAAACATCAATGAGAGAGAAACATCAATCAGCTGCCTCCTGCACACCCCCCACTGGGGATGTGCTCGCAACCAAGGTACCTGCCCTTGACCTGAATCAAACCTGGGACCTTTCAGTCCACAGGCCGATGCTCTATCCACTGAGCCAAACTGGTTAGGGTTACGGACAACTCTTAGTGACTCTTCTTCCTAATATCAACTCTTTGAAATACATGTTAGCTCTTTTTAAATGTATTAGTCTTTTTCCTTTTGTTCAGTTGTCTAAAACAGCTATTTTCCACCAGTGTGTCACAAGAATTCTTAAAACATGCACTACCTGACAGTTCAGTCAGGGGCACTGATCTTTTTCCCTTTAGGTTGTCAAATAAAAAAATTACAAGAGTCAATACAACAACAGCCATATGGTGTGAATGACTCAAAATTATATCTATTTTTTGGTCAGATTAGCAAAAAAATATAATGGATTTTTGGTGTGCCACAGAATTTTATTTTATTTATTTATTTATTTATTTATTTTTTTGGCGACAGACTTTTAGCAATTAGTTTATGTGTGTCATGAGATGAAAAAGTTTGAAAATCACTAGTCTAAAACGATGAAGTTAAGCAGAAAACTACATTTTGGCTAACAGGTAATGCCATAGGGAAGCAACTAAATCAGTTTTAATAGTTGCTAACAGGGGCTTAGGCATCTTTGAAAACTTTGTGCCCCAAGGATTTTTTAGGACATATGAAAACATTGCATTTTGATAACTGAATACATATTTAAAAAATTGAACACACACACACACACACACACACACACACACACACACACACACACGCACACCAAAACTCAAATATGCCATGAGCTAAAATAATTGACTTCATTTGAATCTCAGCCATCAAAATTTTCAAATATGCATGTTTGGGATCACCTTTGGAGTACTGTCCATTCCTAAAGCACTTTCTGAAACACTCATAAACTCTTCAAATTCAATTGCAAGACCCTAGCCGCCTTCTGTCCCCATACCTTATTGCACATTCTGACTCAGTGTCCTGAATCACCAGGAAATTATCCAAGACGTCAAAATGGGCAAAACAGATGATTCAACAAGTTTAGTACACTGTCTGGTTCTGACCCTGCAGGGCAATGGGCTTGGGAATGTTCAATGAGACTTGGTATTGACTGGGCTATTTTTTATAGCATTATACAGATAGAAGTTAAGTTACAGAAAATCGGTAGCAATGCAAATGATTCTGGTTCAAAGCAATGCAAATGAATTTTGTCCAGTAGAGAATGTAAATCTCTGTAAGAGATTCTCAACAGGTTTTAATTTGATGGTTCCTTCATTAACTCATGGGTTGATTACATATTTGACACATTTATCTTTGCATAAAATTCATGTTTTTAACTTTATTAAAAATTATATTATCATTCTAACTTCCATCTTTGGCAAGAAATACTGATACCTCACATATGGGACCCTCATGGAAAGCTCTGCATCAGAACTACCTTATTGGCACTTTAATAAACACTTTATATATATAATCACATTAATTCTCCCAACAACACTGTGAGTTAGATACGGTGTCCTATTCATTTTAAAGATAAGGAGATTAATTAATGCTTATGTTTCAGTCCTTTGCCCAGCAAAAATCACAGTTTTTGTAAGTAGGAGAACTGGAAACAAAATTCCAGTTGTCTAGATCTAAAGCCTTAGTCCCAGCATTTTTGTTTATGTTGCCACTACAATAATCTGAATAAGACCTGTGTTTTAACTGTATAGTGCATTTTGCCTTTGATATGTGGGGGGAAAGGGATTCTATGGAAAGTGATCATGATCTGATCATGAATTCCTAACAGATCATGATGGCAGTCAAGCCCTAGTCACACCACTTCTTTACTAAAAGGTTTATCTTTGCCTTAAGCAAGCCCTGTCCATCGTCTGTGCATTTAGGTTAACAGACCTCTGAAAAGCTCTCTTTCAGACCTCCCAAGAGAGCACATAATCTTAACTATCCTGTAATCTTCTGTAGTTCCCTCATTAATTTCAAAGGCACAAAAGAAGCTGAAAATTGTTATTCTCTAGAGCATTTGTCTCAAATCAATTCTTATAAAAATTCTCCACAGGCTTGCACATTTCTTACATCAGTAGACAGTTTGGTGACATGACTCAAAAAGGCCTGGGCCTCAACTTTGGACCCACATTTACTCCCAGGGAATCCAACAGTGAGTTTTAGTCTTTATCCTGCCTTCTAGACTCTTATCTACACTAATAAAAGAGAAAGATGCAAATTGACCTTATCTTTGAGGCGCCCGCCAGCCAATCAGGAGTGAGTATGCAAATTAACCCAACAAAGGTGGCAGGTTAATTTGCATACACAGGCACTGCCCCAGCCACTCTGGGCCTCTGGGCAGTGTGGGAAGGCAGAAAGGCAGCTCCAGGCCAGAGCGAAGGCAGTGCCGGCAGCCAGGGGAAGGAAGGCCCATTCTTGCACGAATCATCATGCATCAGGCCTCTAGTCCCTCTATAGCATAGCAAGGATTCTCATGCCTTTTAAGTACTGAACTGATTTCGGGTGGTGGTTTCTTTTAGTTTTATAGTCTGACCATTTGGCATCCTCGGTAAATGGATTAATGGTACATAGAGATCTTGTCTCTAATAGGTGAAAGACAAGAGAGAATCTGGTTTGCTAATCTTTTCTGTTTGTCTATTTGGATATTATGAGCTCAAGTCCATTTAGAACTCATACCCACTGGAAAGAACTGCTCTTTGATATGAAAGAGTGAGTTTTATAATTCTGTCTACACTTAACTCAGGAATAACATTTTATAATTAAAGCCACAAACTCTACCTGTGTCTGTATATGCAGGAATGAGCAAAAGTAGATTTACAGTTGTAAGTACACAAAAGGACTGAGTTTATTCTTGTATTATTTATTTAACCTGCATGTCTATTTCCATATGAACAACTGTAAACCTACTTTGCCCAGCCCTGTATGTTTATTTGGTGATTGTGGAATATGTTTCAATCTCTGGTGGAATTACCAAATAAGATTATAAAATCTCTTAAATTTAAGAGCTCTATTCTGATTGGCTTAAAATAATTTGGTACTTATATAAGTTAAATATTCCTAAAATTTGCAAAAATTAAGGAAATTTAACTTAATAATGTAAATATCCTTAAAATTGCTTAAAATGTAAAAATCCTTAAAAATTTAACAATTCAAGCTCATATAATATGGGTAAATCTTTGTCAAATGAATTAGTTTACTATTGTTAGTTTAATAAAAGCAGCTCTGGCCCTAGCAAGTTTGGCTAAATGAATAGAGCCTCGGCCTGCTGACTGAAGGGTCCTGGGTTCGATTCCAGTCAAGGGCACATGCCGGGTTGCAGGCTCCATCCCCAGTGGGAGACGTGCAGGAGGCAGCCGATCAATGATTCTCTCTCATCATTGATGTTTCTATCTCTCTTTCCCTCTCCCTTCCTCTCTGAAATCAATAAAAACATATCTTTAAAAATATATAAAAATAAATAAATAAATAAAAACAACTCTGTCTTCAGCATTAAGAATATATACAAGCTTATGTAAGACTATGTATATTTTTGGTCTGTTAATGAAAGTGTTCACCTTCCTAAAATTGAATCCTAAATCATATATTTTGCACCTAAAATTGCCTTTAACTTTTCCTAGAGGGTTCTTGGGGAACTACAAAGGGTTTGTTCTTTTACCTTCTAAAAAGAAAGATGCTAGGTAATTAGGTCTGATTGATATGTTACAACTGGGGAGTTGCATAGGAAGCATTGATAAATCAGAAGAAATACTTAGTCTTCTTTAGTTTAAACTTATGTGGGTAAAATGTTATATATTTTTTAGAAATTAGATGCTGTATGGAAAGTTTCTAGAGATTTGCCAGGGCCCCAGCTGTTAATGATATGTTTCTATTTATTAGAGTCCTGTTGTCACTTTGCCTGATAGAAGACAACACCAATGTAGTGTTACTGGCCATAATTTCAGATATTTTAAAATGGTAATGTTTATGCAACTTTACCTCATTAATTTGTATCTAGCATCTTCTCGCATAGTGGTTATCAAGTGAGGATTCACATCATTTCCTGATAGAGTTTTATTAATATTCAGATATTCAGTACCTACTCCAGATTTAATTTAACCCAGCATACATCAAAGTCGTCTCTTTGCTTGATGACTATGATATGTTCTTGGTACATTCTAACTAGATGGTATATCGTGTCTCAGTGCTGCTGGTGAAAATCATGGTCTTTCACAGAGTCACGAGGAACGCATCCCATGGACCCACATATGGGAGATTGTGAAGTGGCAAGATTTATTAGAGTGGCTGCCCCTGGGTTTCCAATGTCCATTTCTGTCCATCTCACCAGGGGAAAAACCCAATCTTGTCTTCATCAAGACCAAAACAAAGGTCAGTGTCCAGAGTGTCTGTTTCATATTAAATCTTAGTCCTTTGGAGCCTGCATGGTCTGCTCACAGCCCCAGGTGGCTGCTAGACCTGCATGGCTGCCTTGGAGAGAACATGCCAATGAATGGGGAGAGCACACCATGTTACTGAGCCAGAGAGAAGGGGGCTTTGTTCTCTGGGATTATATATTATCTCCGGTTTGGGAAAGAGCAGGCACTTTTTCAAAACAACCACTCAACTTCCCAAGATTTCTTGAGCTCATGCTGGGCCTGCCTTCTAACCAATCCACTCCTTCTCCAGACAAGATCGACAGGCCTCTGAGGTCACCATCTCGGCTCCTGTTGTGCCTGCCTCAGGAAGCACCTCCCCTTCTATTTCTAATTTCTCAACATTCGGGAAATTTGTATGATAATCAAACAGAATATAATTAACAATACCATACTGAAATAACCAATTAAAATAAACCTACAGATTGCTCTACTCAATAATTTGGCTTCGATCACATATATAATATATTATTCCTATCAGCTTATCACTCAAAGGTTCTACAACCGCATTACCAACAAATTAGCTCCTCTTGGATTTTCCAGGACATTTGTATTTTTCTTGATTGTGTACTCAAGCTATTTCTATTCATGGAAGTTAATGGATTTAGATGTAGGTTGATTGGAAAATTATGATTTACTATCTTCTTTGTTTGTTTATGGTTAATTATTGTTTTCATTAACTTCTTGTAATTCCTCTCAGAGGCATTTCTATAAATTCTCCAGAACAAGTAACTAAGGAGGAGAAAATGTTATATCCCAACAAATGTGTATGCCCTTTTAAAATGTATGAGACCAAAGGAGGAATAAAAATTATCTAACAACTTAAAAAACAGATGATTCATCTGGATACTGACTTAAGAGTACACTTATTTAAAACATTGCAAAAAATTCTAACTCATCAAAGTGCTTGCAAGGTCACATACTGCTAGAGGTAAGATCATCTTTAAAACCCAGAATACAATCTAAATTTAAAGACTTCCTAAAATGCAGCTTCTACAATTTTCCTACGCGATTTATTTTTTAAATGTAAAACTCTATTTTTCAACTTAAATCCCTCTTATTGCAACTGATTATTTTAAAGTCCAATTTCCAAAATATGTAGTAGTGGCCACTTTCTTTCAAAGGTCTAAAATTTACCTCTGAATTGGACCTGCCAAGGTAGTTTTTTCTAATTTTGTGAGTCTGCATCCTTTTTGTCAAGCACCAGAAGTTGTTAAAAGCTTTTATTCAATAAATGATCCATAAATAAATGAAAATGATGGAAGACATTCATGCCTATCATACCATTGTAAATTCTGTATTTCTCAGGATACATCTCTGACCTGGGTCTGCTCTCTAAAGACAACACTAACCTTGCTGATGCTTGACCACCTGGAACCCATTATGACTTCAAAGCAAGCCTAGGATTCCAAAAACTAAAAATGTATAGTCTGGGGCCTTCATTCCAAAAAACTGTGTCTCCTCTTTCTGTGAGTATAAGATAAGAAACCATATGGAAGAAAGAGATGGGGATTGCTATTAACTGGGGGATGGAGGGTAATCAGCTGCTAGCAAGCCAGGGTTTTCATAACGTAGGGAATCTCACCAGTCTTTCTACATCTAGAAAGACTTCAGAGACCACTTCAGGCCAACCTCCTTTCCCTTCATTGAACGTCCCAGCACCGAGTCCAAAACTGCCATAAGAGTAAATGAAGTAGGAACAGATCTAAAAGTCAACTCCAAAGAAGCACACAGTAGCCCTCCTTCAAATACTATTTATCTTGTGAAATGGAGTCACTGTAAACCAGAGCTCATGGTTAAACATTGTAAATGCTCTCCAGGAAAAGAAACAATTCACAGGAACAGCTTAATCAACTCTAATGGTCACTGAATCCAACTACTTCAAATCCAGGTGTCAGAGGTCTGATGTGTTCTTGCTTACTGCAATGGGTGTGTGTGTGGGGAGGGGGGCGGGCGAATGGGGGAACCACTAGCAAATTAGCATTGTGAAAATCTGATCTGAAGTTTTTAGATTTAATGGATCTCCACACAGAAAAAGAAGAACATCTTTGTTCTCAAATGATGCATATTTTATATATGGAACTACTGAATATATTTGTTGATCATTATTTAAACTTTAATCATTTAAAACAGTAAAGTGCTTCAAAAGTATTATCTTGATTATAGTGTGTAATCTATTCTTTATAGATTATTTTCTTTCTAAATTGAGGTTCTTTTGGGGAGTACTATCCTTGGTCATTTCCCTTTATATTCATGACTGGGCTGTGATGCAGCAGCTTTTGCCACAGTTGTAGCTGAAGCTGAGACTGGCAAGCACCTGAAGAATTGCTGCTGAGTTTTGAAATCTAAGGAAAAACACACAGATTTCTTCTAACTTTTAACAATTTTATTGGGAAAATCATAAGGTAAACTGAGATTTTGTAGTTGAAAATTTTTCAAATCAAAGAATTTTCCAATTAAAATTAAATATACTCCTTGGACAATCTTAAGTGACTGACTATCCATGTGGGAGATGTGCAATTGGGGAGTCTGGCTTGAGCACTGTACTAGTAAATGTGGTCATTAAAAAAAATATTTTTATTGTCAGACCGGCATGGCTCGGTGGTTGAGCATAAACCTATGAGCCAGGAGGTCATGGTTTGATTCCTTGGCAGGGCACATACCTGTGTTGCAGGCGCGATCCCCTGTGGAGGGGGGCAGTGTACAGGAGGCAACTGATAAATGATTCTCATCATTGATGTTTCTATCTCTCTCTCTTTCTCCCTTCCTTTCTGAAATAAATTTTAAAAATGTTTTTATTTATTTTAAGGGTCTCTTATATCACCATGGAACCTATTAAATGAATATCCAAAAATTAATTGTATACCCTTTTCCTCAATTTTATTATAGGAGGAATGCTGGAAGTGAAAACTATGAGTAGCAGAGATAAGATGCTTCAACCACTAAGAGTTAAACCTGTAGACTTATACTAAAAAATAAGTGTTGGCACTTGTGTTTCCTGTGTCTGGTCTATGATTAAGTACAAGAGGGAATAATTATGTAATCTCTGAAAATATACAAACAACTTTATTTTCTAAGCATTAAATTATAGTAACTATGTGAAGTGATAGATATGTTAATTAACTTATTGTGGTAATAATTTCACAATGTATATTAAGTTATCAAGCTGTATGAATTTTAAAAAATAAATTATCAAATAATCATTTATTGAATGAATTTGTCAGCCCTTTGGAGCTTAGACAAAATAGCTTCCTAGCTCTAAAGGCTTGACCATAATTTTGAATATATTAAAACATTAAAAAAAAAAAAAGACTTATCAGAAGGGGTGGTGGGTATCTTCCATGAACATAAGGGAGGTGAAAGTGACAGAAGCAAATATTGAGTCCCATCCTCGCCATTCACATGTAAGGGGGTACTTGAGCAAACAGACCAGATTCTGGTGATAATGAAGATAATACGGCATTAGAGATTGCAAAGTGGTGACTCAAAGGTGAGGTGTTTTCTCTTTTATTCTGAATTCACTGTGATGCTTTCCAATGTCACAAAGTCACAATAAGACCAAAAAAAATGAACACAAAACCTGTAAGTATACTTTTCTAAACTATAAAAATTAGAGGTTTAACAAAATCTTACATTTATAGCTACTTTTATAGAATTAGATTATATGACCCTATTGGGCCTAGCTTCCCTTCTTGGCAAGAATTGACTGGAATTGACAATTGGCTCCTCCCTACAGAAAAAAACAAAACATTTCATTCTCGGTTAATGCACAGTCTCCACCACTCCCTGTTTATTCCTCACACTAAAGCATTTTGACAGCAGTGGCTATCATTGCCCTTCTATTTTTTTCATACTAAAATTTTAAAACATAATATTTCCTTTACCCATATTTCTGTCAAAAGTGGGAAAATAAAAGTAGCTACAAGGATTGAAAGCACTGGTCATGCCCTGGTTAACTTTTATTCCAAGAAACAGTTATGTTTCTAAATAGTCAACTAATAAATTAGCATAGTCTAGGGCCTAGACTCTAGGCAATGTTTTAAATGGGTCAACCGACGGTCATTGGAAACAATTCAATGCCAACGGAATCCCCAATTTGGGGTGTGGGAAAGGAGGAAACTTTGTTCAGGCAAACAGTTTGTGATGCAGCACAGGTGTAGAACAGCCCCATAGTGCTACAGCTCAGTTATGTGACAGCAGGGTGTGGAACAGCCCCATAGTGCTACAGCTCAGTTATGTGACAGCAGGGTGTGGAACAGCATGGCTGTCAGGCGCACCTCTGCCTAGACAGCTCTACTCTGGTCCACTCAAGTCCCTGCCACCTGCTCTGCTCTGGCCCAGCAAGATATCAGTGTTTCAACTCCAGCTGAAGAAATCCCGTCTTCAGTCTTTTTTTTTTTTTAATTTAAATTCTTTATTGTTGAAAGTACTACATATTTCTCCTTTTTGCCCCAGTGACCTCTCCCCAGCTGCTTCTGCCCCACAATACATGCCCTCAACCCCCTAGTGTCTGTGTCCATTGGTTATGTTTATATGCATGCATACAAGCCCTTTGGTTGATCTCTTACCATCACCCCCTTCCACCATCCCCTGACTTCCTTCTGAGGTTTGATGGTCTGTTCGATGCTTCTATGTCCCTGGATCTATTTTTGTTCATCAGTTTATGTTGTTCATAATATTCCACAAATGAGTGAGATCATGTGATATTTACCTTTCTCTGGTTTATTTCACTTAGCATAATGCTCTCCAGGTCCATCCATGCTGTTGCAAATGGTAAGAGTTCTTTCTTTTTTACAGCAGCATAGTATTCCATTGTGTAGATTTACCAGTTTTCTAATCCACTCATCTGCTGATGGGCACCTAAGCTGTTTCCAAATCTTAGCTATTGTAAATTGTGCTGCTATAAACATAGGGGTGCATATATTCTTTCTGATTTGTGTTTCTGATTTCTTGAGATATATTCCTAGAAGTGGGATCACTGGGTCAAATGGGTGTTCCATTTTTAATTTTTTGAGGAAACCCCATACTGGTTTCCACAGTGTCTGCATGTCTTCAGTCTTTGATGGAAAAGGAAAGTAAGCTCCAAAACCAGGAGGTAGTTGACTTTTATAGAGACTAGAGACCCAGTGCATGAACTTCATGCACTGGCAGGAGTTCCTTAGCCTGGCCTGTACCTTCTCGCAGTCCAGGACTCCTCGCTCATTACTGACTGCTCACTGCTCCTTAGCACTGCCGCAGAGGCGGGAGAGGCTCCCGCCACCATCGCTGCCTTGCTAGCCATTAGCCTGGCTGCCCCCTGGTGGTCAGTGAGCACCATAGCAACCGGTCATTCTGGTTGTTCCACCCTTAAGGTCACTTAGGCTTTTATTATATAGATAAGTCTCCTCCCCTGATCTCCAATTGGCCCATCCTCATGCAAATGAGGACTCCAAACTCTCGGTTGGATTGGCCCAGAAAACACTGCCCTGATTGGTCAGAATGAAGCTGCTCTGATTGGTCAGTAAAGTTGCTAATGAGGATATAGCTGCACAACTCCAACTGAATGGGAAAGTCTCAATCCTATTGGTTGCAATATGATTCCAGGAGCTCCTTCATAAGGTTGATTCAGATGGTAGGAAAACTGGGCAAGCAGACAGTTCAGTGCAGGCTTCTCCCAGAAGCACAGCTTGCATGAGCAGCCCCTGTTCAGCAATGGCTGTTAGGCTCTATTTGTAAATTTGAGCCTAGTCAGCCACTTGGAGCCCTTCTTAGTGGGCATCTTCCTTCTCGGGGTCAACAAATGTTAGTTGGATTCTGAGTACAACTCATTTTAGGCTACTCATCAAAAGTAATGAACAAACCTACATAGTTCTAGAGTGATTAATTCACTCAGTTAATGTCATCTTGTAGAGTCCTGGGAATGTGTTGAACTCAAAATTTAATAGATTATTTCCCAATTTTGTGATATACTGCATGATATCTGCAGCCCATAACCATTGTTAACTGGACAGAACAGCTGATTAACCAACTGAAATCTGGATCTCAACTTGGATATATGTGTGAGGGGAAATTGTAAAAGTCATTGAGGTCAAGAGGTTTAGGAAATTTGTTCTTCATGTGTTACAGTAAACATTAGGGCAATACATCAACTATGAGTCTGCTTCCTCAAATAACATTTTAAAGGCCAATCTTAAATAATCTGATGTTTGTGAGAGATAATTTATTAACTGTTACCAATGCTGGCTACATCCAAAAGATCTAACCTAGAGTAGTTAAGAGAATTGCTAAAGGAAGTATGCTCCCTTCTGTCTTTCCTACTATGTTTTTATCCTGCTGATCTTGAATGTGTTTAAAATGACTGTTGTGGACCAGCTAATCCTTTCCTCTAGTTTTCTCTCTGCCCCAATAAAACATCCATATAAATTGCAAAATAAATTATTTAAGGAAATTCTATAAATTATGTATTTATGGCAAGCAGACCTCTGGGTTTCTAAACTTTTTTTGTTAAAAAAGAACACATGAACAGTGTAGGAATATAAGAAAATAAATAAAATAGATGAAAAGTAAAAAAGAGAATGAAAGCTACCCATATTCTCATCATCTAGAAAGATATAACATTATTGGTATTTTGGTATAGATTATTTTGCATATATGTATTTTTTACTTCTTTAGGCTTATTGATGGTGAAATAATCTTTGAATTGTCAGTTTCTTTTAAAGTTTAGAAAGATAAGCAATGTCCTCTACCTGTTAGTTAATTGGGTTAACCATGCAACAGATATATCATGGCTCTCAGAATCTGTTCTGTGGCTCTCTAGAAACAACAAACAATAAAACCGGGTGGCTTTTCTCAATATCAACAAGATAGTGACTGAATATCAAGGAATTAAATTAGAAAAGAATTAGATAAGATGCTTAAAAAGGAGAAGGAATGTGTTATCTTCTGGCTTTCTGTAAGCAGTTTTGTTATGTAAAAACTTGGATTGTTGGACTAAACACATCCAAAACATATCCCTGAATAAATTCTCTCAAAATTAAACAACATTGGGTTGGTGAGTCAATTGGAAATACAACTAGATAACATTATCATCACATTATAGATATTTTGCCTCATTATATTCTGTTTGAGAAGCTATGAGGTAAATATTTTCTAAGCTTAATTACCTCCTTTTTAATAAATATGCTAATATTGCCTCTTTAATTTTAAAACTCTAAAGTTGACATCAGAATTTTATGGTGCCATGGTTCCACATAAACTGTAATCATTCTTTCCTAAACAACCTGCAGATGGTTTAATGGTTCTTTGACACCCATAAATATATTTTCTAATTATGCCTTATAAGTCACATGGTTTTGAAAATAATAAAAGTAAACTATTTTAAATTTATATCAGCCTTTATTCAATAAAATCCTTACCAATACTTGACTAAACATTAAGTATAGTAAATGAATAATCTTTGTTATTTAAAAATGTATTTTTACTTAAGCTGACAGAATTTTGAAAAAACTTTCGAGTTTGACAAATTCATCTGGAATAAAGTCAACACACAATTGTAGAACTCACAAAGTCAAAATCTATATATATAAAAGCCTAAGCGACCATTACGACCGAACAACCAGAATGACTGATTGACCAGTCACTATGACGTGCACTGACCACCAGGGGGCAGACACTCAATGCAGGAGCTGCCTCTTGGTGGTCAGTGCATTCCCACAGCCAACCTCCTGCGGCCCCTCCCTCCTCCCACCAGCTGGCCAGCCCCCCCAATAGGCCTCAATCACCGGCCAAGCCAAGGGATCCCATGCATGCACTGGGGCTCTAGTAAATATTATAAAATAACTTCTCTTTGTTTTTCAGGGATCTGTTTAGAGTGCAAACTATCCCAACGCCCAGCTTTCCTGTGTCTCCCCTCCCTCTTTCATTTATCTCCTGCCATAAGAAAAGAAAGGATCCAATAAAAGGCTCTATTTGAAGCCAAATCTCATTTCCATGGCAAAATGCTAAGTTCAGCCTTCAAATATTTAATGATGTACGACACAGTACAAGAGGTATTTAATAAAGCAATGCTTATATCAGAAGAAGAAAAAATTTTCATAACAAAACTACTTCTATTATCTATTTCAAATCAGGCACTATTTTACTTTTTAAAAAAGGAGAATACAAATAAATTGTTTGTTATTTCTCACCTCTTATAAAACCAGAAGAAAATCTGCTTCCAGAAAATTCTTAATTAAACTACAAGGTCTATTTAAGCATCCTAATACAGAATACTAATAGCCTCCCCAAATCCAGTTTTTTCTTTTTAATCAATTTAATGCTTGATTCAAGGTCAAGCATTTGAGCTAGGTCAGTCTAACTAGAATAACTCTCAGTAAATTTGCATGGAATTCCGGGAGAAAGGCCTTGTTTCAGATGATGTGATATGCCAGGCACTCAACATTATAATAGGCATGGCTGAAATATTATATTAATGGAACAGGATTTATTTTTGGTTCATTGGTTTTTATGGTAGAACTCTAGAGGGGTCAGGTTGAATATCAAAGTAAGATGGGCTCCAGAGTACTTAATCACTCATTAGGTCAGCTCCCTTGCAGACTCAGTGCCAAGTGAGAAGGTCTAATTGGTCTAATTATGTCTTAGAAAGATTGTTTTACTAATACTGGAATTTGAAGCATTTTTCTGCCTGCGCTGTATTGAATAATACCAATATAACTCTCATCTATCATACACACCAAATATATTTAGGAGCTGAGCCTTAATTAGAATGTCCTTTACTTCTCTTTTTTAGAGGGGAAAGAGCTCATGACAATAGTGTACAAAAGAAAAGTCCCATACAACGTATCACATAATTGTGATCCAATACTGAAAGTAATACGATAAACAGAACTTCAAGTATATCTTGCTTTTGTAGCACTCAAATGAAAACCACACAGTTACCCAAGCTTCTGTATGTTAAGGATTAAAGAGAAGAAATACTCATGTTATCCTATGCTTCCATGTCCATGAAGACTTGACCTTGCATACAATTTTTGTATTGTAATCACCTTGCTGATATGTCTTATCTTTAATAGACCTTAAATTCATGGGAAGCAGGGATGCATCTTATCTCCCACCCATAGTTCCTGAAACACAATAGGTATTAAATCAATAACTGTTCAAGAGAATTCTAAATGCACTCTCTTTCTTAAACTTCTGGCCAATCTCTAATCTACATGAACCAAGCCACACTCTTTCCCCATTCCCTCTCATAGGTCTTAAATAAAACAGAGAAATAACTTAATATTATTGACTTGTCCCATGACAAATTCATGTTATTCAACTATAATCTCAATGACACCCACAAATTAATATATTTATTATGAGATATTTCATGCTCTGTAAGAAATTGGAAATTTTCTCATTGATTGATATCATCTTCTCTACTTTTGTATTCAACTGTCATACTTCATAGGGAAATTTGACAAATGAATGTGAGCACCAGGGCTCTTCTCCTTTATCTGAAGAAGTGGCTACATTTTTAGTTATTTTTGTTGTTTTCTTCTTTACAAAGGTAAACCCTATTCTGTTGTGAGCTTCATAGCTCCAAGACCTTCCCCCCATCTATGTTCTCTTTCTAAAACTGTCTTTAATCTAGCCCTTCTAAATTTTATTATCAGATTTTAGGTTCTTTGAAACTTAGGTATATTTTGATCTTCTTTGTATTTCTTCCTCCTTTACATATGCCGCAGTCTTGGAAAGAGTAGTTACACAATAATTATTTATTGAAATAATGGTAAATGATTGATACTATCTTAAATTAATGAGGAATATTTTGTATGTCACAAAAAATAATCTTATTGCATTGTTGTTTTGTTTGTTTGTTTGTTTTTAGGGGCAGGACACATTGCTCACTAATAGGCAGATATTTGTTTATATGCAAATCTACCCCTAATAAGAATTTTAATACAGAAGTTGGAGAAAACATTGAACATCACTTTTCAACCTTTTTGTACATACATATACATCTCTTTGAAGAGTGATTCAGAGAAAAAGATCATTGACATTTAGTTAAACTTATCTTATTATCCTCATTCTGCTTTATTTTGCTGCTTTATGCCTTCCTAATTAATTGTGTTTAGAGGCTCTAAATATCTGTATGCCACTGAAATTTCCCACTTCAGTCAACTGGCTTTCCTTCTTATATGCTTATTAGGAAATTAATACAAATACTTCCTTTTTTGCATATCAAAGACATTTCAGGGAAAACTTGGAAGAATGCCACAACATAACCTTTCTAAATTATTTCCAAACAGTATACCCAAGACCTTGTATTATTATATGAAATTATGGTAATGAATAACTTGTACAATTTTAATAATCTGTTCTGCCGACAATGCAGTTTTAAACTAATGTACTTTTGTTCGATAAAATTTAAAGGTGTTCTTTTCAGAGATATTTTCTAAGCGTATTTTCTACTTTAGAAAAAGTTAGTTTGAGAAACCTTGTGACAAGTTCTTCTACATGAAAAGAAGCATTTTGCTTTCTATGTTGCCATAGCAATGTGGCATTCCATCATTGCAGAGATCCAGTCACCAACTAAGAAGACGGACTTTCTACCAAAAAAAAAAAAAAAAAAAGTAATTAATGAATCTTAACATATTCTACCTGAATTTTCCAATCTTTGTTCTCTGAAATACTCTTTAATAGTAATTCCAATGAAACAGGATTCTTCTTCTCAGAGATTCAGAGTGTACATATGTTCAATGAGGCTTGAAAAAGTTCTGTGGTAAACAAGTCTGTATAAATCAATTAAGCATTTTTCAAATATATTTTTCCATAAAACCCAGTTTTTACAAACACCAACTAACATTTGACTGACCTGGGGCTCTTTAGAAAACACCCTTTCTTTTTTCTGTGGCTCTCCAAAAGCTTTAGTTATCATTAAAATTTTACACATATTAGACTTATTTTATCAAAACAAAATTCCCAAAATATGCCAAATACTATGATAGTCAGAATTTCCAAATGTCAAGCGACCAATATACTTTGAAATATAGTTTGAAATTACGCTCAAACATGAATTTCCACCTATTTAAATTATAGATGCATTCTAAAGATACAGGACAAAATTTACTCACTCATATTGTTTGAGAAACACACAATAATGTTCTTGTCTATAGTAATGTAAATAGCTTAATAGGTCATCATGGTTTCAATTCCAATCTAAAACCAATTGTAGGATAATATGCTAACAACCATAACAACAGTACACAGCCCTCCAGCAAATTTATACTCATTTATGATAATAATTGCAAATTATCATAATTAAAATCAATGAAATAAAAAGGGGTACAAGTTCAGGCCCTCAAGACAAGAATGACTTTTACTGAAAAGCCAAAAAGCAGACATCTGGTTTCAACTCCAACATTGTAAAGAGCTGAGAAGTAAGTTGAAAAAACTGAAAAATCAATGATTTTTCTTAAATCCATCAGATAATTGAGGTCACAGGGCAATGAAATCTGGAGGGAGGGAGGGAGGAAGGTAGGAAAGGGGAGAGAGAGAGAGAGAGAGAGAGAGAGAGAGAGAGAGAGAGAGAGAGAGAAACAGAGAGAGAGAGAGAGAAACAGAGTATCAGCAGGAGCTGATGGAGCAAAAGACTTGGAGATTAAGCAACACATCTAGATAACGAATCAAAGAGGAAGTTTCAAGAGAAATAAAACAAATATTTTGAACTAAATAAAAATAAAAAAATAATTTATCAAAATCCTTGTGATGCTGTGAAAGGAGTTGTTTAGAAGGAAATTTAAAGCATTGAATGCATATGTTAAAAAAAAGAAGAAATATCCAAAAATCAATAACCTAAGCTTCTGCCTTAGGAAACTATAGCAAGAATAGCAATTTAAGCCTAAAGCAAGCCATAGAATTAAATAATAAAAATTACAACAGAAATCAATGGAATTGAAAACAATTTAGAAAATCAGTGAAACTAATGTTGATTCTTCAAAAGTATCAATAAAATAGTCTATCCTGGAAAGCAAGAATGAAAACGCATTACTAATAACATATCAAAGACTAAAGAAAAAAAATCATAGGATCATATCAAGAAACGCAGAAAAAACGTGATTAATATAGCAAATATCTGGGGGAAACAATCTTTAAGCAAACTAAGAATAGAGGGGAATTTCCTCAACTAGATAAATAAGCTACAAAAGATGTATAGCTAATATCACACTTAGTGGTGAGAAACTAGGCAATTTCCCCTTATGATTGGGAACAAGGCAAGGATGTCCCCTCACCACTCTTACTCAACAGCACATAGCAATATCTCACAAGTGCTTTAGAACAAAAAAAAAAAAAAAAAAAGAAGAAGAAGAAGAAGAAGAAGAAGAAGGAGAAAAAAAGAAAGAAAGTTATACAGATTGAGGAAAAAAAGAAAATTATATCTGTTTTGTTCACAGATTATATGTTTGATTGCTATGTAGAAAATACAAATGAATTAGAACAAACCTACAAAAAATTTTCTATAACTGTTAAATGTTTATAGCAAGATTGTTGCAGGATACAAGATTAATACACAACAGTGAACCATTTTTTATATAACAGCAATCTATGAGTAGAATTTGAAATTAAAAGCTCAATACTATTTATATTAGCACCAAACAAAATGAAATACTTAGGTTAAAAATCTAACAAAATATGTACAGGACCTTATGAAGAAAACTAAAAAACTCTGACAAAAACATCAAAGTAGATATAAGTAAATGAAGAGATATAATGTCATGTTTATGAATAGAAAGACTTAATATCATTAAGGTATTAATTTTTTCCACTTTGATCTTTAGATTCAATATAATACAACAAAAAATCCCAGCAAGTTACTTTGTGTATATCAACAAACTGATCCTAAAGTTCATAGAGTAAGGCAAAAGATGCAGAATACACAACATAGTGCTGAAGAATAAAAAGTAGAAGAAGTAGGAGGAAGAGGAGAAGAATGAGGAGAATAACAAAGTTGGAGGACTAATGTTACCCAAATTCAAGAACCACTATAAAGCTACAGTAATCAAGACAGTGTGAAAGAATAGACAAGTAGGTCAGTGGAACAGAATAGAGAGCATAGAAAGAGACCCTCTCAAATATCACCAACTGGTGGCTAACAAAGGAGCAAAGGCAGTACAATAGAGAAAAGAATAGTCTATTCAACAAATGGTGCTGGATAAACTGGACATTCAAATGCAAACTAAAAAAGTGAAACTAGACACAGATCTTACCTTAAGATAGTTACTATATTGAACTTAGGATCTTTTTCCTTAAGCCCGCATGTCTAAGCTCCTAACTCCATGAAATTTCCTTCCATGGGTGTCTCATGCATCAAAGATTTTTGTCATTAGCATATTGTCCCCTGACCAAAAGTTTAAATCATGGAATGCTGGGCAGTGTATTTGATCATCCTGGACATGGTAAAAAAAAAAGGGAGTCTTCCTTATATGTTTTTGGTTTTGGGTTCCCGGGAGTGAGCAGAGTTGAGTGGCAGGAGAGTCTTCTCTTCTCCCTACTTCTTTCTGAGCAGTGTTTGTGATGGACCAATGCCTTTCCCCTGGACTCTTCTCCTACGCAGTTGGGAAAAGAACACATTGATCATGGGTGAAATGCATAAAGCTATCAGATCTTTAAAGCCTTGCCAGGCTGGAAGCTAATTCTAGCATGTCATAAATGCAAGAAGTTTCATCAAAAGGTTGATGGAACTTGGGGATTCAGTGGGGCTGAATACAAATTACCTGCTGCTGGAATAGCCAAGGGCATTTCCCTACACCTAAAGATCTGCATATATTATTGCCTGTTACCAGACAGCTGAGGGTATTTTAATTTACATGTTATTGCCTTCTGGCCAAACACCTGAACAGCTGAAGGCAGTTCCCCCAATCTGACAATGCCTACTGTGTGCTAGGCCTTGCCTTTGATATGTATATCTACTTTGCCTTAGGACAAATTGTGTTAATAAAGAGCAAGGGGTCCAGAGATTCAAGAGAACTTGGTTACTGAAGCTAAGCCCTCCTCTGGCTCTCCCATGGATTACAAATTTATATTGTATTTCCAGTTTCTTTATTAATTTACGCTACAGCACCTTCTCCAGATTCCTGAACCCTTCCAGATGCCGAGAAACACCCACAGGCATTATTACCAAGACTAGGCTTTCCTTGAGAAAAGTACTTCATGACCCAATGGTTTCACATTTCCCCTTGAATTTAACCTGAATGAATTGTATGCTATTTGATCTGTTCACTCCATTTTTTATTGTGAGCACTGACTCATATCCTTGGTTAGATCTTTTCCATATGGATAAAACCACTTTGCTTTTAACTGACTACATGTTAGCATATATGTACAATAAAAATAAATTGGTCTCCTCTCTGGCCCTTTTTTCTTCATGACTTCTAATTTTCTACTTCTTTCTCATAAGTTATACAGAATATTAAAAAAAAAATAATGCTAAATATTTTTCCTTAAACTGTTAAGTGGTTCAGAATGTTTCAAATCATAAAGCACTGGAAATACATCCTACAGTGTAATTTCACATAATTTGTTGTCTTTGTTAGAGCCAGGCCTAAGTCCAGTTAAGTAAGCCAGATAGTCTTATAGCTGAGAGGAATTGGGAGCAACAACCATTCCAAAATTATGCAGACAACAATTTACATCAAAAGTGCTGTTAACATAAAAAAAATAATTCAGACCTGTAACGAATTTTTGTGAATTTATTTGAGCCAAACTGTCGACATATGCCGGGAAGCGGAACCTCAATTAATTGAGATAATGCTCTGGAGAATGGAGGGTTACATCTGTATTTGTACATAGCAATCAAAGGACAGAGACGTAGGTGAGTTACATGAAATTCATTAGTGATAGATTAAGGAGGTGGGATAAAGCAAAGCCAGGGAAACCTCTGGGATAGGGTGAAAAGTGAAATGATGGACATGTGCTTCTCTTAAGGAGATGGATACAGGATACTTTAACGTCATTAACAGCTGACAATTAACTTGATAACAATAACAATGAGGGAATGTCTTGGTGCCATTTGTTGTGCCCTGAGGGGTCCAGGGTAAAAAGGAAGTTAGAAGTTACCCATACATCTCACAGATATGTTATCTTAGAGGCAAAAAGACAAATGGGCTCAGTAAAGATCTAAGTTGATCTTTGTCAGGGAAGATATCGGCCTAGGACATGACTGCCCACTGTAACCTGTTTGTAGTTAAATATTTAATTTTCAGACCATCTTTTGTGATTATTTTAGGTCTCTGAGTTTGCAAGGCTGCCACACAAGCCTCCCCTGAGCTTGTCAGGTTAGCATGTGGCTCCTTCCGTCCACAGTGCTAAAAAGTGTACAGACTCAGGGGCTCCTAGGGCCTAGTGCTTTCACATTTTCTCCATAATATCACTTATCAACCGATATTACAATTATCTGTTTCTTTATCTGTGCCATCTTTAGGCTTCTTCATGAAGATGAAGTCATGCCTAGCCTTTTCACCATTCTATTCCTAGCACCCAGCAAAGCACCTGGTTATATTATGTGCTCATTACGTAATTATGAAATAAAATAAGTAGACTAGATAATCTAAGCAAATTACAAAGATTGTAACAATATGCCAGGAAATCATACTTTATTAAAGAAGCTTCTCTACCCATTCATCTCTAATCCTCAAGCAAGCATATTTTTAAAAATTAGCTAAAAGTTTATTTATTAACAAATTCAAAAGTATAAAATATGACTTTTTGATCTTCCATATTTTTTTCCACCTTTAGCATACTTACCTCAGGTTACCATTTCTTAGCAGACCCACTGTCCACTTCTAACTCATTCTATAGGCATTTGCTTGCAATTATTCAAACTAAGAAATAAATTATTTATAAAAGCTTAACAATTTTGAGCATATTTTCTATTAATAAAACTCAGCATCCAATCTGATGGTGAACTGTCTACACAAGTCTTTTAAAAAGTAGTTGTCTATCACTTATTGGTTTGTAGGAGTTCTTTATATATTCTGGTTATGGGTTCCTTGTGAAATGTATGCATTACAATATCTTATCCTACTCTATGGCAATCTTTCATCCTCCTAGTTGTTTTGGATAAATCAAAGTATTAAATGCAAATTAAGTCCCATTATCTTATGGTTAGTCTCTGTGTTTGTTAAAAGAATTACCTATCCAAAGTTTTTAAAGATATCATTTTTATTTCATAAAATAGTTATTGTTACACCACTCTTATATAGGAATGTAATCCACGGGAAATATTTTTGTATATAAAGTCAAGTTTTATTTTTAGTTTTTAAAATATATATTTAATTGATCTAGCTTGTTGGTTCACAAACTGGCCCTCATACAAAGAGGGCAAGAAGAGACCGAAGAAAGAAGCAGTCTTCTTTGCCAAATGCCAAGATGGATAGGTGGTATTTTTAAAAATTTCTTCCCATCACCATTTATCCCCCCTATACCCTCTTCCACTTCTACCCTTCCCCATAACTCCCCACAATCACTATACAGTTGTCCGTGTCCATGAGTTCCTTCTTTTTTCCCTCTTTTGTTAAATTACCCCACTACCACCACCACCACCACCACCACCACCAAGAAGGTGGCTGCAAGACAAATAGATCTCTGCCTCCACCCACCAGAATCATAAAAGTTGATAGACAAGATGATGGTCACAGTGACAAATTTAATAGCATCCTTATTTTGCCATCTAGCATAAGTATTCCAATAACCTTGGGAAATAGAATATTTAATCCAGAAGAGTCCAAACTTGTGAAGAAAGGATGAATCTATGCAGGTTTTGTCTTCTATGTACTCCATGCATCTTTCTAAGACTTAAGGCTATTAGAAACCGCCTGCATATGAGATCAAATTAGTACGAAGTCATGAATAAAGTGCCTAACAAGATGTTCTGCAAATGTCAAAATGATCAAGTTCTCTTAACTCTATGTTGAGATCAAGAGCAGAGAGTTAACATAGTCCTAGAACAAGACTGAATATTATTGCACATATTAACTTTTTTATTATCTTTACAATTGTACTTAAGGAGAAAATGCACTCACCATATCAATCATTACTATGTTCAACCATTCCAGAAAGGACGCATTTAGTTACATAGTTCAATATTCCAATGACCATGCCTATGATATGACACCCTGTCCCCCAACTAGAACTGATTGATCAATCCAAGGAGAGACTTCTGAGCTAGCTGGACCATTCAGATCCTTTTAAGAAAATATTATGTTGAGAACAGAGTCTGGAAGCCTGGAATATAGTGTTGTTAATGGCACTACCCAGAGAGAATATCAGGAAACTCTTGATACTAAGATACCTAGAAGACTACCTTTGTTGCTTTCCTTTCTGAGTTCTTGGTTATTCAATTTTTTCTTCAATTTTGTGTGACAGTTCACTATCATTCTAATAAATTTTCCATTTTTAATGACAAATAGAGATGAATTTCCTTAGCTATACCTAAGTAATCAAATAATCATAATTTATTTTTGTTTTTTTATTTTTCAATTATAGTTTACAGTCAATATTACTTGGTATTACTTCCAGTTGTACACATAGTAGTTAGATGATCATATACTTTACAAAGTGATCCCCTTAATATTTCAAGTACCCACCTGGCACCATATGTAGTTATTAGAATATTATTGAAAAGCGGTAAATAAGGACCTGAAAGAATACGTAAATATTCTCAAAATCTTTAGAATATTGTAGAGGTGGCAAGAATTTGGTTTTCTTGATCAAAGAGATATTCTTCCAGTACTCTGATTTAATGTAAGTCTAGTGAGACAGAGAAATCTTGAGTCAAATGATCTCTTACTAATGCTAAACCTCTAGGGCTCTGGTGAACTTCTGATAGCTTCACATATAATCCTCAACACAAGCATTAAGGAAAAATTGTCATTATGAATTGTATTGATGCTGTGATTAAAAGCAATCTTGCTTTACATCCTTTGAGAGACTTAAAATATTACAACCTGGAGACATATAAAGATGTTCTAACCTATCAGCACTAATAACAGCTTACATGTATATTGAATTTTATAGCTCACAAAGGAAGATTACATATATCATTACACATTAATTTTGTGAAGTAAGCAGCACAAGTATTATCATTCCAATTTTATATATTAAGAAAATAGGAAAAAGGGGGACATATGTAATACTTTCAACAATAAACAATTACTAAAAAAAAAAAAGAAAAGAAGACAGATAGGTAAAATGGTATACCTAAACTTTACAGCTTATAATTAGAGACACAACTAGAATACAGGCTTTGTTTTAATCTAAAAAAAAAAAAAAATGTTATTTCTCCTATACGTGCTACTTCCCAACAATGTAGGGGGGAAAGCACATCTCTTCAAACATTGAGTGGTGATATTTTAAAAATAAAGCCATTTATCATTGCTAGTGTGAATCTGGATTAGGCTTATTAGTCAAATTAATTCACTTTGGCCAAGGGCTCCTGCTCTATCCTCATTGTCAAATTCTCCCTGATATTCAGGCACACTGCAACTGAAGATGGCAATATCCTCTGAACCCAACCTTCCCTTGGAACCAGCCCTATGTGTCATAACACCAAATCTGGCCAACCCTTTCCCCTATTTCCTCTGAAACAAATGTGTGGCAAAAACAGAACCAGCACCTATCAATCCCTCAATAGTTGTTTTCCCCATCATTATTTTTAAAGTAGACTAAAGTACATTTGAAATCTATAATCTTTATAAGAAATAAAAAATCTACCAATAATCTTTACCCTTTACAGGACAGTTGGTAATTGCTCCATATTCCCTACGATCATCTGACAGTTGCTGACGAGCAATAGGAATGACTAGAGTTAAAAACAAATAAGGAAAAAAAGCTGTACTGTGCATCATTAACTTTGAGAAAAATAGTATGAGTGTTAATAGATTTTAAAATACTTTCAGTTTTAAAGATGTCTTTTAAGTAATGTGTCTGAGTGTGAGTTTTAAATCAGAGAGAGGAGAGAGTCATCATTAAAATTAAAAAGTTAAATTTGCATTTAAAAGCAAGAAGAAAAGTCCTCATATCTGGCACATAAAAACTCTTATATTAAAAGTATTATTTATTCATTGACTTTTTTTCTATCATTGAATTTCCAACTGTTTTTCACCCTTGGCAAATAGGGCACGACAACAGCAATGATTGCACTAGTGAGAGAAATCCAGAAGGGAGACAATCTAGTTATTTTTATAGCATTGGGGTTCTCTCCTTCCGTTCAAATCGCCGGAACTACCATCTGCGCGAAGGAGAGCTAGCTGGGGAGAGTGATGAGAGACCATTGAGAGGAAAGGCAACGATTCCAAAGGGAAAGCTAAACCACCCAGCTGTCAGGGTTTTAGATGCTGAAAATGTCATTTTAGGAAATAATCCAAACCTCTCTCCAATTCCAAAGGGCACCTTTGCTCTGTGCCCTTGCCCCCAGGGCTGCATGGTGGGAGGGGATGGCAATACATCAATGGCATTACTCCTGACTATGAACCCAGCTTTGCAAAAACGCTCAATGGGCCTCACTGCACAAGACAACGTATGCCTTTTTTATTTTATTTTATTTTTTCCCAGAAAAATTGACTCACTTAAATGTCTCTGGTCACCTCCAGATACCTTATTCAGGGTTGTCAATATAAAGTTCTTATCATTGGTCATATGTTCCTGGCAGATAAGTGAAAACACCACTAAGTCGCATTAAATTCAAAGTGGCAAGGAATGTAGTAGTAATTTAGAATCACAATAGTGATTTTAAAATCTGATTATATTTATTTTATTATAAAATTAAAGACATTGTAATGAAAATGTAAAACAATCTTATCATGGTTCAGAAATGTCCTGGTTTTACTTTTTTAATAAAGGATAGAAGAAAGGGATAAAATAACATGATCAACACAATTTTAGGGAAAACAATTCTATGGTGATGTAGATTTTCAGCTACAGTGATTTGATAGATCATTACATATTACCTCTTTACTTTTCACCCTTTACATATTACCTATTTACCTCTCACCCTTTAATTTACAAATTAGAAGTCTCAGGCCCAGAAAAACATTCCTGATTTGCTAATTAATGGTTCAGCTCCATCTAGAACCCAAGTGTCTGAATTTTAAGACAGATTTCTTTATACCAATTAGCATTCATTAAATAAAATTTTATTGTGAGTTTGTATACCAATCATCAAATCAAACAAATCTAAAATTTTCAATGAGCTGAAAATATATTTCCTGTGGTTTACCTAGAATCAGAAGGTCAAACACTTCAAAATTCTCTTTGACACTGAAAATTTAGGCTTAATACCCTCCCCATATCTTCTAACCAAGAAAATATTATTTTTTGATCAATCATAAGTTAGAAAATAACTTTACATATTTGATGTTTAATTGTGATAAAGACAGAATTTTACTTTTAACTCTATAAGTAGGAAAATCAAAGTCAGGATTGGAAATCCTAATACTACTTCATCATCTTTAAATATATATATATGTAATTTCCTCTAAGTTCATTTCCTCTGAAGCCTCATAACACCTCTGCATGCATAGAGATTTGCCAATTGGGCCATTTAGGAGAGCTATCAGGTTCAGATTCCCATACAAATATAGGAAATATCACTGTGGCTCTTAATCAAAAACGTATTCTCAATGTGCTCATGAAATAGCAAAAAATGAAATGAAACAATTTTCTCAAGCACTGGGTTTGTTATTACCTTATTTTCAATTCCATATGTCAAATGGAATCTTGAAAGAATCAGACATAACACTGGAAAGTACTTTAGAAAAAGCGGGGGGGGGGGGGAAGCTCTCTATTAGTATGATGATAAAACTAGGTGAACAGATACCTCTTTTCTTCCTTTAATTTTCTAGTATGACTTCTAGCCTACAGGTAAAAGTATAAATTACTAGCAGAAGCAATTGAGTATCTAGGTATCTGTCTATTAGTTTATGGCTACCCAGGCAATTTAAAATGAAATGCTCAACCATGTTTCATCTTATTACCTCCAATGGAAAGGAGAAAAAAACAATAAAAAAGTGACAGGTGTAGAGTTAAAGAACTACTAAGGTAGTATTACCACAATCGCAAAATATTTTTATTTATAATAAAATCTATGGTCAATCATCTGTGTCATTGTATCAAAATGATTATTTTTAAAATGTCCAGGTAATTGGATGAAATTTTCACTTTCTGTTTGATGATTTAGTAAAATGTTAGGTAATGCTTAAATCCATTGTTGAAAAGAAAAGGTTTATTAATGAGTCATGAATTAAAGTGTGGAATATTTTAAGTATAAAAAAAGTTTAAATGCAATATTCATTATCAAGTTTCAGGCTAAGTTAGACATGTCTAAAATTGCTTAATTTGGGTACTTGTGTAAGGTCATGCCTCACTCTCAGTCTTGTGAGACATTTTTAGAAATGCATCTGGTCTAGATGGATATGTTTGATTAGAGCAAATGGTTTTAAACAATTGTAAGAGTAAGAAACGTTAGTTCTTGAAATTACTAGTAATTATTGATTCTAAGTCAGGGAAAAGAAGAATTTTGAGAAAACAGAATTTGTCATGATATGATTTTATGTTCATTTGCTCATTTTTTAAAATGCCAGTTTTAAAAAGTACCAGATATCAAGTTGAATAAATCTGCAAAGGTTTTAGGGAAACATTCAAAATGTGTCCACAATTAGTCTCTCTGGTTCTGTTTCAGGTTAGAATGACTTCGAGAAATGATATAATCATAGTTTCCACAAACTAGAGCCTATACTGGTTGAAACCATTTTCTGGCACCCAACTCTTTGAACTAGAATGTTCTAACTCTGCTCCATTTATTCTGATCAACGATCTGCAGCACTACTGTCTACCACATTCATCTCTGCTCAGATTTGTCAGATACTGGCCAGAAATGGTATGTTTTGCCACCTCGCCTGATAAACTGGACAGAAGATGGCGTGTGACTAAGCAGTTTCAAGATCTTCATGCCAGACTGCTATTTGGCATCCTGGGGTTGAGGATGGTAAAAGGCAGTGGGCCAAGAGAGGTGAAGGTCACTAGTTAATGTGGGCTCCTTGTGCACAGGGCTTATGTCTGTCTCATTCACCACATCACAAGTTTCTAGATCATTCTTAATAAATTTTAATGAACAAATAAATGAATAATATAGGCATACCTTGCAGATATTATAGGTTCAATTCCAGACTACAATGGTAAAGTGAATATCATATTACAGTGATTCATACTCTTTTGGCTGGTGAAGGTTTTTGCCCTCATTTTTTTTAAATGTAACACCTGGGATGTGCAATAAAACAAAGAGCAATACGATGAGGTATGTCTATATTAAGGAGAAGGCAAGAGTGAAAAGAAAAAAAACAAAGAAAGAAAGGCCACCACAATGTACCTTTCTCCTCATAAAACTCTTTTTCAATCCACATTATGAATTTCTTTCTTAGGCAGTCAAGGAAAATAATAGTAATTTTTTATAAAACATCAATCATGTGAACATGTGATAGAGGGTACATAATACTATCAATTCCTGTTTCCTTGGCAAACATTACTATATTCCCCAGGAGATGTAGAATTAACTTCACAGTCTTTCTGAACACAGTGTGCCAGGGATTCACTACTTGCAATGTCACTGCTAAGTGAGAGAAAACCTAGCCATTGCCAATGTGGATTGGTCTTCTAAAACCAACACTGACTTCACAACAAAAGCACAAGTTACAAAGTAGATAAACTGGACTTCATCAAAGATAAAAAACACACACAAATCTTTGTGCTTCAAAAGATAACATCAGTAAAGTGAAAATATAACTCATGGATTTGAAGACAATATTTGCAAATTATATATATGAAGGGAAACTTGTACCTAGACTATAAAAAGAACTATTAAAACTTAGCAATAAAAAGCCAAATAACCCAATTTAAAAATGGGCAAAGTGCAGATGATGTGTTGTGAAATCATGGACCTGAAACTTATATAATTTTGTTAACCAGTGTCACCCCCCCAAAAAAAAATGGGCAAAGGATCTGAATATACTGTATAGGGTGGGGGTAAAGTAGGTTTACATTTGAGCAAATATGTGACATAATTCATTCTTGTGTTATTATTTAGTAAATATTGTATTATTTTCCATAAGAACTCTAAATCTACTTTTGTCCCATCCTGTATATCCGAAGTTATATCCAAAGGGCTAATAGGCAACATCTTTATTTATCAGAGAAATGCAAATCAAAACCATAGTATACTACTCCACACGCACTTGGATGATTAGAATTTAAAAAGGCAGATAATAAAAAGTGTTGATAAGGATGTGGAGAAACTGGAACACTCATACACTGATAGTGGGAATGCAAAATGGTCTGGCCACATTGAAAAACAATCTAGCAGCTTCTGTAAAAGGTTAAACAGAGTTACCATATGCTCCAATAACTTCACTCCTACAATATACCTCATGGAAACATATGTGCACACAAAAAATTGTACACAAATGTTCAGGGAAGCAATATTCATAACAGCCAAAATGTAGAAACAAGTCAAATGTTCATTATCATTGTAATATTCCATAATGGAATATTATTCAGCAATAAAATAAAGTACTGTGGCAGGATGAACCTTGAAAACATAACACTAAGTAAAAGATGCCAGTCACACACACAAAAAAAAACTATGGTATGATTCCATTTATATGTAATGTCCAGAATAGGTAGATCCATAGTAGCTTAATGGTTGCCTAGGGCTATGGGGATGGAGGCCTGTGACTTAGATCTCAATAAAACTGTTTCAACTGGCAGTTTGTAGTTCTTACTCCCCTTTACCTTTTTGACCCTTCTCTCCACGCCCTCCCTTTAGGCAACCATCAGTTCCTTCTCTCTGAGATTGATTTTGTTTTCTGTTGTTCATTTGTTTTGTTTTTTAGATTCTACAAATAAGTGAAGTCATGTGGTATTTGTCCTTCTCTATCTGACTTATTTCACTTAGCATAATACCCTCTGGGTCTATCCATGTTGTCACAAATGGCACAGGGATGTAATATACAGCATAGGAAATATAGTCAGTAATATCAGCTTTGCATGATGACAAATGATTACTAGACTTAGTATGGTGATCACTTCATTATGGATAGTAATGTTAAACAACTATGTTCTGAAACTAATACAATGTTGTATATTAACTATATTTTAATAAAATAAATGAATGTAAAATAAAAATAATATAAACTCTTATAAAAATTAATTCCAGTTTAAAAGATTCTCAGAATATGTTTTTCCACTTTTCACCTAGACAGGCCTTTTATTCTCTTTGTTCAAAGACATTAGTGATGTCTAAAGACTACAATGATTGTAGAGGAAAGCACTTTGTTTTAACAAAAAGTTGCTGAAACATTCAGAATTCAACAGAGGCACGTGCCTGTATATACATATCCAATCATACACTCAAATTTATACATACACACACACACATATACTATAGCAAACAGCCTGAGACACTGTTCAACAAGTTGGGCATCTTTATTCATTTAAGTCAATCACAGCCAGTTTTTGAATAGTCTCCCTAAGGGTTTTATGACCAGGACCAATTAGACAGTATTGCTTTATTAATTGTTAAGGCCTGCCAACAGTTTGGTGAATTACAAAGCTGTCACGTCAGTTCATGAGTGATAGTCGGCAAAAAGACAATAGCAGTAACAAAAGCACCCAGTGTACCAATTACAAGAAAACGAAAAAACTAACTGATCCAAAGTAGTCATGGAATCATTATAGGGGAAAATAAGCATACTCTAATTTCTGAATATTTTGCATATGGAAGGGAGTCAAGAACATAATAAGAATTCAAGAAGTGATTGAAGTCACTTCACTCCTCCCAGTGCACACACTAGGATCACTATAATACCTTATAGGCTCTAAGAACACTTTCTTTATAGAGCTTACACCCAACAAAATATCAAACATATAAATGTTACCCACACCCTACCATCCCAGTAAAGATAAAGTGATACAGATACAGCTATAGATATACACACAGATATGTAAGTCTACATCTATCTATCTATAGATCTGGAAAAACAATTTGAAAGTCTTTATTATAATTTTCTTAATTCATGATTTGCTACATGAATTAGTGCAAGTTATCTGTGAAGTCCATTGTTATGATTATTACAATAGCTTTATTAACTCTGTGTTTCATGTACTCACAACTGTAAACCTACTTTTGCCAACCTCTGTATAATGAGAAAGACACATAGAATAAATATGTATTTAGTGTCTACTCGGGGCACTCTTCTAGGGTCAATTAACCTGGCTCCTTCTCTCTGTCTCAGCAATTTTGTGTTGGCACCTGTTACATAACATCCATGTATGTTTTCTTCTCTTCCCTCCTCTTCCTGTACTGTACCACCAGCTTCTGACGAGGCAGCAGCATTATCCTTCCACTGAAAGCAACTCTGATATTCCACAACACTGATTCACTACATTTTTTAAAATATCAGTTTTCTGCTGTAACATTTTATAGTGGCTATAATTACCACAAAGCCATTATGATTATGCTGCATTCTGCGGGTCTCTGATGCAACCAACATCCTTTTCATTCAGATTTCTTCTCCCCTTTCCTTGGTGAAATTGTATTTGGACTTGTGAACTACGTTCTTGGACTCAGCAGTTTTAAAAAGATGGAAACAAATGTGTTTCTGTCCCTTTTATTGCCAGCAGCTCTATGAAGCTGTTACTCTTGCATCAGGTACTTTTGGTGTCCAGCACAGTGACCAATGAAGGGCCTCCTTGTCTGTAAGTATTAAGAACAGTGCCCACACATAGAGAAGGACTCACCCTGAAATAAAACTCGAGTGCTTTGATTTAAACAGTCGCTTGTACTTTTCCATGATATAGTTAGTAAAACCAAAAATGCAAGGCAATAAAAATATCCATGTAATACTTTATAAGACTACAGATGTACTAGATCAGTATAGAAAAAAGGAAATGGGAGATAGGGACAGTGTGCCTCATGTTCATTAGCACACATTTATTAGCACACATTCTAATTATGTTTGCTTGTTAGCACATGATTTCTTTACAGTCAGACACTTCTTTCATAAATCTTCCCATATGCCTGCAAAGAATGTGTGCTATTTTATGTTTTTATTTTGTTTTCATTTTCCTTTATTAGAGGTTAACATTATATCCTTCAGAAAGTGAAAATGCACATAGAAAGATGTATATTTCTAAAATACATGGAAAATCACTTTGAGATCTGAACCATGAGCTGCTATGTTCACACACCCATTAATCTCCATTGCTCTTTTATAGGACAAGTGACAGTATGTGGGAGGAACACATGGCCTGTTGCCAGACAGGCCTGCTGCTTACCAAGTGTCATAGAGCAACTTACTTAACCCTCTGAGCCTAAGTTTTCTCACCTTGGGAATAAGGTGATAATACCTATACTTAAAGTTGATGAGAAGAGGAAATGAGATAACATACATATAACGCTCATGCACAAATATACTCTAGTTCATACAGGGTTCTCAATAATGGTAACTATTAGTATCACTATTGACTCTCAAGTTATTTTCAAAATAACTGTTTTAAAATTCTAAACATAAAATATTGTTGCCTAGAACTACATCTTCTGAACTCTAATGGCTATTTGTCAAGTTGGCTAAGTGAAATTTCAATGATAAAGATTTTTTAAATCAAATTCAAGTTCAACAGGGTGACTTTAAAGTTGCTGAGGAGAAGCGTCTTGCAATTCCACTATCCCTCAGCCAATCAATCATTTTAAGTTAAAGAGCCATGCTTCTTCCACTGAGTGGCAAAAGAGAGGCGTACTTTTACATTACACAGGCACACACCACACGACAATCAACTCACTCATGCTATGATGATCAGTGCCATTGAGGAAATCAAAGGAGGAAAGGGGATAGATAATGTTGGGAAGAGAGACTGCTATTTTAAATAAGGTAGTCAAGGAAGCAGTATCATTTGAAAAAACCTAAAGAAACTGGAAAGTCTACTCATTTGCATAAAATGAAGGATGACTATTCCAGGCTGAGGGAAGAGATCATGCCAAAACCCCTAAAGAAAACTGTGTTTTCCAAAGAAGGGGGAGAAAGAAAAGCAACAAGGGCAGCGTGGTTGGAACCAGTGGCCAAGCTGTGGTCAGAGAGGGAGGCGGGCCCTGATCTTAAAGGGCCTGCTATAAACATGGACTTACTATACACAAGATATAAAACCAATAGAGGTTTCAAGCAGAAGAGCAAGATGATCTTGCACATTATTTAAAAGCATCGCTATAGTTTCTCTGTGGAGACTGACTACAGGATGTCAGGGTGGAAGCTGAGAGACCAGGTTAGGAGATTATTGACAAATATCAAGGCAAATGACAAGTTGGTGAGTAGAGAAAGTGATGAAAAGTATTTGGATTCTGGATATATACTAAAGACAGAAATTAAGGACTTATGAACAGAAAGAATGTGTGATTACCTAAACCATAAGCCTAAGAGTTTTCCTTTGAGCAACATGAAGAAAAATATAGACACTTATTCAGACAGGTAAGGCTGATAGGAAGTTTGGAGGAAAGATTAAGAGTTCAGTTTGGAACATGTTGGTTTTAGGGTTTCCATTATACAGCCAAGTATTTAATAGAAAGTTAGAAATTTAAGTCTGGAGAGAGATGTAGGCTAGATATACAAATTCAGACATCAACAACATACAGATGATATTTAAAACCTTGAGAATGGGTGTGATTCTCTGGAGAGTTGTAGGTACAAGAAAGATCATTCTCCAAAATAATACAAAGTGTACAGATGGGGAACAAGAAAGTAGATTTCAAAGGAGTTGCCCCTGAGACAGAAGTTAAACAAGGAAGTTCTTGTCCCAAAGTCAGGTGAAAAACAAAATGTATATCAAAGGAGAGGGTATGATAACTGAGTCAAATGTGGCCAATAGGTCAAGAAAGGTTGAGTTGTGATTTCACCCTTCAATTTAGTAATATGGAGGTCATTACTGACTTTGATAGGAGCAGATTCAGCAGACTAATAGAGAAAATGTTTACAATGATTTTGTTTACAATAATTTTTTTAATTCTTTATTGTTTAAAGTATTACATATATAAACAATCATGTTTACAATGATTTCTTTTTTTTAAAATATATTTTATTAATTTTTTACAGAGAGGAAGAGAGAGGGATAGAGAGCTAGAAACATCGATGAGAGAGAAACATCGATCAGCTGCCTCCTGCACACCCCCCACTGGGGACGTGCCCGCAACCAAGGTACATGCCCCTGACCGGAATCGAACCCGGGACCTTTCAGTCCGCAGGCTGACGCTCTATCCACTGAGCCAAACCGGTTTCGGCTACAATGATTTCTTTTAATTCTTTATTGTTTAAAGTATTACATATAGTATTACATATGTCTGCTGCTTTTTCCCCAAATGACCACTCCCTGGCCACCCTCACTCCTCGCCCCCACCCCCCCACCCCCAGCATATGCCCTCACCCCGCTAGTGTCTGTGTCCATTGGTTATACTTATATGCATGCATACAAGTTAATCTCTTTGGTTGCTCTCTTACACAAACACCTCCCAACCACCCTCCTCCTGCCTTCTCTCTGAAGTTTGATGGGCTATTCGATGCTTCTCTGTCTCTGGATCTATTTTTGTTCATCAGTTTATATTGTCCATTATATTCACAAATGAGTGAGATCATGTGATATTTATCTTTCTCTAACTGGCTTATTTCATTTAGCATAATGCTCTCCATATCCATCCATGCTATTGCAAATGGTAAGAGTTCTTTCTTTTTACAGAAGCGTACAGGTAGTATTCCATTGTGTAGATGCAACACAGTTTTCTAATCCACTCATCTGCTAACGAACACATAGGCTGTTTCCAAATCTTAGCTATTGTAAATTGGGCTGCTATGAACATAGGGGTGCATATGTCCTTTCTGAATGGTGTTTCTGATTTCTTGGGATATATTCCTAGAAGTGGGTTTACTGGGTCAAATGTAAGTTCCATTTTTAATTTTTTGAGGAAACGCCATATTGTTTTCCACAGTGGCTGCACTAGCAGTGTAGGAGGGTTCCTTTTTCTCCACATTCCCACCAACAGTGTATAAGGGTTCCTTTTTCTCCACATCCTCGCCAGCACTTGTCATTTGTTGATTTGTTAATGTAGCCATCCTGACAGGTGTGAGATGGTACCTCATTGTCCTTTTGAATTGCATCTCTCAGGTGAATAGTGACTTTGAGCATGTTTTCATATGTCTCTTGGCCTTCTGTATGCCCTCTTTTGAAAAGTGTCTATTTCAGTCCTTTGCCCATTTTTTGATTGGATTGTTTATCTTCCTTTTGTGAAGATGTATGAGTTCCCTATAAATTTTGGAGATTAGGGCCTATTGGATATAACATTGGCAAACATGCAGCAGGCTTTCTTTTGCTGTGCAGAAGCTTTTTATTTTGATGTAGTCCCATTTGTTTATTTTCTCCTTGGTTTCAATTGCCCTAGGAGCTGTATTGGTAAAGATATTACTACGACATACATCTGATATATTTCTGCCTATGGATTCTCCTAAGACTTTTATGGTTTCCTATCTTACCTTCAAGTCCTTTATCCATTTTGAGTTTATTTTTCTGTATGGTGTAAGTTGGGGGTCTAGTTTCATTTTTTTTTTTGCATATATCTGTCCAATTTTCCCAACACTATTTATTTTTAATATATTTTTATTGATTTCAGAGAGGAAGGGAGAGGGATAGAGAGATAGAAACATCAATGATGAGAGAGAATCATTGATCGGCTGCCTCCTGCACACCCCTACTGGGGATCGAGCCCACAACCCAGGTATGTGCCCTTGGCCAGAATCGAACCTGGGAACCCTCAGTCTGTTGGCTAACGCTCTTATCCACTGAGCCAAACCAGCTAGGGCCCAACACCATTTATTGAAGAGACTGTCTTGACTCCATTATATGCTCTTGCCTTCTTTGTCAAATATTAATTGAGCATAATGGCTTGGGTCAATTTCTGGGTTCTCTGTTCTGTTCCATTGGCTATATGTCTGTTCTTGTGCCAGTACCCAGCAGTTTTGAGAACCGTGGCTTTGTAATATAGCTTGATATCTGGTATTGAGATCCCACCTACTTTGTTCTTCTTTCTCAAGATTGCTGTAGCTATTCAGGGTCTTATTTTGAGCCATATAAAATTTTGGAGAGTTGGTTATAGGTCTGTGAAATATGCCATTGGTATTTTAATGAAGATTGCATTAAATCTATAGATTGTGCCAAAACCGGTTTGGCTCAGTGGATAGAGCATCGGCCTGCGGACTCAAGGGTTCCAGGTTCGATTCCGGTCAAGGGCATGTACTTTGGTTGCGGGCACGTCCCCAGTAGGGGGTGTGCAGGAGGCAGCTGATCGATGTTTCTCTCTCATCGATGTTTCTGACTCTCTGTCCCTCTCCCTTCCTCTCTGTAAAAAATCAATAAAATATATATTTTTTAAAAATCTATAGATTGTTTGGGTAGTATGGACATTTTAATGATGTTGATTCTACCAATCCATGAACACGGTATATTCTTCCAATTTTTTATGTCTTCTTCTATCTCTTTTTTCAATGTCCTATAGTTTTCTGAGTACATGTCTTTTACCTCCTTAGTTAAGTATATTCCAAGGTATCTTAATTTTTTTGGTACAGTGGTAAAGGGGATTGTTTTTGTCGTGTCTCTTTCTGTGAGTTCATTATTGGTGTATAAAAAAGCCATAGATTTCTAGGTGTTAATTTTGTATCCTGCTACATTGCCAAATTCATTTATTAAATCTAATAGTTTTATTATGGCATCTTTAGGGTTTTCTATGTATAAAATCATGTCATCTGCAAATAATGACAGTTTTACCTCTTCTTTTCCAATTTAGATGCCTTTTATTTCTTCTTGTCTGATGGCTATGGCTGGCACTTCCAGTACTATGTCGAACAGGAGTGGTGAAAATGGGCATCCCTATCTTGTTCCTGTTCTTAGGGTAAATGGTTTTAGTTTTTGCCCATTGAGTATAATGTTGGCTATAGGTTTGTCATATAAGGCTTTTATTATGTTGAGGTATGATCACTTTATTCCCACTTTGCTGAGAGTTTTTATCAAGAAAGGATTTTGTCAAATGCTTTTTCTGCATCCATATGATTATGTGATTTTTGTCTCTTTATTTGTTTATGTGATGTATCACATTTATTGACTTGCAAATATTGTACCATCCTTGCATCCCGGAATAAATCCCACTTTTTCATGTTATATAATATTTCTGATGAAATGCTGGATCTGATTTGCTAAAATTTTGTTGAGGATTTCAGCATCTATATTCACCAGTGATATTGGCCTGTAATTCTCTTTCTTTGAAGTGTCTTTATCTGGTATTGGGTTTAGGGTAATGCTGGCTTCATAGAAAGAGCTTGGAAGTGTTTCTTCCTCTTGAGTTTTTTTTTAATAGTCTGAGAAGAATAGGTTTTAGTTCTTCTTTGAATGTTTGGTAAAAATCCCCTGTTAAGCTATCTGGCCCAGGGCTTTTGTTTGCTGGAAGTTTTTTTGATTACTGCTTCAATTTCCTCCATAGTTATTGGTCTATTCAGATTTTTTATTCTTCCTGATTGAGTTTTGGAAGGACATATTTTTCTAATAATATGTCCATTTCTTCTAGGTTGACCAGTTTGTTGGAATAGAATTGTTCATAGTATTTTTTTAACAATCCTTTGTATTTCTGTGAGGTCTGTTGTTATTTCGCCTCTTTCATTTCTGATTTTGTTTATTTGGGTCCTCTCTCTTTTCTTCTTAATGAGTCTAGCTAGAGGTTCATCAATCTTGTTTATCCTTTCAAAGAACCAACTCTTGGTTTCATTGATCATTTGTATTGTGTGTGTGTTTTTTCTCTATGTAATTATTTCCATTCTGATCTTTATTATTCCCTTCCTTCTGCTCACTTGGGGCTTGTCTTGTTGCTCTTTCTAATTATTTAAGTTGTAGATTTAAATAATTTATTATCAGCTTTTCTTGGTTTTTGAGATAGGCATGTAATGCTATCAACATCCCTCTCAGGACTGCTTTCACTGTATCCATAGATTTTGAATTGTTGTGTTTTCATTATCATTTGTTTCCAGAATGTTTTTTTTTTATTTCTTCTTTGATCTCTTTGGTAACCGAATCAGTATTTAATAACATGCTATTTAGCCTGCAAAGTGTTTGAATTTTTTTATTGTTTTTATTGTAGTTTATTTATAATATTATGCCATTGTGATCTGAGAAGATGCTTGATATGATTTCAATCTTAAATTTAAAGAGACTTTTCCTATGTTCCAATATGTGGTCTATCTTTGAAAATGTCCCATGTGTGCCTGACAAGAATGTATATTCTGTAGCTCTGGGGTGAAATGCTCTGAATATGTCTATTAAGTCCATCTGATCTAGTGAGTCGTTTAGGATTGCTGTTTCTTTGCTGATTTTTTGTCTAGAGGATTTATTCAGTGATGTCAATGGGGTATTAAAGTCCCCTACTCAGATTGTATTGCTGTTGACCTCTCCCTTGATATCTTCCAGAAGATTTTTTTATGTATTTGGGTGCTCCTGCATTGGGTGTATATATGTTTACCAGAGTTTTATCCTCTTGTTGTATCAATCCCTTTAATATTATGAAGTAAGTGGCCTTCTTATCTCTTGTAATGGCCTTCACTTTGTGGTCTATTTTTTTTAAGATAGACCTCAGTATTGCAACCGCAGTTTTTGGGTTTTTTTTTTTCATTTCCATTTGCCTGAATGATATTTTTCCATACCTTCACTTTCAGTCTGTGTGAGTACCTTGTTCTGAGGTGGGTCTCTTGTAGACATCATATATATGGGTCATGTTTTCTTATCCATTCAGCCACTCAATGTCTTTTGATTGGAGCATTTAATCCTTTTATGTTTAAGGTTATTATTACTAGGTACTTATTTGTAGCCATTTTTATTTTTTGTACCTGTGTTCCTTCTTCCCTTTCTATTTCTTCTTTTTACAACAGTCCCTTTAACATTTCTTGCATTGCTGGCTTGGAGTGATAAACTCCCTTAGCACAATGAATTAAAGACAGTCTATTCAATAAACAGCATTGGGTAAACTTGACATATACATGAAAAAAAAATAGACCATTTTCTTTACCATATGTAAGAATAAACTCAAAATAAATTAAAGACTTAATTAAGTGTAACACTGGAAATAATAAAACCCCTAGAAGAAAATACAGGCAGTGAAAAATCTCTGATATATCTCTTAGGAATATTTTTTCTGAAATACCTCCTCAGACAAGAGAAACAAAAGAAAATTTTAAAAAATGGGGATACATTAAACTAAAAACTTCATGGAAAGCAAAGGATACCATCAACAAAACAAAAAGACAATCTACTAAATGGTAGATGTTCAGCAATGACACATCCAATAAGGAGTTAATATTCAAAACTTATAAAGATCTCATACAACTCAACACCAAAAAAATAAACAATCCAAATAAAACATGAACAGAGGATCTGAACAGACACTTCTCCCAAGAAGAAATACAGATGACCAATAGACATATGAAAAGATGTTCAAAGTAACTAATCATTAGAGAATTGCAAATTAAAATCATAATGAGATATCACCTCACACCTGTAACAAGTATTATCGAAGATGTGAAAAAAGAGTACCTTCATTCACTTTTGGTGGGAGTACAGACTGGTGTTGCTGCTAAGGAAAACAGTATGGAGGCTTCTCAAAAAATTAAAAATGGAACTGCCTTATGACCCAGTGATTCCATTTCTGGGAATATATCCAAAGAAACCTAAACACTAATTCAAAAGAATATATGCACAACTATGTTCATTGCAGTGAGTGCTATTTACAATAGCCAAGATATGGGAGCACCGCAAGTGACCATAAATACACTAGTAAATAAAAAAGTGGCGATACACATATAAAATGGAGTATTACCTAGCCATAAAAAGAATGAAATCTTACCATTCACAACAGCGTAGATGACCTATGGTATTATGCTAAGTGAAATAAGTAGTCAAAGAAAGACAAATACCATATGATTTCATTTATATGTGGAATCTAAATTGCAATATCAGTGAACAAGCAAAATAGAAACAGACTCATAGTTACAGAGAACAGACTGGTGGTTGACAGAGGGAAAGAGATTGGGGGACTGGGTAAAAAAGGTGAAGGGAATCAGAAGTACAATTTGGTAGTTACAAATAATCATGGGGGTGTAAAGCACAGCATGAAGAATATAATCAATAATATTGTAATAACTATGTATGGTGCCAGGTGGGTACTGGAAATATCAAGTGGAACACTTTGTAAAGTATATGACTGTGTAACCACTAAGCTGTAAACCTGAAGCTAATACAAAATAATACTGAATGCAAACTGTAATTAATTTTTTTTTCAAAAGTAAAAAACCACAAATTTGCTGTTAGATTAAATATAATGAAATGTCTTTAAACGATTTGGAAAAACAATTACAAACACATGGAAGAATTCTGCAAATTTCTTTGCTAATGTTTTAAATTCTCACTCTAAAGGAAAATTATAAGTAATGTATTATCTATACATGGCCTATAAGAAGATGATTTGAAAATTTAACTATAAATCCCAGACTCATAGAAAGCCCTTGCTTCATCAAAAGACTGGTGAATGGATATATATTTGTATGTTTTAAATGGAAAAAATAATTTCTCTATATATCCATTTTTATAATTTCCTGATTTAAACAATTTATTGATTAATTGACTATATGATTCAGGGTTCTCCAGAGAAATAAAATCAATAGGAGATGATAAAGATAGATAGATAGATAGATAGATAGATAGATAGATAGACAGACAGATAGATAATTGATAGAATGAGATATACTGTGTGTGTGTGTATGTATGTGTATATATATATATATGTATATGTATAGGCTCTTAAATTTTCCTCTTAGGCAGCCATTGGCTCCTCACAGTTCACCCAGATTTGGTTCTGATTGGCTGGTTTCTATGCCAGTCAGTATCTCCAGGCCTATCTCTGAGCTTGATCAGAGAGGCGGGGCTGATCAGCAGCCCCCGCAGCTACTGGTGAGGCCTAGAGAGAAAGAGAGGCAAGGGCTGATCAACAGCTGTCATGGAGGCTGTGGATCAGACCCTGCTTCTCTCTCCATGGCAACCCAGCACTGACTGCCAGACTGACTTCCAGTGTCAGTGACTGACACTGACCCAGCACTGACTGCCACAGGGGCTGTGGATCAGACCCTGCTTCTCTCTCCTGGCCTCTCTCTGGGCCTGATCTGCAGCCTCTTCGGCAATCAGTGCTGGGTTGCTGCGCCTGCAGCAGTGGCAGTCAGTGCTGGGTCACCACGGCGACCCAGCACTGACTGCACGACTGACTTCCAGAGTTCGGTCGTCCGTTCAGTCATTTTGGACATTACAGACACTGGCTCTTTATATATGTAGATAGAAATATACTCATGTGATTATGGATTCTGAGAAGACTCATGATCCTCAGTCAGCAAACTAGAGAGTCAGGTAAGCTGGTTTTGTGATTCAAAGTCTAAAGGCCTTAGAAGCAGGGGAAGTGATGGTATAAACTCCAGTCCCTGTTAAAGGTCCAAGAACTAGGAGTGCTTATGTCTGAGGGCAGTAAAAGATGGGTGCCTGAGCTCAAGCAAGAGAAGGCAAATTCACCCTTTCTCTACCTTTCATTCAGGCTCTCAAAGGATTAGACGATGCCTAACCATGCTAGTGAGGGCAGCTTTTTTACTCAGTCTACTGATGTTAAACACTTCCTGAAACACTCTTCCAGACACAACCAGTAATAATATTTGCCAGCTTTCTGGGTGTCCCTTAGGCCAGACAAGTTGCATAAAATTAACAGTGGTCATACTGGCCATCTATCTGCCTTGATAATATCAGAAGGTTTTACACTGGTTTTCAATTGTCTTATTTTATTTTTCAAATATTCAAGTGGCTTTCTAAAATATAAGTAAATCAATCTTTATGTTAAACTAGAGGCCTGATGCATGAAATTTGTGCAAGAGTAGGCCTTCACAGGCAGCCACAGCTGCCTTGATCCTCCCTCGCATCAGGGGGATGGGGGGCTGCCTGGATCCCTCCCTCACAGCCTCAGCAGCTGCCTCGATCCCATTGCTGCAGCCATGGCTTCCTCCCGGAAGGATGTCTGGAAGGACGTCTGGTATAATTAGCATATTATGCTTTTATTATTATAGATGTTTCATGAAACTGTTCAAATAATCTTATATCCTAAATATTTTTAAGTATTATTAAAAGCTTACAGATTATATTTAAAATCAACAACCAGTTTGATAGGAGCCAAGCCAGTCAGAATAGACCACTGGCCAGTCATACACAACCTGCGTGCATATCTACATACCTATATCTAGATAATCTTCACTTTAATAATCATCTATCAAGTGGATGGGCCATATTTTATTTCATCACACAATTTACCTTATACTTGACTATTTTCTTTGATACTAATGTTGCTGACAAACATACCTGCCAATAGTTTTTTCTTATGCTTCTGAATAGAAACTGCATTATTTTCTTTACAATAAAACAAAGAAGAGAGAAAGCAATACACTGCTCATCTTTGGTCTTCTTGCTTGCTTGCCTGCCCTCTTGTTTGTTAGCTATTTGTTGAATTATTTGCTTCAAGAAGTATTTAAAGTGTTACTGAGCAGTAAATAATACAAATAAGTCCCTTCACTTGATTTAAATTCAGTTGTATTCCCTAATATCCAGGTTCATACATTTAGTACACTTTTCAAAATTCTCCAGGTAATCTGTTGAACATCACTTTGTTTTGGCTATGAAGAATTAGAAAAATGAAGTAAATGTACCTTGTTTTGTTCCCAAAATTCAAGGCAGAATGTAAAATTCACATGGCTTAATATTTTTGCTTTCTATTTTTAAATTTTATGTGGAACTTTATGCATTGCCATTTGAAAGTACTAATGTTGGCACTATGTCAAAATTTGCCTTGTACCATCCCAGAGGGTTCAATGAAAATATTATTTCTCAAAGAACTTAATACTTTGATAATAATAATTCAGACAATACCAGAATGTGCTGGATTGCTGTGCAGTGCAGACATAACATTTTAAAATTGCATTTCTGCAACACTTGGACCCTCAAGAATTAAAAATTATCAAGATGAACTTTTTAAAACAAGAATCATTAAATCATAGCAGCATGTGATGGTTAAACATATTCATTTTTAATGTGTCAAACAAAATATTAAGACATGAGCTTTACAAAGGCTCTTAAATTTTGCACTTTCTTTGAAAGTTTATCCAAAATTACTTAGCATTTTTATGTTTCATTCTGACAATACAAACTGATTAAGAAGAAATAGGTTCACCAATTCCTTAGGCTAGCACAGCACACTAATGTCAAAGTGGCAGACATATATCCTGACAGTCAATACATTCTAGGATTTAGAGGTACTTCATATGACCATATAGTCCATCTTCACTTTATACATGAATATATTTATGGTCAAAGACCAAAGAAATTATTCAGTCACAGAGCAAACAAACTCCTAGTTCAATTTATTTCACTACAATATACCATCAGGATCCTGTGACTATTTCCTCATTGTAACCAAAGGAAGGAAGGAAGGAAGGAAGGAAGGAAGGAAGGAAGGAAGGAAGGAAGGAAGGAAGGAAGGAAGGAAGGGAGGGAGGGAGGGAGGGAGGGAGGGAGGGAGGGAGGGAGGGAGGGAGGGAGGGAGGGAGGGAGGGAGGGAGGAAGGAAGGAAGGAAGGAAGGAAGGAAGGAAGGAAGGAAGGAAGGAAGGAAGGAAGGAAGGAAGGAAGGAAGGAAGGAAGGAAACATATGTATTCTCTCTCCAGAATGCCATACAATCAGTTTGACTTTCCCCCCTATTCAACATACTAGTTATTTCAGCATTCTGGAGAAAGTAAAAAAAACCCACACACAATAGTACCAAGCTGGAAACAAAGTGCAACTTCTGGTTTCCTATTCCTGGGCTTTCTTGATTGAATCCTCCTTTATCCAACTAGGTGTGCTCAGGGAGCGAAAATTGAACTCTGTGTTACAGAGCAGAGCCCTACACACATACCACAGAGGGAAAAAAATTTTTGATTTCTCACTGACTCAGATTACATGTATGCTATGCTTCTCTTTTACCTATAACTTCCATTAAAAGCAATAGGAGCTCCAATCTGCCAAGAAATTGATGGATGTGAGTAAATTCAAATGAGTAGCACGGAAAGAGCCAATTAATGCCTTGTGGAAAGTTGAATGTCAATGTGCTCTCAGTGATGTACTGAAGAAAGCTGCTTTCAATGGACAGGTTTTTCCCACCACACCCTCAATAAGTCTCCAATTTATTGAATGAATTCTAATAACCGGAACTACTACATTCCTCACGTCTCATACCAATGCGTGCAGGGAGTGTTTCATCTCTCCTATCTGTGCTATCTCCTCCTTTTAGTACATTTTTCCTAGGTTCTTACCCAAAGCAAAGAGAAATGTAAACTATAGTGATTGGCATTTCAAAGAATTAGAGTCACCGCACTCAGCTGAAAGGTACTTTATGAGCAATGGAAGTCATCAAATATAGAAACACATTAGCAATTTTGTCCCTTGCCAAGAGTACTTAGTTTTCAAAATGGAATCTTGAAGACTCCTTGTACCCTGCACGACCCTTCATTTCTGAGGTTGTACTGGCAGATCACTGAAAGCCATCCAGCTAAGCTGTATAATATTATAATTATACTGTCACATAAGAAGATTTCACATGAAATTAATGAAACGCCATTCACCTAAGAAAAGAGCTGTGAAAGCTTAGAGCACTCTCCTGGGGTACACTTTTTCTATATCAAATCTGTCTTAAGAAAAGAAAAAGCAAGAAAGAAAAGCTCAAATCATAACATAAAGTACAATTCAAAAAACAATTTTGCTAAATGCTTTCCTTTGTTTGTTTTCCTTAATTTGAGGATATTACATTTCCTCTAGTCTCTCATAAAAAGAGGATTGTTTGATTAAAATCAAAAGGGAAAATTATAAAGAGCAAAATTAAAAACAAAGAAACATGAAAATGCTATATCTCAAAAATATTCATTACCCTCCACTGGTCGCCAATTACAAAGTAGAAAAACAATTAATTCTTTTGGGATCCCAGAACTTAATGTGCTTTCTCCAAATATAAAAAATATATTTTTTCTTTTGGGGGTTGCATGTATGAAATTTAAATAACTACATCTAGTTACAGTATGCTGGAAAACAAAATGCACACAACATCAAGCAAGCAGTTAAATTTCAGTAACAGCTATATTCATTTCAACCTCTCAAGATGAGTCCTCTTGATACCAGTTTTTAGTAAACAAAGTAGGGAGAATATTCAAAAAAGCATTTGCCTTGCCCTGGCTGGCTAACTCAGTTTGCTGGAAAGTCATCCCACACACCAAAAGAGGTTGCAGGTTCAATTCCCAGTTGGGGCAAGTACAGAAGGCAACCATTTTCTCTCTCTCTCTCTCTCTCTCTCTCTCTCTCTCTCTCTCTCTCTCTCTCTCTCTTTTTGCAATAAAAACATATCCTCTGATGAGGTTAAAAAAAAAAGCACCTGCCCTTTTTTTAACCTATCTCGTTTTTAACCTATTTGACTTCTTGTTTAACACTGACATATGTCTCCCACATTTTCCTTTGTTTACCAACACTTTGATATCTAATTATTTATTTAATCCCAATGCTTGCTGTGTACATGTTATATTTGGATATCCGGGACACTATTCTATTCTACTTATTTAGTAATGGGACTCCTTTACCAAATATTTGTTGTCTTCCTTGTATGTGACAGAGGTGGGCTAAGCACCGGAACTATGAAGCTAAACAAAATAATTTTCCTTGCCCTTAAGAGCTTAGAGTACAGTATAAGAAGTTCTCAATAGCCCTAGCTGGTTTGGCTCAATGGATAGTGTGCATCAGCCTGTGGAATGAAGGGTCCCAGGTTCAATTCCGGTCAAGGGCACATGCAAGGGTTGCAGGCTCAATCCCAAGTAGGGGGTATGCAGGAGGCAGCTGATCAATGATTCTCTCTCATCATTGATGTTTCCATCTTTCTTTCCCTCCCTCTTCCTCTCTGAAATCAATAAAAATATATTTTAAAAATAGAAGTTTCCAACATATATTTCTTTATAAGAATAAGAACCACTTTTAAATATCAAATAAGTGTCACTCCACATATTAGGGTAGTTATACTTTTACAAGAGAAAATACAGGGAAAGGAAAGCTACTATAAAATGATTGTCTCTTAGATTAATTGACATTTAATTAATCATAGCATCTATATTTGAAACTAAGAGAACTGCACTGGCCAGGGAGCTCAGTTGGCTAGAGCATCATCCCAACATGCTAAAGTCGCAGGTTCCATGCAGGGTCAGGGAACATACAAGAATCAACCAAATGAATGCGTAAATAAGTGAAACAACAAATCTCTCTCCTCTCTCTCTCTCTCTCTCTCTCTCTCTCTCTCTCTCTCTCTCTCTCTCCCCCCCCCCTCTCTCTCCCCCTCCCTCCCTCACTCTCTCCCTCCTTCCCTCCTTCCCTTCTTCTCTTTCTTTCCTTCCCTCTCTCTCTCTCCTTCCCTCTCTCTTTCTCTCTGATAAAAATAAATCAATTAATTTAAAAAAATATGAGTACTTATATGTGTGAGAAATATCTCTTTTATTTGTGTAGGGGGTTAAGTGCCTGATATTTTCATAGGACTGTTTTGGATTTGATTCCCAGCTGGGCCATTTACATGCTAGTAACCTTGGCCAAGTGCTTTGACTTCTTTAAAAACCTCTTCAATACAGGAAAATGGTCATAATAGTCTCTATTTCTTAGTAGTATTTTTCAGGATCAAGTAAGATGGAACATGTAGATAATTGTGAGAGTGCTTGGTATGTGTTGTTTTCAACAATTGATATCTATTAAAATTCCCATCATTACATCCACAGACAATAGCTGGAGATCATTTCAGACTCTAGTTAGTGAAGGAGGAATTGGTAGCAGTTGAGTCCCAGAGGTTAAAGCATGTGCCTGAAAGAAAGACAGCAGCTGATACAGAGCCTGTGGAAAATTAAGATCTGGCCAACAATGAGCATCCCTGCATGTAGCATGAATCAATTGTAATCCCAAAAGAAAATGGACTTTGTGATTTCACTGTTGCCTAGAGGAGTTCTTGGAACATTTTGGACTCTAACTGAATACTTACTAAAGTCATTAACTATTGTAAAAATTTTAGGATAAGGTGAATGGAGGAAAAGCCATTCAAACCCCACATCTGTGGATAAAGAATCACACACAACTCTTTTATCTAAATCTGGAAAAATACAGAAAGAAATTTGATTTTTCCCACAATGCAGAGCAAAATTCAAACTACCACCAAAAACTGCCCATTTCTCAGCTTTATTTCAAAGTTCTGGCTATGCCACTTTTACTAAGACATAATATTTTGTTTATTTTGATACCTGTGTCTTTCTTCACTTTTTTTTTTCTGATTATCCTCCATTTATACCACTGGTTTAGTTCAAAGAAACTATAGAAGCAAAGCTATCTTAGAAAACACAACTCTAACAATTGAACTGCCAATCCCACACAAAAGAAAAAAAGGAGCCTACAAACCAGAGATGGGCAGACCTGAAAGGTAGATATTAACTCTTAAAATATGAACTCATTTTATGAAAAATATACAAAAACTGTGAAGTAGAGGTAAAATGGTATTTATTTTCAATAACAACACACTACGACCCTAATGTTCCCATTTCCACTTCACTTTCCAAGAGCATACAACAAATGACATTTAAAAACACATTTAAATCCTCTCCAGAGAGTATTAAACGTTTAAAGCATTAAAGGGTGTCTGTCAATGAAAAGGATCTTGTGTACAACTTGAAGATTAGTGGTTTCCTTCCCAATGAATTCTAAGAACCAAATTTTCACTACACCCATATTGCATTCAGCATACCTATGAATTAATTCATCATGGTATCTCACATTTACATTTCTGGTTGGTGTGATATTACGTCTTTCTTTGTCAGTGATCAGAAGGGTACAATAAGAATGTCTCTTATTCATTCCATGCCTCAGTTTGGTACACACCCACTGAAGCTGTAACTAGCAGGAATCGAAAGAAGGAGTAACAGCTTCTCAAAAGAATATTGATGAAAATGAAGATGTTTCCTATATCCCTTCAAGTATTCCTCACATTTTTCCTCAAGGTCTTCCAAAGAACACAGCGGTCTACTCTCTGAAACACATCTAGAGCACATAAGAAAGTAACAAAACTTGTATAGAAAGGATGCTGGCCTACAGAAAGCTAACAGAGTCTGACTTGGTCTGGGAGTGAGGAATCTATAAGGAAGAGGGTATCCTGTCTCCACTGATTCTTTACTGACAGGAAAATATACTAAATAAATTGGTCTCTCTCGGCAGAGTCTGTATCAGTATATTTTAAAAGCTCCTCAGGAGATTCTAATGCCCAAGTATCCTTACAAGTTGTCAGAAGTAATATTGCTAAAGGGAACCATTTACTGAAGCTCTCAATGAACTGGGCATTTTCTTGAGAAACATATATGCATTATAATATTTAATCTTTAAAAGAGTCTTATATCATCTTTCTTATTTTATGGGCAAGGAAACCTAGAGTCCAAGGGATTAAGTCATTTGCTCAAAATCACACAAATAGTAAAAGACTATTTTAAAATTCAAATCTAGAATTGCTGGATTCCAAGGCCTGGGTTTTCAACTCTATGAAAATGTCTCTCATCATTTTATCTTTCATGGACAGTTAAATCTTTATTATAAAATCTACTGAATAACTGTATTGACAATTTTATTAAGCTGGGAGCTATGTTTCCCAGAAACTCTTCCCTGTCTGGTGCTGGTTTAGAATTTACATGAGACTTGGAGAAAGAAGGAAGGGATGAAAGCGAAATAGTACAGAATTACTCTCTGATGCCTTCATTAGTAGTTGCATTGTGTGTGCCTGATGGATTCCAGCTTTCTTTTCCTCCTCTGCTCCGCACTCTGCTCTCCTTCGCCAACTGGAGGCTCCACTGACCAAGAGATAACCCAGCTGACCCACAGAGGCAAAAGCTTCCAGAGATTTCTCTTCTAGCTCCCCATCTATGTCCCACTTCAGCTGCTGGACAAACTTTCTTCTGCAATCAAATGGTTAGTGACCAGCAATTCACAATGTAAACCCTTAGAAATGTCAGGTGTGTTTTTTTTTTAATTTTAGCTATATTAATGGGCATACCAAGGCATATAATTATTGTTTTAATTTGCATCCCCAGGATAATTACTATAGTTGAGTAATTTTCCCTGTTATCAATTGGCCATTTAGATATTCTTGTCTTTGAAATGCCTGCTCAAATCTCTTGTCCATTATTCTGCTGAATTTTCTGTCTTTTTCATGTTGACTTGTAGAATAACTTTTATAATAAGAATATCAGCTCTTTACTGGATATATGTCTTATAAATACCTTCTCTACCCTATATAAAGTTGTTAATTTTATAAAGTCAAATTTGTCAGCCTTTTTCAATATGGTGCAGCTTTAGCTTTTTCTATCCCAAGTCATGACTATATAACTTTCTTGGTATTTTATTTTTCACATTTAGATATACAATCCTCCTAAAGTTAATTTTTGAGAATGTTATGGAACATAAGTTAACCTATACTTTTTCTTACTAGTATATACTATTGTTCAAACATCATTTATTAAAAAGTCTATTCTTTTCCCCAGAGCTCTGCAGTGCCAACTTTTTTCAAAAAATAAGTTTCAATATATGCTTGAGGCTCTTTCTGAGCTCTCATTTCTGTTCTATTGATCCAGTAGAATAGACTATACTTGTGACAATAACATACTAGTACTTTCTTAATTACTCCTTATCTGATAGAGCAAGTCTTTCCCAGTTTTTCTTCATCACCTGTATCTTAGCTAGTTTGGGCTTTTTTCCACTTTCATATAACTTTTAAAATTAACTTATTAAGTTAAATACATTCACAGAAATTTAAGAAAATACTCTGTGATCTGATTAAAGTTTCACTGAAAACACCCATCAGTTAGGGAAGTATTGACAGGTTGACAGTATTGTGTCCTCTAATGTGTGAACATTGCTCATTCCTCCATTTACTTCGGATTTAACAGTGTCCTCCCAGTAACATTTTATACTTTCTGCATGAGAGTCTGGTATAGTTATTTATTTATTACTCAGGATTTGATAGTTTTTTAATAAAGTAGTATAGATAATATCTTTTTAAAAGTACATTGGCTGCTAAAATAAATAAAAAATAAAAATAAGAAAACAATAAAAGTACGTTGGCTGCTATTGATTATACATATTGATCTTGTATCCAGAAAACTTGCTAAAGCTACATTATGTCAAATAACTGATTTGTGGATTCTTTTGAGTTTTATGGATACAGAATATATTATCTCAAAATAATGATAGGTAATTGGATTTTTATCCTTAATCCTTATACCAGTCTTTTTTTATTTCATTTTTCTTGCTTATAGTTCTGTTAGGTCCTCCAAAACAATGTTAAATATAGAAATGGTCACAGCTGCCATTTTTACTTTACACAAATCTTAAAAAAGAAAGCTTTCAACGTTTTGCCAATGAATATGTTTTCTGTAGGTTTCTTTTAAAGTCCTTTGTTGGGGAAAGGGGAGATTAAGAATTTCCTTTTCTACATAGTTAAGATTTCATATATAAATATTTATATATAAATTCACTTAAATATTTAAAATTTATATACTTAAATATTAAATGTTAAAATAATCAAGTTACTTTCCCCCTTCACTCTATAAATGAAGTAAATAACATTGATCAATATATAAATATTAAACAAGCTTTTGTTTCTGGAATAAATACAACATGGGTGTGTTATAGGACACTTATGATATTGTTAGACTAGTTTATTTAGTATTTTTACAACTATGCCTGAGAAAATAACCTATAACTCTCTTGTCTCGTTATTTCAGTTAACAATTTATATGTCAATCTAATTGTTGCTCCTTTGAAGTCAATCTGTTGATTTTTCATTTTTAACATTTTTACATTTTCTTTACATTTCACTTTTAACATTTTTCTGAGGTTTATTGACTGAGGTTTGATGTGATTTGGTCCAGAATTCTTTTTTGTTTATCACCCTTATCATTTGTAGAACTTCTTGAGATTATGAGAAATACTCAGTTATTATCTCTTCAAATACATTTTCTGTCCTATCCATCTTTACTTTTATTCCAGGACTCCCAGGGATGTATGGTAGCCTTCTTGGTGTATTCTCTATGACTATTTCATTCATCCTGAGTCTTTTTCACCCTCTTATCTTTCTGCTCTGAGTCTGCATATTTTGTAATGATCTAGGCCCGTGGTCGGCAAACTGCGGCTCGTGAGCCACATGGGGCTCTTTGGCCCCTTGAGTGTGGCTCTTCCACAAAATACAACCTGGGCGAGTCTGTTTTGAAGAAGTGGCATTAGAAGAAGTTTAAGTTTAAAAAATTTGGCTCTCAAAAGAAATTTCAGTCCTCGTACTGTTGATATTGGCTCTGTTGACTAATGAGTCTGCCGACCACTGATCTAGGCTATATTTCACAAAACTCTCTTCAGCTATATCCTGGTGTTATATCTGCCAGTAGGTTCTTAATTTAGATTATTATATCTTTCAATTCTTTTGTTTCTGTTTGCATTTCTCCATATATTTAAATTCATTGCCAAACTTCTCAATCTTCTCTTAGATCCTAGCATATGATATGGAGTTAGTTATTTTGTATCAGATTACTCCAATATATGAATCCCCTTCTTCTATTGTCATTCTCATATTGCAGCTCTTTTTTTTCCACACTGTCCTGCTCATTTGTATAATTATTTTTTATTTTTTGCAGAACATTTTTAATAAATATTTTGGAAAACTACAAAAAGCAAATGAGGCCTGGCTGCTATTTCCACCAGGATTTAATTTGGCTGCTGCCAGTAGCTGGGGCCAGTATCACACAGGGGTCACTTTAATTCAACTTCAGGGGCAGGAATGATATGAGACTGAAGTACAGCCTCCTTCAGGGACTTGCTGAGCACCAGTTCACATCCTGCCCTGAGAGCACAGCACCCTTACCCTGCGCAGGCTTCTCTCAGGGGTCTATCCTGGTTAGCTCTTCCTTCACTATGTTATTCACAATTTAATAACCTCAAGCAGATGTTTTCATTGTGTTTTCAGATGTTATATCTGGGCTTGGTAGAGAATTGGTATAAATTATTTAGTTTGCCATAATGAGAAATTGGAGTTTGCCTAAACATCGCGAAAGTAAAGGGTTAGCAAACTGCTTATCCTTTGTGAGCCTCCATGTGAAAAGGGGAGAGAGTCCCTTGTGAAAAGTGACATTTTTATTTCATCTCAATATACTTTGTAATGACTCCATTTCCAGTTGAGGGGTGAAATAGGATAACTACTGTTTATGCGTATTGACTTTTATGTGTAAAACATACAAAATGGAAAGTTATTTATATTTATCAGAAAAAAACATACCTTTTCTACTAGAAACACACACAAACCAATGAAAATAATAGCAAGTGACAGCTTGCCACACAGAATGTTACAAAAGGAGCTGACCTGAAGAACATGAGCCTGACCCCTTGAAGAGGCCCCCGTCCACACTGAGGTAAAATCTTAAGTGGACCACCCAAGACAGCACAGCTTCACAGCAATGTCCACTCACACTTCCATTAAGAGTCTCCTGTCTTCTAATTTACTCGAGTGCCTAGTGAGCAGCTGAGCCCTGTGCAACTTGCAGTAAAGGACCTCTTCTTACAGCAACGTCAGTCAGACCAGGGCCAGCTCTCCCCTCTGCCTATTTAATCTGTTATAGAAACCTAGAGAAACAATAATAATTCAATTAAGAAGCCCCCAGGACCCTGGCTTTCCTTCTGGTTTTCAGACAAACCAAATAGTTTACAAAGGAAAAATGCTTAAAAAAAAGAAAATTAGATTTTGAAATTCAAAGCTGCACTGTTCATATTCTTCAAATACTAGTATAAACTGAGAATTTCTCATACCGATCTTGTAGGCTTATAGGGAGGATTAAGTGGTGGGAATTTATTAAAGCACTTTTCATAATTCCTGGCACTTTGAGATAAAGAAAATTTAGGCTATTATTATGATTATCATATGAATTACAATATGTGGATTTTATTTATTTTTTAAATTTATTTCATAGGGGAAGGCAGAGGGAGAGATAGAAATATCAATGATGTGAGAGAATCATTAATCGGCTGCCTCCTGCACACCCCTTACCCAGGATTGAGCCCACAACCTGAGCAAGTGCACTGACCAGGAATTGAACTATGACCTCTTAGTTCATAGGTCAACATTCAACCACTGAGCCATGCCTTCTGGGCAATATGTGGATTTTAAAAGCGTACCCACATAAAAATTATTGATTGTCAAAATAATAATCTTACTTCATGTTTACAGAGCTATACTTTTTGCAAAGTCTAATTTGTTCCTTGGACAAACCCTGTGGAAGCAGTTAAGACTCAATGCAAAAAAAAAAAAAAAACAACAACAACTTTGCTTGGAGCTAGACAATCTGGATGGAAATTCCAACTGTGATGTGTGTCAGCCATCAAATTTTGCAAATATTGTCTACTCTCTGCCACAATTTTCTTATGTGCCAACCTTACAGGTTTGTTAGGAGAAATTACATAGCATGCATAGAAGTGCTTACCTCTATGGGCACTCAAGAATGGTTATACTACTCAAGAATGGTTATACTACTCAAGAATGGTTATACTATTTTTTTTTGAATTGTGAACAAACAGCCTTTAGTATGAAATATATGTTGAATTTTATTCAACTTTCCTATATGATTCAGAAATCATTTTGTGCCTCAATGCCCCAATTAGAATACCAACTACATGTATAGGAATATAAATATGAAATCATGATGTTATACTAAAGATTCCTAGTTGTTTATCAGGACGCATCTCACTCAGTATATATCTGAGAAAAGAGAGTTTGTGGGCCATTCAGGGAGTATGTGGATCAAGGTTAGACACTGAGCTGACTATGTACTAGAGGCTGTAAGGAACCCTGAAAGTCACTGAGTCTAAAGGAAATCCCAGTATCAGTTTGTTTGTTTGCTTTTCTTGTTTCTTCCTCATAAAAGTCATGCACAAAAGAATAATAAGACAGTTAGAAAAACATATCAATTAAGCAGGAACTGGTTTTAATAGACCTCACACCTTCTCAGAGTACTATATGATATAACAAAAATTATTGAAAAAAGAGACTTATCAGCTAATTGAAAAAATTGCTTAAAGTATTCTCAAGCATAAAGAAAATTTTCAATGATTAATACATTCTTAGCTGTGAAATTACAACAATCCATAAGGCTTAAAAATGGAACCATAAATAAAGTTTCCTGATTGAGCAATTTAATTGTAGCTCTCACAGTCATAATTAGACATTTAAAATGTCCCATTTGCTGAGAAGACCATCTGGTTAACACAGAGCAGGTGAATTCACCCAATTTCCTTACAGAATGAGACTGGACTGTGCTAATAACTACCCTTCATGCCTGGCTGCTTAGGATCCTCACTTTTGTGACCTTTCACCTCTCCTCAAACCTGAGAGCTAGAGAACCCCATGATTTCATTATAGTAAATTAGATGTCACAAGCTGTTGTGATCTGTCAGCCAAGTTTAACAGCAACATTGCAAGCCTTCTTGCTACTCTCCAAGAAATCAATAACGCCTCCCTCTGCAGCAGGATCCGGGGCTCAGATCACTTTGTCACATTTCAAGGCAAATGACACTGCATGTGGATACAGGTAACAGACAAAAAGCAAAGTACAGAACTACTGAAACTGCTCAACCCAAGGAGGAGAAATTAAGACCTTGTAATGGAGTTTCTAATTATATTCTCTTTTTCTAATTGTCTTTCAAATGGGCATTCAGAGTCTTTTATGATTTTAGAAATCAGAAGATGGCACCTTCAGGATTCAAGTTAACAAATTTCTGATAAATGGTGATTCGTTTTAAAGTAGCAGAGTTTGCACCTGGAGAGATAAATAAATAATCCAGATGGCCTTGTGGCCTGGGGCAGGATTTGAGAAGATAAAAAACCCATTCTCTATTATAATAGAGAATGTCCTATAAATTATAATGATTACATGATGACTGTTGCTATTATAGTCATCAGTTTTATTATGATTTCCAACTCACAGATGAAATAGAGACAAAAAGCAGAGAAGTCTTTTGATTCTACAGAGATGGGAGAATTTGACTCACCTCCATTTCTCACCTTAACCTTGAAAGAATTATCTTGTGTGGAAGTGAAGAGAAAGAGTGGCATCAAGAGTGTAAATCGTGGATTAGCAAACTACACACCACAGATTACTAGTAAATGCAGCTCACTGCCTGTTTTTGTAAAGTTTTATTGGAACACAAGCAAACTCATTTAGGTATTGCTATGGCTGCTTTACAACTATCCCTGCATAGTTGAGTAGTTCAGACAAAGATCATATGAACTGCAAAGCCTAAAATATACTGTCTTTACAGAAAAAGTTTGTTGGCTCCTGGTCCAAATATGGTGCTGAGTTTATCTCTCTCCCTTTGTACAAATGAAAGTAGCGAAATTCTAACTCAAGTGGCCAGACTAAGTTCTATTTTAGGGCAAATTTTGCAAGAGAAGTATTTGCTAGAGGGTAGGGTAGAAGACCAGCCAAAAACATGACAAAAAGGTTAAAAATACCAGTAAAATACATTGCATTCCAATTATTTACCAAGCACTGTGCTAGGCTGATCACACATTCTATTAGTTTTCAATGGTTGCTGTTATGACCACAAACTTGCTGGCTTAAAAGACCACGCATTTATTATCTTACAGTTCTGGGAATTCGAAGTCCAAAATGGGTCTCACTGCACTAAAATCACGATACAGGCATACTTCATTTTATTGCACTTCACTGTATTGCACTTCACAGACATTACATTTTTTATAAATTGACGGTGTGTGGCAACTCCACACCAGCAAGTCTCCTGGTACCATTTTTCCAGCAGCATTTGTTCACGTCGTGTCTCTGTATCACATTTTGGTAATTCTTGCAACATTTCAAGAATTTTAATGTTCAACATATTTTTATGGTGGTTTATGATCAGTGATCTCTCATGTTACTATTGTAATTTGGGGGCACAAAGAACTGTGCCCATATAAAAGGGCAAGCGTAATTGATAAATGCTGTTCATGTTCTGATTGCTCTACCAACTGACTATTCTTTCATCTCTCTCCCTCTCCTCAGTTTCCCTATTTTCTGAAACAGAACAATATTAAAGTTGGGCAAATTAATCACCATACAGTGGTATCTAAGTGAGAGTTTCACATCTCCCACTTCAAATCAAAGGCTAGAAATGATTAAACTTTGTAAGGAATGCATGTTGAAAGCCAAGACAGACTGAAAGGTAGGCTTTTTTCCCACCAAACATTAAGCCAAGTTGTGAATGAAAAGTAAAAGTTCTTGAAGGATATTGAACTTACTGCTCTAGTGAACACACAAATGATAAGAAAGCAAAATGGCTTTATTGCTGACTTGGAGAAAGTTTTAGTGGTCTGAATAAAAGATCAAATGAGCCACAACAATCCCTTAAGCCAGGGGTCCTCAAACTTTTTAAACAGGGGGCCAGTTCACTGTCCCTCAGAGAGAAGGAGGGGAGTCGGAGAGTGTGGCACACATTCCACACATGCGCACTGCGGGCCCAGGACAAGTCCACTGCTAAGCAGGACAGGCAGCGGCGGCAAAAACACCCTGCGGGCCGGATAAATGTCCTCGGCGGGCCGCATGTGGCCCGCGGGCCGAAGTTTGAGGACCCTTGTTTAGATAATAACTATGAAGAAACATAAAAAAGACAAACTGAGCAGGTGATTAGGTAAAATGGGAGATACAACTATAGAGATACAATGTTTTATTGCACTTCACTTTATTGCACTTCTCAGATGTTGCATGTTTTACAAATTAAAGGCAAGACCATCCACCAGCAAACAGATTACAACTTGCTCTATTGCAATACTAGCTTTACTGCAGTGGTCTGGAACTGAACTCACAATTTCTCCAAAATATGCCTGTATAATGAAATAAAATTTATTCCAACAATTTTTCCTAAAATATTTTAATTCAGTGTTTTTTAATATAATCACATGTTGTACATCCATCATTACCATCTCATTTCAGAACAAATTATCAACCCCAAAGGAAATTTTGTACAAATTAGTAATCACTCTTCATTTTGTGGAATGTCTTTTCACTTCCTTTTTTTTAAGGGGGATTTTATTTTGGCAAATGTTTGTTTTATTTTTTAATCCTTACCTGAGGATATGCTTAGAGAGAGAACAAGAGAAAGGAAGAGAGAGAGGGGAGGGGGGAGGGAGGGAAGGAGAGAGGCAGAGAGACATTGTTCAGTTGCCTTCTATACATGTACCAACCAGGAATCAAACCCTCAATCCAGATATGTGCCCTGACTGGAAATCAAGCTTGCAACCTTTCGTGCACAGGACAGTGCTCAACAAACTGAGGTGTCCTTTAAGCTCAAAAGTTTTTAATTTTGATGAAGTCCAAATTATCTATGTTTTACTCTTATTGTTTGTGCTTTTGTGTCATATTTAAGAAATCATTGCTTGTAATCTCTGACTGTAACTTGTAAACCTCTGTCTAGAATTGATGAAATGTCCCCCATTTGGGTCCCAATCAGCTCAGCAGCAAAGACTATCATGTTTAGGAGCTGAGTATCACAGCAGTAAGGTAAAAATGACCAAACGTAAGTGTTTTAGAGGGAGAAGCTCGCAGGCTAATCCCTCTAAAGATTCCCTTTACACAAAGCTGACACTTTAGGAAGTGTTAAAGGGAAATGATTACTAGAATAACATACATGTGGTTAAAACACTCAATATACTGAAAGCAGGAATTTTTCTTAGAAGATTAGTTTGAAATAGAATATGCCAGAGGCTCCCCCAAAGTGTCCTCAAGGCTGCCTGCTCCCTCTCTGCCTCCATAAAGGGTGGAATTTGCCCCAACATATTACCCCACACTTTGTACCTCTGTAGACATTCTTTCCTCCAGAGAAGTCTTTTGTGTAATCTGGAAATGGATATTCAAAATGTAAACATACCTTGCAGCCTTACTGCAGGTCCAAATGTATTTCGTCCTTAGCAAGTACCAGCGGAAGGACGAATCATCTTCTTTAATCTTTACAGCGAGGCTCCTACCAGCTGGCTTTTCCTCAGTCTCACTGAGCAACCACAGACCCGGAAACCCAGACTTATCTGCCCCCAAAGCTGAGTGAGGACAGAACATGACTGTTTTTTAGAATCACTTTGATTAATAGTTGGTCGTATTTTGTTACCACAAACTCCTCTGTTAATCCAGTGAACAAACATTTATTAAACACTTATTTTGTTGCCACTCACTGTGCTAGACTCAGGGAACACTATAGTCCTGCCCCTTCCTTCCTGGGAAAGACAGACAGTAAACAAGAATCAGTCCCACTGTGGTCGGTGCTGTGAAGATGACAAACGTGATGGCCTGAGTGAGGTAGGTGGGGATGGATGGATCAGGGATATCTGAACTTAGAATTAAGCAGATGATATTTGAACTGAGAACTGGAGTATGAGAATAAGTCAGACTTTTCTGTGTGTGTATGTGTGTGTGTGCGTGCACACATCTTACAGATTTTTATTTCTAATAAAATAAATATCAATATAATATCCCAAATAAACAAAAATGTGTGTCTTTTGGTTTTTCCCAGAGTATAAGGGTCATGAGACCAAAAAGTGAGAAAACCACTATGGTCTATCCCCTGCTAGGATTGGTCCATTTCTTGCTCTGACCTCATAAGACGCCATTGTGATGGAATTGCAAACCACTCCCCAGCTGGGATTGGTCCATTTCTTGCTCTGACCTCATAAGGCGCCATTGTGATGGAATTGCAAACCACTCCCCAGCCGGGATTGGTCCATTTCTTGCTCTGACCTCATAAGGCGCCATTGTGATGGAATTGCAAACCACTCCCCTGCTGGGATTGGTCCATTTCTTGCTCTGACCTCATAAGGCGCCATTGTGATGGAATTGCAAACCACTCCTATAAAAAGGCCCTGACTGGGCTGAGGATTTTGTCCGTTATAGCCCAGGAAGCTGATTGTGGTGACCTGTGGACTAGGACTCCCTAGTTGGTTTTTGCCTTTTTTTTCTCATTTGTGTTTTGTTCTTTTGGTGTTGCGATGTCTAATGACTTTGCAGCTCCCTCTGCCATCCAGGGCCGCTGTATTGGAGACTATGTTCTCCAGGACAGCATTGGCCAGGGAGCCTGTGCCAAGGTGTATTTGGCCTGGCACGAGCTCACTGGGACAGAGGTGGTTGTGAAAGCCATTAGTCTGAAGGGCTTCCCTAGATACCATCGAGAAGTCTATTCTCTTCAGAACCTAAATCACCCAAATATCACAAAGTTATTTGAGGTGATTACCACCCCAGACAAACTTTACCTCGTTATGGAGCACGTGAGGGGAGGGGACCTGCGTGAGCACTTGGAGAACCACGGCCCCCTGAGCGAGCGCCAAGCCCGCGCCGCGTTCCGGCAGGTGGTGTCGGCGCTCCGGTACTGCCACCAGCGGGGCATCGCCCACCGGGACCTGAAGCCGGACAACATCCTGCTGGATGAGGACGGGACCTGGAAGCTGGCCGACTTCGGGTTCAGTCGGAAGGTGAGCGACGACTGCAAACTGAGCACCTTCTGCGGCACCTTCCACTACCTGGCCCCGGAGCTGCTGCAGCGGGAGCCGTACGACGGCCGGAGAGCGGACGTCTGGAGCCTGGGGGTGACCCTGTACAGGACCGTGACCGGGACGGTGCCCTTCCACGCGGACAGCTTCGCGAAGATGAGGGACCGGGTCCTGGCCGGGCAGTTCGAGGTCCCCCCCTTCATGACGAGGAAAGGGAAACACTTTCTTAGAATGTTGCTGACTGTCGACCCCAGCCAGAGACCCACCCTGGAGGAGGTCATGCAGCACCCCTGGCTCAACGTGGGCCGGGAGGAGCTGCGGCCCTACAGCGAGCCGCCCGGGGGGGACCTGGACCCCCAGGTCCTAGAAACGATGCAGAGCCTCGGCTTCGAGCCGGACCAGATAGAGCGGTCTGCGAGGGAGCGGAGATTTGACCGGGTCATGGGAACCTACCGGATCCTGAAGCAGATGGAAACCAGGATGCCAGGCCTCAGGGTGAAGGTGAGGCCCTACCGCTCCCCTGACAGCAGTGACCTTTCCTCAAGCTACGAGGCGGCTCCCCCATCTGATGGGGGGACTGGAGAGGTGTCTCAGCCATCTGATGGGGGGGCTGAAGAGGAGGCTCAGCCATCTGATGGGGTGGCTGGAGAGGTGTCTCAGCCATCTGATGGGGGGACTGAAGAGGTGTCTCAGCCATCTGATGGGGGGGCTGAAGAGGAGGCTCAGCCATCTGATGGGGGGGCTGAAGAGGCGGCTCAGCCATCTGATGGGGGGACTGAAGAACCTTCCATGCCCCCACACTACCTGTGGTTGAACGTGACCGAGCCCCCACCCAGCCTGGAATCCATGACCACGCCTCCCCCATTGGAGTCCATCGAGTTCAGGACAGGTACCCCCAGCCCAGACCTGCAGCTCGGCCCTGGGGGCTCCTCCACCACCCACAGCAGCAGCAGCAGCAGCAGCATCACCATCAGGGGTGGAGCCCCAGAGGGAGCCACCCGTGAAAGCCGCCTCCGAGCTGGGCAGCCTGAGGGTGGCACCCCAGCCCCTCCCTCTGCCAACAGCCAGGGCCGGCCGGGGTTGGCTAGAAGGGCCTTCCGAGCCTTCTTAAGATTCACATGCTGTGGGTCACCCACCATCAAGATTCGTTTTAAAAAGAAGAAAGTCCATCCACTATAGTTTTTAAAATTGTGGATCAAGGCAAGGGCCACAGTCAACTCGAAGGTGCGGAGCTCCAGGAAGGCCGGGCGCGTGGTGCTGGAGACGACCCAGAGGTCGGGAGCGGTGCCAGACACACCCGCTGCGTGTGCAGGTGAGAGGACTTGGTCCAGCCGAGGAGGGAGGCGTGCACACTGCGGAGGCGTCCTCTGCTCGGTGAAAGGTTTGTGATGCAGGAAACGAGACACAGAGTCCAGGCGATGAAAAGGGGGGGAGGTTTTAATCTTGCGGTCCCGAGGGTGGGCCAGGGAAGTTCGTGCCAAAAAGGGGGCTTAGGTACTTCCTTTATACAACTGTTTAGTGAGGGGAGGGTGGAGGGCATGAGAGGTGTGGGATTCCTGCCTTGGGCAAGGGTCTGGGAAGGCGCCCGTTATCTTTGTCACCATCTACCTTGCAGATGCTTGCATGGCTGTGGACTTCGCCCTGCCTCAACCTAACACTCAGGACTCACATCAGGAGGGTATCCAGCAGCGCCTTCTTTCCCAAAATGCCTGCTGAGCTGGGAAGACTGCATGGCGCCCCCTGGAGGTCAAGAGGAGGGGCTGCCCTCGCTGTGGGTCCACCCCCCAGCCCCCACCTGACTGAAACGTCAGAGACTGGACTTTTTCCTGGTCCCTTTCCTCCCCTGCTCCTTGGCTCCCATGTTGTGGGGCTTCTTATTAAAGCATTTGGTTCTCCCCCCCCAAAAAAATAAAATAAAATAAATCATTGCTTAATCCTATATTTAAGCCTATATTTTTTAACAATAGTTTTAGCTCTTACATTTAGCTCTCATAAATTTTTGTGGAAACTGAACATTTTAAATAATAATAAAAAGGTAATATGTAAATTACTATCACTCCGCTACGCCCACGATTAGGCCAGCAGGAGGCGCAGGGGGCGGGACTCAGGGTGCCTGGGGTGGTGATTGGGCCGGCAGGACGCTGAGCTCGCCTCACCAGTGGCTGCGCGAGCTCAGCGTCTGCGCCATGGCTGTGCTGCGACACAGAAGGGGCCTCTGGGGCAGAGAGCCGGGCTTTGGAGGCCCTGGCTGATGAGGCGGCGAGGGTGGGCAGGCAGCGCGGCTCCCGGGGGAGGAGTCTGGCGGCAGTTGGGCCGCAGGAGCGTGCAGCGGTGTCCTCAGAGGACACGGGTTTCCATGCAGCCCGGGCCGCCCGAGGGAGGGCTCATGAGGGAGCAGGAAGGCAGAGGAGGCAGTGGCGGCCCCAGCCTTCCTGGGAAGGAAGCGAAGGCAAGACCCTGGCCTGGGCTCTGGCTGACAGAGGACCACACCCCCGCCCCGCCTCGCCCTAGGGGCCCAGGGACTTCAGAGCTGCCGGCCACACCGGGTCCTGACCAGCGGACAGACAGCTACATGTGCATGATTTAATCATGCACTGGGCCTCTAGTTTTAAAAAATACAATATGGCAACTCTGAAAATCAGATTTCATCACTCACAGTGTATCGTCACTGCTAGTTTTTTTGTTGCTATTTGTTTAGTGAATTTTATGAACAAATTCTGTAAAGCCTGTATTCCTTGTGTGTGGTCACTGGATCCTCAGCTTGGTTAGCTAAGTGGTCAACTAGTGACTGGATAAAGATTGCTCAAATGCCTGGAAGTAGTAAGTCCACCAGCTATTGTGGAGAGGCTTTGGGTGCATGTTGAGGCACATCTTCAACCCTCAGGCACTTAACTCTTTTTTTAGCCTTTACTTACTAGTACTGCTTCTGCAGAGCTACAAGGTCAGCCAGACGTGAAAGATTAGGACCGTCTCTGGTCTTTCCTGAGTAGCACACATGCATGTGACCATCTAGATTCCCAGTCATTCAACCACTGAGCCACCCCAGCCAGGCTAAGTTTTTCAGCTTTAATTTTTAAAATTATTTTTTCCAATTGTTATTGCTGTCCCAGGAAGTTGCAGTTTTAAACAAGTGCTGCTGATAACTTTCTCCAAATGTCCCAGGACAAGGGCTATACACACTAAGCTAGTTTTGTCAGGTTTGTATGGCTAATATGGACCTGCATGGAGTTTTGAAAAAAGTAATTTTGACCATCTTTTTACATACAGAAGCTATTAAATTTTTAGAGTCAATACCATCAATCTTTTCCAATATAATAGACAAAAATTATTTTCTATCTCAGATTCATATATTTACCTTTCTCTAGCTGTCTTGTAATGTCATATTTATGAAACATGAATTTTGGGGGTAAAATAGGACAGGTTTAGGAAATATTAGAAGGAAATTAAGAGGACCATGGAGGAAAGCAGGGCTGCAGAGCAGCAGAAGGTATATTTCCATAGAATAGGGGAGCTGGAAAGCTGCAACAAGTATATTCCATAGACTGAGGAGACTGGGAACAGCAAAAGGTCTATATTTACAAAATAAAGAGAAGGAAGCCCTTCATTCAGAAGGAGGAGAAGAAAGCCCAAAGGGAATAGGAAAACAATAGGGAAGGAGGGTGAGGGGAGAGAACCTCACAAGTGAGGTTCAACCTTTGAGCACAGGAGTTACTATAGTAACCAGTCTAAGGTAATAGTGACCAATCAGAGAGGATATCAAGGTACCAGGATGGGCAGCCTTTATAAGCCATAGGGAAAGGAACCCAGTGGGACCCTTTTCCCCCTCCCTGCGTGGGAGTCCATTCTGTGGGACTCTTTCCCTCTCCCCATGTGGGAGTCTGTACTTGTTCTTCAATAAATGTCCACCTTTATTATACCACTTTCTGTCTGTGGATTCATTCTTCAATTCCGGCGGACAAAGAATCTGTGTTCCGGTCCAAAAATTCTGTATCATTTAGAGTCATTATTTTGTAGTAGTTTTTTTCAAATTGTTAATCAACTCTCTGAGAACCCTTTTATGAAAAAAAAAATATTTCCTTTCCCTACTGATTTGAATTTCCACCTTTTTAAAATACACTTTTTGGGCTCTTTATTTCCTTACAGAGATCTGTTTGTCAATCTGCACATAGGTATAAAGCCATTTGTTATTGTAAAATTAAAATATTATAATATTGCACAACACAAATGCTCCCCTCCTTTACTTTCTGTTTTTGGAAATTTCTTGTGGTTTTTATCCTTTTGCTATTACAGATAATTTTTAGATTCATTTTTGTTAAAACTTGCCTCCAAAGTAAAATATGAGAATTATAATCTGTACTCTTTTGTAATTACATTAAACTTAAAAGTTAATTTAAGGAAATTGAAATTTGGTAATATTACATCAGCAAATACATGGGTATATTAATACCATTCCATTTATCCTCATTTATTTTATAGCACTCAGTGAAATTTTATAGGTTTTTTTCCTTCAAATAGATTGAAATTACTTTGCATATTTACCTTTAGGTAGTTTATATTTTATTATTATTGTGAATATCTTCTTTTTTGCTGTACAGATTCTAAGTATATTTCTATTATAAGTACAATTTTGTTTAATGTACATTTTTAACTTGATTATTTGTTCTTGATGGACATTTCTGTAATGTGCATATAATGATACTACTTAGGTTCCTTTCCATAAGTGCATTCATTCTTTATAGCAATTTCATTTGTCAGAATTTCCAGAACAATATTAAATATCAGTGGTATTAGTAAATCTTCTCCCTTATTCCTAACTTTAATAAGAATGTCCTTCTCATTTTACATTCACAAATAGCATTGTCTCTTGGTTTGAGTTAGGTTTTTCCATAACAAATTAAGGGAAATTCCTTCTTTTGGAATTTATGATTTCAAGAATTATTAATGAATATTTACTTTTAGCTTTTGAAAATCTGTAGAAATTCTCATATTTTTTCTTCTTTTACATATTATATTAGATTTCCTGGGGTAAAACATTTTTAATTGGTTTAATAAACTATTTGTTCATGGTGCATCACTCTTTAATACACCACTAGATATAATAACTTAATAGATTTTATTTAGAATTATTACTTCTCACTATGAGTGAGATTGATTTGTAGGGTGTTGTTGTTTTTTTCAGTATCATTTTTGTTACATTTTGGTATCAGGAATAGGCTGGCCTTGAAAAACAATCGCAATGGTTTTCTTCCTTTGTTTTACAACAGTGTATATGCAATGGGAATTTTTATTAAAACTTTGAAAAAGTTACTTGGAATAAAACCCTGGGCTTAAAGTCTCTTTCAAAAAACAATTCTCTGATAGCATTTTGAATTTGTTCCTTAAGTATTACTCCATTGGGTTTAGTCAATTTCAATTATTTGTATTTTCCAAGAATTTTAATTGCTCGTTTAGTCAATTTTAAGTATTTATGTTTTCCAAGAATCAGAGGAATCATACGATGACCTCACTCCAGGATTATAACAACTATTTACCAAAAACTCCCATTTCTGACGGACTCCAAACATAAATAATTACCGTATTTTCCGGCGTATAAGATGACTTTTTAACCCAGGAAAATCTTCTCAAAAGTCGGGGTTGTCTTATAAGCCTGGTGTCGTCTTATAGGGCGGGTGCTGAAACTTCAGAGTGGGACTGGAGAATCTGCAGTGGCCACATAAGGTGGGGGGAGCTCAAAAACCGCCGCACTCCATTCATTTCAATGGAGCCGGATGGAGACCACAAGTGTCTCTAGTGGGCTCCTTTTTGTGCCGCATCTGGTCTCAGTCCGGCTCTATTGAAATGAATGGAGTGCGGCCGGGTGCTCGCTGCATATGGTGGGGATGAGGCCGAGGCCGTTTTTGAGTTTCTAACTCTCCAGGGACTTGCCTGGCACTTGCTCTCTCTCTATTGTTTGTTATCTTCCTCCTATCATCATCAGTTCCAGTTTGGTTGACAGCTTAGAAAACAAACAGCATGGCAGCTCACATGGGTTTATTGTCTTATCCTTCCTTTCAGCTTTAGAGTGAATTAGGAAAAGTTTAATCTACTTGCACTGTTGTATGTTTACATGTTTGATGACAAACAGCCTTATGTTTATAAGGGACAGTTTTCCTGCTAAGTACCTGCATGTCATAAGCCAGGGGTCCTCAAACTTTTTAAACAGGGGCCAGTTCACTGTCCCTCAGAGAGAAGGAGGGGAGTCGGAGAGTGTGGCACATTCCACACATGCGCACTGCGGGCCCGGGATGAGTCGGCTGCTAAGCAGGACAGGCAGCGGAGGCAAAAACACCCGGCGGGCCGGATAAATGTCCTCCACAGGCCGCATGTGGCCCGCAGGCCATAGTTTGAGGACCCCTGCCTTAAGCCAAAGACTAATCCAGAGCAAGGCCCTAACTCTTCAGTTCTATCAAGGCTGAGAGAGATGAAGAAGATACAGAAAAAATGTTTGAAGCCAGCAGAGGTCAGGAAAGAAGCCCGTAACATAAAAGTTCAAGGTGAAGCTCCAAGTGCTGATATAAAAGCTGCAGCAAGTTATCCATGAGATATAGCTAATGAAATGAGATATAATTAATGAAAGTGTCTACACTAAACAACAGATATTCAATGTAGATGAAACAATCTTATATTGGAAGGAGAGCCATCTAGGACTTTTATAGCTACAGAGAAGTCAATGCCTGTCTTCAGAGCTTTCAAGGACAGGCTGACTCTCTTTTTAGGGGTTAATGCAACTAATGACTTTCAGTTGAGGCCAGTGCTAATTTTCCATATCAAAAATTCTGGGGCCCTTAAAAATAATGCTAAATCTATTCTGCCTCTGCTCTATAAATGGAACAACAAAGCCTGGATGGCAGCACATCTGTTTTCAACATCTACACTAATAAAAGAGTAAGATGCAAATTGACCGTACCTTCACGACGCCCACCAGCCAATCAGGAGTATGCAAATTTACCCAGCAAAGATGGCAGGTTAATTTGCATACACAGGCGCCAAGTGGCTGGGGACTGGGCGGGACACTTGCCATGGTGACTACACACGCATTCTGCACTGCCCCAACCACTCCGGGCCTCTGGGCAGCATGGGAAGGCGGAAAGGTGGCTCCAGCCAGAGCGAAGGCTTTGGTGGCAGCCAGGGGAAGGAAGGCTCATTCTTGCATGAATTTTCATGCATCAGGCCTCTAGTTATTTACTGAATATTTTAAGCCCACTGTTGACAGCTGATGCAAAAAAAAAAAAAATGCCTTTCAAAATATTGCTGCTGCTTCTTTTTTTTTTTTTTAATATATTTTATTGATTTTTTACAGAGAGGAAGGGAGAGGGATAGAGAGTTAGAAACATCGATGAGAGAGAAACATTGATCAGCTGCCTCCTGCACACCTCCTACTGGGGATGTGCCCACAACCAAGGTACATGGCCTTGACTGGAATCGAACCTGGGACCTTTCAGTCCACAGGCCGACGCTCTATCCACTGAGCCAAACCGGTCAGGGCCAAAATATTGCTGCTTCTTGACAATGCACCTGGTCATGAACCCAAGAGCTGTGACAGGTATGTACAATGAGATTAATGTTGTTTTCATGCCTACTAACATAATATCCCTTCTGCAGCTCATGGATCAAGAGTAATTTTGATTTTCAAGTCTTATTAAGAAATATAGTTCACTAGGGGCCCAGTGCATGAATTCATGCACCTTAAAAGGAACTGTGGGCTGCGAGGCTGCAGTAGGCACAGGGGAAGGTCTCAGCCCATCCTCCGCGCCCCTGCCCGGCCCTTTCCGCCACAGCCCCTGGTCCCGTCTGCTGGTAGTGCCCCTCTGCTGCTGCTCCCAGGCACACCCACTGATAGCACAGAGCCACTGGAGCTGCCGCCAGCAGCGGGTGTGAGTGGGGCCGGCGCCATCAGTGGGTTCAAGCCCCGATCACCCCTCAGGAGCAGTGGAAGGTGGAGAAGCCCTCAGGTGTGATCAGGGCCGGCAGCTGTCACTCGCACCCGCTGACAGTGCTGAGTAATTGGGACCCAGCTGTGGCTGCGAGCGGGGCCAGCGCCAGCAGCAGGTGAGAGTGCTGGTTGGGACCGCAGTGCACAGGAGCCAAGAATTTTCAGTAACCACCAGAGGCTCGCCCTGATGACAGCGACCAGTGCCCCACCTTGGTCTGAGGCCCCCGCTCACCTGCTCCACCATCCCACTGCGGCCAACACCCACATGTTCCACACACACCCCCTGATGGTCAGCGCACATCATAGTGACCATTTTTCGGTTGTTCTGGTTGTTCCACTGTTCGGTCTATTTGCATATTAGCCTTTTATTATATAAGAAGGCGATAGCTGCCATAAACAATGATTCCTCTGATGGATCTGGGCAAAATAAACTGAAAACTGCTGGAAAGAATTCACCATTCTAGATGCCATTAAGAACACTGCTGATTCGTTTTTTTAAAAAAAAGGTCAAAATATCAACATTAACGGAAGTTTGGAAGTCTTTGATTCCAATTATTATGAATGACTTGAGGGGCTCATGACTTCAGTGGAGGAAGTAAAAGCAGAAGTGACGGAAATAGAAAAGGAACTATAATTAGAAGTAGTGCCTGAAGATGTCACTGAATTGCTGAAATCTCATGATAAAACATTCACAGATAAGGAATTGCTTCATATGGATTGGCAAAGAAAATGGTTTCTTGAAATGGATTCTACTCCTGATAAAGATGCTGTGAAGATTGTTGAAATGACAACAAAAGATTTAGAATATTACATAAGCTTAGTTGAAGTAGTGGCGGCGTTTGAGAGAAATTATTCCATTTTGAAATTATGCTCTCAAACAAAATTACATGATATAATCATTTGTGAATGGGTCAAGCAATACAGCAAACTTCAATATTGTTTTATTTTAAGAAATTGCCATAGCCACCCCAACCTTCAGCAACCACTAACCTGACCAATCAGCAGCCATCAGCATTGAGGCAAGACCCTTCACCAGCAAAAAAGATTATGACTTGCAAAAGGCTTAGATGATAGTTAACATTTTAGCAATAAATATTTATAATTAAGGTATGTACATTGTTTTTTAAGACACAATTTTATTGCACACTTAATAGACTACAGTATAGTGTAAATATAACTTTTATATGCATCAAGAAACCAAAAAATGGTGTGACTCTCTTTATTGGGTTATTTACTTTATTGCAATGGTCTGGAACTGAACCCACAATATCTCTAAGGTACACCTATATAAAGCCAACAAACTAACACAGCTGATCACTCCTATTCCCAGGTAAATTTAGAATGAACTATGTGTGAATAGTTATCATTTATCTTCAGAACATATAGATAATGTGTTGTATCTGCTTGCTTATAAAAAAGTAAGAATTCTGTCTTTTTAATCTCTTAGCAGAGAGCCTGTAATGTGCATCACATTCAAGTTTATATTTATTGAAAAATAAAGAAGTGTTTTCTTTCTCTAATCCCTCTATGTAGAGGTTTTCTGGATTGGGAGAAAATTTTGTTTTTAATTATATTTCCCCAATAGGGAAGAGGCATTTGCTCAACCACATTTGTCTTAGTTCTAGCTGGTCTCTCCATTCATCTGACACTTTTTATTTCATCTGATACTTCAGTATGTCTGCCATGCTAGTGATCTCCTGCGGTATAAATATGTCATCATCCCATGCCTGGTGGGACTGATCAAGCTGCCTTTGCTGTCCTATCTTGACTGTCAGTCCTTTGCCTGCTCAAGAGTGCTGTCTCCCCAAGCCAATGTCCACATGAGTTCAAGAGGCCACAGGCATTGTGAAGCCTCCTGGGAACCTTGTAGACGGTCTTCAATCTCACACCTAGTCATGATTAGGACATGCACATCTTGGGAGGGCAATGTTACTACTAATTCTATGAGAGAAATATAATTATCTTTATTTTATAGACCATAAAACTAAGGCTCAGAGAGTTAATTTACTTTCCCAAAGTCACGTGGCTACTAAGTAGCCGAGATGAGATTTAAATTCAGTTCCGTCTGACTCTGAAGACTGTGTTCCTTCTATCATTCGCTGAGTAAGAGTAACATCGGAAATATTCAGAAGATTTTCATTCCCTCTTTCACAGAATACCTCCTCAATCTCTCAGAAGGCACCTGGAGCAAAGAATATTCTTACATCAACATGATTTCTCCTTCACTGTTCTGACATTGAAGATAATATTTAAAAACATACCCTTGATAGAAATTTATTTCTTAAGCTCCAGTTTATCCAGATAGACTGAACTATAAAGCATTATTTTAAGAAAGTTCATTGATGATTTCCTCACCAATCATTCCCCCTATGAATGAACATGACAAAGATAAATATGAGCCCCCAAAAAGGTAAGTTTTAGGACTGGAGCATGTGTGGATATATTGGCCTAGCAAGTCTTGGCTCACTGCGTCACCCAGAGAATAAAGTACTGCACTTCCCACTAGAAAAACTGTACTGTTCAACCTGTGCGGTTCTTCTATAATTTGCTATAAGATCTGAGTCTGGTTATACAGACACATCTCTTACTATTCTATTTAGCTGCTCAAATAAATATATATTAATATTTGCAGAAAAACTAACATCTCCCTCTTAAGATGTCTTCATCAAAATTACCCAGAAATCTAAGGCTGATTCAGACTGAAAGGCATTGGTCCAGTTTCCCAAATATCTCCTAACCCACAGGAAAGAACCATTATGTACTTGTATATCTACTGTGGCTCTACACAGTCTGAGGGTCACCTGTCCACAGCTAATATGATGTCTTTGCCAATTCAGTTTCTGTTAATGTTCTTAATGCTCCAGTTCTTAAAGGTGGTAGCTCTTTTAGTTCATAATCTCATGTTTAGGCATTTTTTCCCTGAGGCAGATTGGATTTGGAGGGACTTCTTGTCTCAGCTATCACTGTACAAAATGGACCTCCAACCACTTACTAAGGTTATTCATTCCACCTAAACTCATAGTGATTTGCCCTGTGGGGTCTTTGGAGGTCCTTTCTTGTAGGAAGACTTTAGGGACTCTAGTTGGAAAAATGTCAACTTAATTTCTAATGAGTAGCTCTGTATCCCAAATAGTACTATGAGGGTCTTTGTCACCATACCGTGTGGGCTTGGGAAGCTTTTGCCTTATATATAATTTTAGGATGAAAGGTAAATACCTTTCCATAAATAACTTCTTCAGTCTGATGGGCTACCTCCATGTTGAACAATGAAGAAAGTGACATAATTATTAATTAAATGAAATTTCAGATATTCTCAACTAATTCTTTCTTATCCTTAGAGAATTGAGAATGTTTTAAAAGTCCCTTCTAATAATTTTAAGGATCATTAATTAAACAAGAATTAAGAGAATAAATTGTTATCTTCAATCTCAGAATATTATTCTATCTGGTTAAATGAGTTAAGGAACAGTATCCTACAAAAGTGTGCCAAAAGAGAGAGAGAGAAAGAGATAGAGAGAGAGAGAGAGAGAGAGAGAGAGAGAGAGAGAGAGAGAGAGGCTACTTTCATTAATGCTTTGGAGTAGTTCTAATAAAATATCTTTTATTTTGAAACAATCTTTAAGTTACACAAATGATTCAGAGTTCCAGTTTACCTATTACCTAGCTTCCCCTACAGTTAACATTGTACCTAGTCATAGTACCATTATGAAAACTAAGATATTAACATCAAAACAATATTACCAGCTAATCTAAAGACTTTATTCAATTTTTTCAATTGTCCCACTAATGCCTTTGTGATGGTTCACAATCTAATCCAGAATCCCACAAATATCTCCCAATATGATGTATTTTCTCAATCTCTGTCTTTCATGACCTTGCCATTTTGAAGAATGTTATTATTTTATAAAATGTCTCTCAGTTTTGTAGTTAGAATAATTTTTATAACACTTACTTTTGGCAAAACTATCACAAAAGTGTTATTTGTAGAACTGCTACTATCCCCCTTCACAGTGCATCATATCAGAGGTATAGGACGAGTATATAATTTATAACTGGTATGTTAACTTAATGACTTCATTAAGTTAGTATCTACCAAAGATAGACACTATAAAAAATACTGATATATCCTGTTATAATTAATCCTAATATATAAAAACCCAGGATCCATAACATCCAAAACAATCGAAGGCTCGACCGACCGGAAGTCGAGCAGTGACCCAGCAATGACTGCCGAGGGGGATACGGGTCAGGCCCGAAGAGAGTCCTGGAGAGAGAAACAGGGTCTGATTTTTAGCCTCCGTGGCAGCTGTTGATCAGCCCTTGCCTCTCTCTTTCTCTCGAGGCCTGGCCAGCAGCCACGCCTCTCTTTCTCCCCTTTCTCTCGGGCCACCGCTGGGGCTGCTGATCTGCTGAGCCTCTCTGATCAGATCCGTTGATAGGCTTGGAGGTGCTGACTGGCATAGAAACCGACCGATCAGAACAAAATGTGGGTGAAGTGTGAGGAGCCAATGGCTGCCTAGGAGGCAGAGCTTTTGAGGCTGACTGGCATAGAAACTGACCAATCAGAACCTAATCTGGGTGAACTACAAAGGCAGAGCCTAAGGTGGGGGCTGAGGAGGGGTTTTAAGGGCAACAGCTTCTTGGTGTAAGGTGTAAGAAAGCGTTTTAATTTTTTAATGACCACTTTGGCAGAATAGTGCATATGGCTGGCTATCAGTCCAGATATAGGGATTATGTATTTTTGTCTGCCAAGAGCATCTCCTCCTGCTGAAAAAGACTCCCCCCGCCATTTATGCAATCCTATCCTATATAATCTATCTATACCCGTGGTCGGCAAACTGCGGCTCGCGAGCCACATGTGGCTCTTTGGATCCTTGAGTGTGGCTCTTCCACAAAATACTACGGCCTGGGTGAGTCTATTTTAAAGAAGTGGCATTAGAAGAAGTTTAAGTTTAAAAAATCTGGCTCTCAAAATAAATTTCAATCGTACTGTTGATATTTGGCTCTGATGACTAATGAGTTTGCCTACCACTGATCTATACTACTAAAAGGGTAATATGCTAATTAGACCGGGTCAACCGGCCATCTTCCAGATGTCCGACTTCCTTCCAGAGGAAGCCATGGTGGTGGGGGCCGAGGCAGAGGCTGTTAGGGGTGATTAGGCCAGCAGGGGAGAGCAGTGGGGGGCGAGATCAGGCCGGCAGGGGAGGGCAGTTAGGGGAAAGATCAGGCTGGCAGGCAGAGGGATTAGGGGCAATAAGGCAGGCAGGCAGAGGCAGTTAGGGGCGATCAGGCAGGTAGGCAGGTGAGCGGTTAGGAGCCAGTGGTACCAGATTGCGAGAGGGATGCCCGACCTCCTGGGGGATCAGTCCTAAACCAGCGGTTGTACATCCCCCAAGGGGTCCCTGTTTGGAGAGGGTGCAGGCTGGGCTGAAGAAACCCCACCCTCATGCATGAATTTTGTGCACTGGGCTACTAGTATATAATAAACATATAATCAACAAATATAATAAATATACTTCTTTGAGATCATATAAAAGTTTCTCTTCATAATTTTTCCCATTCATTTTAGCACCCATCTCTGATTCTTGCCTGCAATATTTATTATTATGGTGTTTGTCAAAGAGTGTTTTTGCTGTTTCTAGTGTTCCTTTTACATTTAACTAATAACATTTCTACTGTAAAAAAAAAAAAATCTGTCCTTTCACCCTCATTTTGTTTTTCATTTATATATTTACTACTAGAGGCCCGATACACTAGGGGGAGGGGGTTTCCCTCAGCCTAGCCTGCGCCCTCTCTAATCTGGGACACTTTGGGGGATGTCCAACCACTAGACATCCCTCTCACAATCCGGGACTGCTGGCTCCTAACAACTCGCCTGCCTGCCTGCCTGATTGACCCTAACCGCTTCTGCCTGCCAGCCTGATAGGCCCCTAACTGCTCCCCTGCCAGCCTGATTGATGCCTAACCACTCCCCTGCCGGCATGATTGACATGTAACTGCTCTTCTGCCGACCTGGTTGCCGCAACTGCCCTACCCTGCTGGCCAACTTGTGACAATGTGGGGGTGTCCATCTTGTGGCAGCCATCTTGTGATGATGTGGGGCAGCCATCTTGTGACATGAGGGCATGATGGTCCATTTGCATATTACCTCTTTATTATATAGGATATTCTATGGACTCATAGATATTTAATGCATTATATGGTTTATAACACATTATTATATTTATGTTTCTCAAAGTATTCCAGATGTGGCCATTAAAAATCCTTTTGTGTAAACATCTATATCCTTTCAATAAGTTCCTATCATTTTTTAAGCACTTCATTATTTTCTAGCACAACAAAATATTCTAGGATCATTTGTGTACTTCTCTTAATTCAATGTTGGATTTATTTCATTGGTACTAAGTTGTCATCGTTTTCCAGCCTATTCTTTTTTTAAATTAATTTTTATTATAGGGAGAGAAAGAGATCTAAACATCAATGATAACAGAGAATCATTGATCAGCTGCCAACTGAAGGCCCCCCACTGGGGATCAAGCTCACAACCCAGGCATGTGCCCTTGACCAGAATCGAACCTGGGACCCTTTAGTCCTCAGGCTGATGCTGTATCCACTGAGCCAAACCAGTCATGGCTCCAGTCTATTCTTGACAGAGCTAGAATATTTAAGTGGATAGATAGATGTATTATCTATACTTATGTACATATATAAGTATACAAGTCTACACACATACAAATATTTACATCATCCATGTGCAAGTGTACATGTGTGTATATCTATACATACAGAAAACTAGTCATTTATATGTATATATGCATGTATTCATGTATGCATATACATATACATCTATATCTCACTCTATGTATGTATGTATATATAACATATATATATGAGAGAAAGAGAAAAAAGAAAGTGGGAGAGTGAGAGACAGGTAGGCAGTAAGGGAGTTCATTCTAACCTATCCTGTTTCCTTATTTAGGATGTCTTTTCTTTGAGTGAGAAATACAGTCCCAATTATTTAATATATGTGTACTTATTTGCTCAGTCTTGATACATATCCTATCTAATAAAGAGGGAATATGCTAATTGATCCTCACACCATTGCAAAGATGGCGGCACCCACAGCCAATAAGGTAATATTCTAATTGACTGCCCCACCCTCAAAGATGGCAGCGCCCATAGCCAGAAGATGGCAGTGCCCAGTCCCCTCAGCCCCACTGGGGCAGCAGGTGTGCGGCAAGGCCGGGCCTGGCTTCAGGTGATCCCAGCCACTCCACACACCTGCCTCTAGAGTCCTCCAGTGCCCTCAGCTCCCCAGCTGCTCAGGGCCTGCCCGAGGCGCAGGCAAGCCTCAGATGGCAGCTGCCCAGCTGCCCAGGGCTGGCCCGAGGTGCAGGCAAGCCTCGGATGGTGGCTGCCCAGCCGCCCAGGGCCGGCCTAAGGCTCAGGTAACCAGGGCTGGCCGAGGCTTGTGCTGCTGGCAGTGGCAGCAGCAGAGGTGTGATGGGGCGTCACCTTCCCCTGATCGCCGGGTCGCCTTCCGCCCCTGAGGGCTCCCAGACTGTGAGAGGGGACAGGCCGGGCTAAGGAACCCCCCCTACAGTGCATGAATTTTCATGCACCAGGCCCCTCTAGTATGTATTTGTGTGTGTGTGCGTGTGCGTGTATACACACACACACACACACACACACACACACACACACTGAGTGGCCAGACTATTATGATCTCTGAACATATAATAATCTGGCCATTCAGTGTATATCCTATATAATAAAAGGCTAATATGCACATTGTCCCCTCAACCAGGAGTTCGACAAGCAAGCAGGCTGGCAAACCACCCATGTCCCCTCACCCTGGCCAGGCTGGCCAGACCCCACCCATGCACGAATTCATGCACCAGGCCACACACACACACACACACACACACACACACACACACTGAGTGGCCAGATTATTATGCGTTCAGAGATCATAATAATCTGGTCACTCAAAACATATAATATATATATATATATATATATATATATATATATATATATATATATATATATAATTTATTTATTTCAGAATTGATGCCCCTAGACCTTGAGAAACAAGTTTAATATTTTTATAATACATATTTTGAAAGATAGATATATGTTGGTGCAGTTCCATTCTTGGTGTTTCTCTATTGTTTTGGGAGGAAATATTAAGAGATATGGACCTAGGCAGCCATCTTTGCCTTAAGATATCAGAAGTCCTCACTTGTAACATTTTATGCCATATATAGTCTTTTCCACCTTCTTCCAGTAACATTAAAACTTTGCCCAAAATATTTTACATTGTGGCACATAAGAACAAATGGCCTAGGAACAATCTATACTTTGTTCTCACCTTCTCACAGCTGAACATCCTGGGGTTTTCCCCATCTGTCTATCCATGTTATTTTAATCCACCTCAAGGCAATGGTTATTAACAGCTTAGGGCAAAAAAATGAGAGCCATGTGTTCAATCAGGCATGGCCATCAGCACTTACACAGATAATGCTGAATTGCTCAATGTCTAGTTCTAGCCAGACAAATGTTTCCATTACAATGTTGAAAGTTGTTTGCATTGTAAGTAGCTAATTATAAGATGCCTTAGGTTTTCCTTAATGTTTTTTTTCTATTGAAAGAGAATGCTTGGTTTCTGACCATAAATATTGGTTATATTTGTGTCTTAAGTTAGCTTATTTCACACAATATAAAAATCTTCAACAGTATATCTCTGGGCAACAAATCCCCACTGCTCACACATACAGAACTTTCAACACACACCACGCAAATGTATGCTTTCTTTTTTTAAAAAAATATATTTTATTGATTTTTTACAGAGAGGAAGGGAGAGGAATAGAGTTATAAACATTGATGAGAGAGAAACATTGGTTAGCTGCTTCCTGCACGCCCCCTACTGGGGATGTGCCCGCAACCAAGGTACATGCCCTTGACCAGAATTGAACCAGGGACCCTTCAGTTCACAGGCCAATGCTCTATCCACTGAGCCAAACCAGTCAGGGCAAATGTATGCTTTCTTAAAGTAAGGCAATGTACTAGTATGAAAATATTTTAAAAGATTTGTATAGATGTAAAAACCTTTAGTAAATACTATGCACATGTCAAAGCTTATGAAGAAAACTGCAACTTGTCATGTGCCACATTTGGAAACTACTTCCAAAACTTTCTTTACTGAATAATGAACAAATGTTCAATATTCAAGCAGTACCTGTCAATTTGTCTGTAAAATAAATTAAATAAATAAGTGCAGCAAAAGGCTTTCAAAGATTGGAATTTAATATTATAAGTGAGAATACAAAGAATAACAAATAATCAAGTACTTGATTAGAAGCATTATAGAAACAATATGTAAGATGTATTTTAAAAGCTTATTTTAACTAAATAACCTTGAATATCCATATCTTTATGAACTGTTTTTATCAATAGTAGCTGCCCAAAACCTATACATTATACTTCACACATGCTCATTTTTAATCCAATGAGGGGAATCTCACACACACACACACACACACACACACACACACACACACACTGACCTCAGAAATCATCAAATTCATGCAAATATATGAAATGCTTTCTAATCTGAATATTTGCAAAAGTTCATTAAAAGCGTCAAATATAATGGTTTCTTGGGATGTATAGGTTACAGTATGGCATTCACATTGCTATACTGGCCCTCATTAGAGGAAACCAGGATGTGCAAAGAAAACTATTCTTAGCCTGGTTTCCCAGGGAACCAAAGTGCATGAATTTCCTATGTGTCAGTCTGTTTCTATCAAAACCATGTGATCTCATGGGCATAAAGCAAAGTTATTTAAAACTGGAAACACAAAATCCAAACTAAGCAAATTTTCACTAATTTAAAATTTGTGTGGTCATTAGGTAATATCAAGTGACTAGCACTCATGGTTTAAAATTATTCATTGATTGTGTTCGCTCCAGCAGCACATATACTAAAATTGGAACAAAACAAAAAAATAAAATTATTCATTGATTAAGCCTCTGGCCAGGATTACTACCTATAGCCATGCTAGTTGTGCACTACAGACTTCCAAGGCGGGTATTCACATAGATTACAGATACATGGTGTCCATTGTGTTTTGCAGTGCACAACCTATCCAACCCCAGATACAGTGGACCTGCAATCTGATAGCATCACCCAGAATAAATCAGTCAGTTTCATCCAAAAACCAAGATGAAAAACTCAATAACAAATTCAGTTAATTTCAGACATGTCTGAATAAGAAACCAAATGTTCAAAACCAAAAATTCAGCTTCTGTGAACAGCTAGACATGCAATACATTGTAAATTTCTGTTAAAAATCAGTTTGGGATATGTGTTAAGTGACTAATTAATCAATTACTTTAAATATTAACTGCAACTGGTTTATAAAATATGTTCATTTATGCATTTATTTAATAAAAAGCAATTGAGCCTTTACATGTACACTAGTTTCACCTGTAATATGCAAAAAATCAGAAACAAAGCTTGTTTCCAGCAGCATTCTCCCTCCCTGTACTGGAGGCTGAGAACACTACATGGTCTCTCATTCCAATGTTAAAGTAGTTATAACTATTTAATTATATAAATTATATAATTATATAAATATCTAGCCAATTAAATATCTCCTGGGCACAATGGGAAATTAATGTTGGCCTAAAAAGTGGAAGGGGTTTTATTTTGCTTTCTCTTGTTACTGTTTTCAAATATATAGAACTCACCCTACACTAACCTAATCAATAAACATGTTATCTTCACAAAACATTAGAATATTGAGAGTTGTTACAGAATAAGATGGGCTAAATAAGAAAAAATAGCAGCAGCTATATTGTTTGAGACAAGAAGCAAAGTAATGAAAATAGAGGTGGCCTAAAATGGAAAACCTTAACTAGAAAGCCTGAGATGGAAATTGTCTTGTGAAAAATGTAAAGAGATAAAAATTCAACACTATCTCAAGACATTCAGTTCAGGTGGGAAAGAGAATAAACCTGAAATGACAGAATTCCTATATAATTTAGCCATTCATTCTGGTTCATTGAAGGGAAACGTGATATTACAAGACAGGTGAAGGTAATGGGCTGTGTGATTAGGAGCCTGCAGGATCAAAGGAATAGCTAATGTTTTGAGTATCTGATGAAAAAATACCATACTACATGCGCTTGATATTGCTGATTAAAAGTTGAAAGGGAAGTCTGATTACCGTTGTGGTTGTATTCCAAGTAGAGTTGTTTTGTGACTAATGGGATACCACCAAAGATTCATGGAAATAAAATTCAAGGCCCATTTCTCTAGTTACTCCATGCATATAGTGAACAAGTAGGTAACTGGGCCCTGTAATAAAAGTTCACTACAGAAGTCACTGAAATGGACAAGACTGAAGAATGAGAGCACATGGAAGATATACTAATCAGTCATTCAAAAAGCTGACAACTGTCAGATCGATAGTGGGACTCATCAAAGATCCATGATGGCTTAATCTATGGAAAACAACAATCATCTATCCAGTCTCTCTCAGAAGAAAAATCAGCTCTGACATAAAATTCGTCTTATTAAGAGAGGTTCTCTTGAGAATCATATTGTTACTATTGCATGTGAATATGTCTGGGAAATCTTATGGATTCCTAGACATCCCAGGAAAAAAAGCATAAAATCTAGATGGCCCTTTACCTCCACTGAAGCAGAAAAGTCTTCCCTCAACTTCAGTGTGAAGTAGTAGTTGAGGGTCCCCACATTATCTTTCAAGGACTTCAGTAAACTAGGTACTAGAGGAGAGGAGTTGGGGTGTTGTGGGAACCACACCAGGTCCCAGGATAGTCAAGGCCAATGGGAGCACAGAGGCCTTGTTATCAATACACCAGAATGGCCAAAGGCTGCACCGGGCATGAGCCTAATGTGAACATCCAAGGACTCTGAGCCTGGGGATCCTAATCAGGCCAAGATACGATGAATGTGTGCAAGGACACATGGTACACTGTGCCCTTCGGTAGCAATATGATTGATGTAACTATTGGCATGAAGCCTTCTTTGTCTAAATAATGTAAAAGTAGGTTACTGACCAGTCTAGTTGGCTGAGGATGAAGTGTGAAGAAGTCTGCTGGAGAGAGAGCAGCTGGGCAGGAGAGACAGGAGAAGCTGCTGAGCCAGAGAGCTCAGGTGCCACTAGGATGTGAGGCGGTGAGTCTAGGAGGCAGGGTCCAGCTGCTCAAATAATAACTGCAAGTACAGAGACTGATACTGCTTTATGGGAAAGGTATGTATTTACCAGCTGGTGTCTGGCTACCTGCCTGTATGGACTTTGCTGTAAAGGACTGTCTTGTCTGACGGCTATGTGGCCACTGCTTCTGCAATACTCATTCTTATATACCCACAACCTCTTATGGCTTCTCCATCTGTCCCGCTGCCAAGAACTGACCAGTGTCTCTGACAATTGGCAAGCAGAGGATAAAGGAGAAACTTGGACTAAGTTCCGAACAGTTAGTACAGTGGGCAGGGTTCAAGAAGGAACCAGCCCTGATGTAGTCGAATGGGAGAATTCAGAATACATGGATGCACAGCAACTCATTACAACTCAGAACAACAGAGCTCCAGCAACACTCTGGGTGTGCTCTGACAGGAGTAGATAAGGCATTATACCCCATTGTAAAAGCTACTTGTTGACAAATAAACTCATGCCACATGACTCAATGTTATTTTAAATAATAAGTTTATTTTTAATCATATATACTATTGCAATGGCTGGTCCTGATTTATAAAAGCAAACCAAATCTGTGCTTGAAAAAAATAATAGGCTATATTTCCTCTTCTCCTCTGCCCAATCTGTTCTTACCAGAGAAAACACTCAACTGCAAATTTCAAAACTGCTTTACTAGTATATAATGCATTTTATTGTTACTTCATTTTATCTTTCCTCAAAGTGTGGATATCATGTTGATTATGATTGTGGTTGAAAATAAGAGAAACAACTTCCACTGGTTTAAAGAGAAAAGAGGATGCAAAAGGAAAATAAGTAGAAAGGAAAGTGTGGGAGGATATTTTTCATGAGGCAATCATCTATAGTAAGAAAATGTTTGACTTTTAAGTAACCTGAAGACTTTCAGACTCTATGTGGGCTACAGGAAAGGAAAAGAACCAAGAATAGAACATCCTAAGAATCCAAGGGATATGTTCTCTCCATTTCTCATCTCTGGTCTCTCTATAGATCTTTGTACATGAAAGTAAACAGCAGCATCACTGCTCCTGAGCTTGTTTATGTCTTCTCTGTTCAATTGATTCCAGAATCCTGAAAATGAACAGTTGGTTAGCCCAAGTTTGATCAGGTTTTTATTCTTCATAACTAAAGTCAGATGAGACAGGCTGCCTGGAGCCTATTCCTAGGAAAATGTGTTTCCAGTATTTAGGAAAAACAAACTGAACAGAAAAATCAGTGGTTTCCATCAAAATATTACCATTTGTTTGACATATTTCTCATATTTTTTAGAAACTAGTAGCTGGACAAATCTGACATATACTTTGGGAACTTCCTATCCCAGCTCCAAGGAATGAGTATCACTTTCACGCAGAGAAAATAACCTGTCCCAAATAATGTATAAACGGATTTAAACTAAATAAGATATAATTTTTAAAGTTTTATACTAAGCTTCATAAATATGTTTTCCTCAACTCTACTGACAAGAGCCAAAATCAATCAGTCAAAAGTTAAAGACATTGACTGTTTCTTCCTAACATAAAGAATATATTTGCAAGGATGTGTTTGTAATATATTCTCTTTTTTTAACATATTTTTTATTTCAGAAAGGAAGGGAGAGGGAGACAGAGATAGAAACACCAATGATGAGAGAGAACCATTGATTGGCTGCCTCCTACATGCCCCACACTGGGGATCAAGCCCGCAACCTGGGCATGTACCCCTGACTAGAATTGAACCTGGACCCTTCAGTTCACAGGCCGATGCTCTACCCACTGAGCAAAACCAGCTAGGGCTACAATATATTCTTAAGAAAAGTAAGAGGATATCACACCACACACTCTGGCTGATAAAATAACCAGATAAAAACTTTTTTTATCAGCCACCTAGATATCTGTCCTGTTTCCAAATTTGAAGCACTTAAATATTCAACTATATTTCTCAATACCATGTAATGTTTCAAAGTGTGAATGACAATTACATGTAAATATCACTTTCTGATATTTCTACTTTATCATAAAATGTCAGACATCTGTAAGAGGCTGCCAAAAGTGAAGTGAGGGGAAAAATGGAGAAAACCTGTGATTCTCAGATCATAATACTTCAGGCCTTCGGGTGCTGCACTGTGAGCCAAAGACTAAGTTTAACCCCCAGGAAGACTTAGTGATAAGGTGTCACAACAGATTAAGAATGACTAAAACCACACACCTGATTCTAATATTTAGATCTCACATTAAATTATTCAGAAAAAAATAGTCTTCCCATTCAAGAATTTGAAAGAACTAAGGAAATTAAGCATAAAGAATATGTGTCACAAAATGTTATCGGGGAAAGATCAGAGAATTTGAACACATTTTCTATGCCCTAAAAAAGTTAACATCATTGTTTGTAAACAGAAGTCATACTAGAATTAGTGATAAAAGAGAAGATTTTAAAAAGTTAGGAGATAAAAGGTATGGCTTAAATAATTAAAGTTCTGAAAATCACATTAGATAAAATAAATAAAGATACAGGACTTTTATTTTTTAGAAGGTTTTTGATTACTTGTTCCAGTCTGTTCAGATTTTCTATTTCTTCATGATTCAGTATTGATAGGTTGTACAGTCTAGAAATTTGTCCATTTCATCTAGGTTGTCAAATTTGTTGTCCCTTTTATCTTCTTAATGGCATCTTTCAAAAAGTAGTTTATATTTATTATTATGTAAAATTTATGATTTTTTCCTTTATAATTGGTGATTATTTCTTGTCCTATTGAAAACAACTTTGCCTATTCAAGGGTTGTGATTCTTTCTCATAGAAATTCTGTAATTTCTTGTTTTTTTACAGGTATTATAAATTTAACTTTTATGTGATATTTATGATTCATTATAAATTTGTATATAGTATGGGGTAAGAAAATATATATATATTTGGCATACAAATAGCTAGTTGCTCTGGCATTATTTGTTGAAAATTTTAACCTTTCTCTATAAATTCCCTTGGCTTCTTTGTTAAAAAATCAATTGGCCATATTTAGGTGCAGAAAAAGCCTTGGGCCAAACACAGCACTGATTCATGATAAAAATTCCCAATAAACTAAGAAGAGAAAAGGAATTTGTCTGATATTCATATAACGTCTGCATTTTAAATTGATTTTTAGAGAAAGAGAGAGAAAAATAGCAAAGTGAGTTCCAGCTGCCTCCTGCATGTGCCACTACCAGGAACTGAAGATGAGGAATGGAACCAGCGACCTTTCAGTGCATGGGAGGGTGCCCAACCAACTGAGCCACACTGGCCAGGGCTGCATTTCTTTTTTAAATGAGTACTTGTAAGTTACATCATTTCTGTACTCTTTTTGATCTATATAAGTCTTTACATTAAAGTAGGTTTTCTTATACACAGCATTTCATTAGATCTTGCTTTTTCACTCAATCTGATTATCTCTGCCTTTGATTGGCTTTTTAAACCAATTACTTTTAAATTTAAATTATTGATATGTTTGAAGTCAAATCTATCACCTTGACATTATTTTCTACTGGTCGCATTGTTCTTTGTTCCTTATTTTCTTTTTTTTTTAAATATATATTTTTATTGATTTCAGAGAGGAAGGAGGAGAGAGAGAGAGAAACATCAATGATGAGAGAGAATCATAGATCAGCTGCCTCCTGCACACTCCCCACTGGGGATCGAGCCCGCAACCCAGGTATGTGCCTTTGGCTGGATGAACTTGGGACCCTTCAGTCCTCAGGCCAATGCTCTATCCATTGAGCCAAACCAGCTGGGGCTGTTCCTCATTTTCTTATTTATTGAGTTCTTTTGGTTTAAACATGTAGTTTTTAGGTATTTCATTATATCATTTTATTATTAACTGGCTAGCATTGCTTCAGATGAAGAATTTGTTTCTCCCCTATATGAAGTTAATCAGCTGTTTATAAGGAAATAAAACGTATTAATCATTAAAGTTTTAATAATGATGTGTCTTACAGTGTTTGATTTTGTACTCATATTAACATCAGGTTCACAAAACTTCTTAAATCTATGGGTTTTCATCAGAATAGGAAATTATCATTCATTAGTTTTCACTTTTTGTTTCCCCACCTATACACACTGTAATGTTGTCTCACTTGTCTTTGAGGATCTGAATTTGGGGGCTTTTTTTCTATCTTTTTCTCCTTATGCATCAGTTTGGATGGTCTTCTTGTCATACAGATTCAAGTTCACTGATCTTGTCTTTTGCAGCACCTAAATTTCTTTTAATTTGGTCATGTGAATTTTTCATTTTATATAATGAGTTTGTCACCTCTAGAAGTTCCATTTGGTTCTTTTTACCTCTTTAATTTCCAATCTCAGTATGTTCATGTATTCTTTTAAATCTGGGAGCATATTTAGGATATGTACCTCAGGCAATGTACACTCTTCATATGCTAATTATGCTATTTCTATCTTTTCTGGGACAGTTTTTATTGACTTATTTTTCCTTTCTTTTTAAATTAAATTTATTGAGGTGACTTTGGCTAATAAAATTATTTATGTTTCAAGTATACATTTCTATGATACATGATATGTGTATTGCATTGTGTGTTTACCACCCAAAGTCAAATCTCCTTCCACTACCATATATTTGACCCTCTTTACCTTTTACTTCCTCCCCCAATGCCCTTTCTCTCTAGTAACCACCATAATGTATTCTGTGACGATGACTGTTTGTCTTATTTGCTCATTTGTTGCTTCCAGTTTTATATCCCACATGTGAGTGAAAGCATATGTTCTTGACCTTCTTTCTGAATTATTTTGCTAACATTATGTTCTCAAGATCCCTCATTTGGGATCGAGTGAATGTAAATGGCAGTATTTCATATTTTCTTGCAGCTGAGTAGATGTACCACATCTTGTTTTAGGATCATATCATCCTCTCATGTCTAATATTTTAATTGGATGCTGGGTATTTTGAATTTTACATTACTGAGTGTTCAGTTCTATTGTTTTCTTTCAATGAGTATTACTTTTTTAAATGATATTTAACTTCCTTGAGGGTAAGCTTAATCCTTTTAAAATCTTGCTTTTTTAAAAGTCTTTATTAGGTCATATTTAAAGTAACCTTCACTCTAATTTAGGCCTACAACTTATGTATGACCCTCATTTGGGATCTGCTGAATGCACCAGACATTCAAAATGATTCTTCATTCTGATTGGTTTGAAATAAAAAATCCCCTAGCCCGGTAAGAGCTCTGGTAATTTATCTACTTTAATTTTCCTGGTTGTTCTTGGCTCAGCTTCATAAAGTTTCACACTCTGCATATGTAGCTTCACATACAGTAATAGACTATATATAGAATACCCATACAGATTTCTGGAACACTTCTATTTTAGTTTCTTCCTTGCTGTTATTCTTTCCTACAATTTACAGCTTCTTTAACTTCCTCAAACTTTAGTTTTTATCTCTTCAATTCAATGAAAATAAAAAAAACTCCACGCTTTGCTTTTGATTCCCCTCATTTCACCATTGCCTGAAAAGTGCCTGTAGATTGAAATATGGGGCTATTTTAATGCTCATCTTGTCTGTGTTCCCTCTATCAGGAATCGTAGTCCTATGCTGCCTAATGTCCAATGTCTGAAAATTGTTTTTTTCATACATTTTGTGCAATTTTCTAGTTGTTTACAGTGAGAAGCAAATCCCAGTTACTCTATCATAGTTGAACCTCAATTCTATTTTATACTGTTATTTGCTGTAGTGTGAAGGGTGAATTGGAGCACACAGAAGCCAGTACTGGGAATAACAAAGTAGAAAAAGCTGGTAGTGTGTAGAAGAGAAAAAAAAAGCATTTGAATCAGCAACGTCAGTGGGGATAAAATGAAGAATGTCAAGAATACTTCAAAATTAAAGTTTTTGTATAGTATTGATCTTTGCAATCATATCATTCATCCCAACTAAATATAATCACATATATAAACATATATATTTTATTATCTGCCTTTATGATACTTTATTTTTCTATGACTACTTTAGTCAGTGCACTTTAAAACGATGACCCTCTAGAAAGCCAGAGCCATATCTATATAATATTCCTTGTAGAAAAAATTTTTGTAAAAATCCTTAGTACATCTACATAGAATAAAGTGATCCATTTCTGGATCATTGAAGTCACTTCTGATTCTTTCCATGAATAGAATAAATACAATGACAGAAGTAATGCAAAAGAACAGACAGCTCCACCAGCCGTTATGATTTTTGAAAGCTTAATATGAACTTATTGAAAGATGCTATCCTAATTATCTTTAATATCATTCATATTCCATGAACATGCATAGGATTCAATTAAATATACCACTTGATCATTATGTTATTATATATGAGATCATGATATTTGGGGGAATACATATGTATGTATATATGTGAGTGTGTGTGCATGTGTACATGCACATAAATTTTGATGGAGGAAGCAAAATAAATGACTACAAAAGTGTTAAGCTACAGTTCATTCATGTTAGAGATAATACAATTGAAATAAAGAGAAGTTTAAATCTATAACAGGTTGGTATTTGTGTTAGCCTTCAAGGAGCCATGGAGAAGGGGGGGGAGGCGATATAAAGAAAAGGCAATCCTAGGCAGAGAGAAGAAGGTATAAGGAGAAAGACTGGATTGCATACTTTGTTGGGTTCATTATCTTCTGCTGCATTATTCTCAGTGTTGTCTTTCAGAAAGTTTCCCTACCTTTCTGAGATCCATGGGGCAGAGGCCTTTACAGAGCACTGTAACTATACTGGAAACTGACATTTTTTAATAAAAAGCTGTAGCATTCACCTCATTAAAATGCAAGAACAATTAGGTGCATTAGGTGATTAATCAACATTACAATAATTAACATTTACTAAGCACTTACTATGTGGTACTGTTCTAAGGGCTTTACATGTAATTAGTTTACTTAATCCTCACAATGTCCCAAAAGAAAAAAGAATGGAAGAAAGAGAGAGAGAATGAGAAAAGAAAAAAGGAGGGAGGGAGGAAATGGCCCTTCTGCAGGCACCAGTCACCACTAATGATTCTTTATTCTTGTCCACCTAGACACATACACAGGCCCAGACACCCACATGCATGTAGACACTTCATTATCTTGAAGTCTGGGTAATATTACCCAGATCCTCTACCACCTTCAACATTACATAGAGTCCTGATGGCTCTCTTCAGAGCAATGTTCACTTTACCCCATACTGTAGAATCACACTTTTTGTGGGTGCCAAATCTGAAAAACTATGATTCAAAAAATAAATAATTATCTAAAAATAATTAAATGCATTAGTGATATGATTCTATTTTAATTTACAAAGCACAGAAATGATATGATCAGATTTTAATTTATGCACGAGTATATTTTGCAGCCAACATTCATTTTCCCCATTTCTGGATTGCATACTTCGTAATAGTTTTATTTTTGCCTAAAGAACCACCCACCCTCAATTTCCAAGGGTAGTATGAGAGCTAAACATTCCTCTAGCCATGGTGAATGATTCATAGACAAGCCCACATAGAGCGAGGATAATCAAGGCTAGTTTCAGAATATATTTCTTTAACAAGCTAGAGAGAGAAAGATCTTCTTTCTTGCTGGAATAATCATATTGAATAAAATAAGCCAAAAATTATTAATGGTCATGATGTGAAAAAAAAATCTATAAACAAACCATAACAAAGATATTGACCATAGAATGCCTCGGTGACATCACATGAGTCATTATATTCAACCACGCTTAAATCCAAATTTACTACTAAACTTTCACTGATAGCTCAAAAGATTCTTCTTTGGCTTAGGCTATCTGACTTCATGTCTCTCACTTGCAATGGAAAGAAATCTAATATACAAATTCTGCACATGCTATTCCTCTCTTGGAGAGTTACATGCATATTAAAGTCTCTAAAAAGTTTTACAGTAAAGAAACTAATATTCTGTTTTCAGTAATCATTCAACAAAAATTTATCAAGATTTTGCTCTGTGACAGACACTTGTCCTAGGTTTTGAAGATCCAATTATGTGAAAGATAGACACAGGATCTGCCATCACCAAGCTTGCACTCTGGCACCAATAACACTGGCATTTCCTAAATATTTTAATTGATTTTTTAAGAGAGAGAGAGGAAGAGAGAGAGAAACAGAAACATCAATGAAAGAGAGAAACATCGATCATTTTGGGTTGTTTCCACTTTGGAGATCTTATGAAAAATGCTATTATGACTATCAAGTATCAGTTATTGTGTAAACATATGTTTTAACTTCCTTAGATTTCTGCATACTCAGGAGAATTACTGGATCACATGGTAACTCTATGCTTAACATTCTGAAGAACTGCAAAAATGTTTTCCAAAGAGGTTGCACCAATTTACATTCCCAACAGAAGTACATGAGGGTTCCAATTTTTCATATCTTTGGCGACACTTGTTAATATCTGTCTTTTTTATTATAGCCACACTCTTAGGTGTGAAGTGGTATTTCAACGTGGTTTTTTATTTTCATATCCTTGAGAGATAATGATGTTGAACATCATTACATATGTTTATTGACCATTTGCATATCTTCTTTGGAGAAGTATCTATTCAGAAACTTTGCCCATGTCCTTGTTTGTTGTTGTTAAGCTGTTAAACTCCTTTGTGTGTGAAGAGTATAAGGCTGTTCCAACACCATTAGTTGAAAAGACTGTCTTTGCTCCATTGTATTGCCTTTGCTCCTTTGTCAAAGAGCAGATTACTATATGTATGTGGGCCTATTTCTGGGTTGTCTCTTCTGTTCCATTGATCTATGTGTCTATTCTGTCTTGATTATGATAGTTTTATAGTAAATTTTGAGGTTCAGTAGTAACAGTTTACCAACTTTGTTTTTCTCCTTCAATATTGTTCTACCTGTTTTCAGTCTTTTGCCTCTCCATATAAACTTTAGAATTTTGTTGATATTCTACAAAATAACTTACACCAATTAACTTTCTACACATTTTTAATTACACAAAACTTGTCTTAATGGAGTATCACACTATCTCATTGCACTGAGTGTTCTATATAACACAATTTAGAAAATGTTATTCTGGAAACATCTCATTATTTTTGTTATATCAAATAATATAGTTAAGTACCAGATACTGGCTTCCCTTTAATTTGCAGAAAATTCTTACAACTTTGGGCTGATAAGCCTTAATTACTCAGTTTGCTTATTGCATTAGCTCTTCCTGTAAATTATTTTTGTGGTCGATACCTCTAATTCCATTTTTAACAATATTCTAGCTTCTAATCTGTAAGATTTGTCCATCATACAAATTTCTGAGCACTTATATTTGAGACATTGTTATAAAATTTGAAAGATAGCAGTAAATAAAGATAGAGCCCTGCCCTTTTGGTGACATCAGTGTATTAGAAGAGATAATACACTAATAAAATAAAACAACACAGAAATCTGAATGTTCCCCCATACACACCAATCTCTGCTCAACATGATGGCAATTCCTCTACGTTGCCCTTATAATGTTTGCCCCATCTCACTTTTCTTCTCCAGAACTCTTCCTCTGACATACTACATGTTTTACTTGTTTGCTTATTAATTATCTCCTCCATGAGAATATAAGTTCTTTTGGGGGCACTAAACTTGTCTGTTTAGTTTGCTACTTTATTCTCAGAGCCTAGACCAGTACCTGGTATTTAATATGCTCATATTATTTGTTAACCATATGAATATGTCATACATAAAATATCAAGTATATTTTACCAATAAATCCATTTTTCATTTCAATATAAGACAATGGCAAAGAAGTATTTCTTATGTATTTTCAAGTTAACAACATGACTATCACAATAGGCTAAAATGTGAGCCCCTCAATAAATATTCTACAGTATAAAAGCTACAAATATGAACAAACTGGCTACTCACAAAATTTAAAAGATATTTGTATTATAATCATGAACATAAAAAAACATGACCCATTTACACAGACAGAAGAATTTTAAAATTCCTATGTCTCTTTTAAGTACTGACCTTAGAGTATTACTGGAAGTTACAAAAATACAAGTCACTTTCCAAGGCAAGAGAATATGTCTTGTGCTTTTGGAAGTAGAAAAAAAGTACTTTTTCAAAGGTAACAACTAAAATTTTAACTTATTTAAAAGAAAGATAAAATGGATAATAGCAGATTGTTAGCTTCTTAAATATTTTTTCAGGTCTTTCAGTTTTAAAATGTCAGTATGTAAAAATAGGAAGTTTACTCTGTTGTCTCCCTCCAGGTTGTTTTATTTTTCTGGTTCCAAGAATAAAGTACGGGATGCTGCATATACCATAGTTATGCCTTTTGTTTGCTAAAAGGCATTTTTAGAGGCCATCAGTCTCACTCACCAGGCAGCCATGTTGCCTATATTTTTCCCCTAAAAGTCTTTTGAATTCTTAAGTACTTTAATGTTACACTTTCTGGCAAAAACTACTTTGAATGTTAATAACCAGAAGCTTTTATCAAGTACTTTTCTGTAGTGGTACTATGTATGTATTATGAAAATAGGATTTAAACAAACAAAGGCTGTTTGCCAGGTACCAGAAAGATTAATTCAGTTTATTTTCTTGGAATAAAATGTAGACTCCATTACTTGAAATCAAAACTGTCAATATGATAGCCTGAGGTAGATGAAACTTCTGAGTTATTAAGATTAAAATAACTACCACTATTTTCATAGTTATCATTTTCAGAGTCATGGCTAAAGTTATCCATAACAATAAGTCATGAACACTTTCCTTATTTTTTTTTATAGTGACAAGTTAATTTATTTATTATGCTATGCCAATGGTTCTCCATGGGATCCCTGATGTCTTAAGCGTAGGAACCCTTCCAAAGATTTGAAGCTTCCTCTTCTGAAATGGCAAATAGTCTATCTACAGTGTTCTTACTAAATCCAAAATGTTTTTTACCATGTTGACAGATACAATTAGAGTCTACAGCCCAGCAGGCACAGTCAGAAAATAATGAATTCATAGTGAGACTTATAAAAAACTACTGGCATACTCTTTTTTCTTCCTCATCATCAAAACAAGAGCTGGGAAATAAAAACGTGAGTAACAAATGACCTTTCCGGAGTCCAAAATGAAAATGGCCTTTTGACATCTCCAGTAATGAAATCCAAATGCAATGTGAAAAGAAGAAATGGATCACTCAGCATATTGGCTTAATCCATTTTAGAAATGAAGGCCTTGCTCACACATAAGGTAAAAGAACTGCTCCCTAACCATTCCAATTAGAACTCTTGGTAGAAATAGTCAACCACACACAAAATAATGGACAGGTCAAATATTTCCCTGCTCTGCCAGATATAACTTTTACAAATGAAACACAGTTAATAACCACAACCTAGAGTGTATACTCTGGTGCTGCTACTGGTGCAATAGTTCAGTTTACTCTGGAACACTTCCCAACTGCAGGATATCCTTATACCAGTAGTCATCTCACCACTCCCATTAGTTAAATCATCCCCTCAAACTTTATGAATTTCATACTGAAACATTCATATGGATGTTAACAAAGCCTCATGGAATTAGAAATCACAGAATTATAAAGCTAGAAAAAATGTTAAAGGACATACTATCCCATGGTTTTAAGTTTTTTATCTACTGACAGGTGAGCAGGCTTCTGGAGTCCTATACTTTTGATTCAATAAAGCATTTTACTTTATGGGTTTTTAAAAAAATATTTTTACTGATTTCAGAGAGGAGGGAAGATAGATAGAAATATCAATGATGAGAGAGAATCACTGATTGACTGCCTCCTACATGCTCCACACTGGGGATTGAGCTTGCAACCCAGGCATGTGCCTGATTGAGAACTGAATCATGACCTCCTGGTTCATAGGTTGATGCTCAACCGCTGAGCCACACCACCTGAGCTTACTTTGTTTTATAGGTTGACTTGACGTATAACATTCCCTTTGGGAAAAAAAGTATGCTTTATACCAAAGTATGAAATCTACCTTAGTTCAATCATTTTACACTATACGTGAGGCAACTGAGGTCATTACTGGTCTAGAGACTGGGATTTGCCAAGAGGCCCAACTCTGCTTAGCAGCTAGTTAATACAACTCTGTTATATTCTTCCTGTGGCAAAAGGCAAAATTTCAAGTCCAATGTGCTTTAAAGAAAAGGAAATTGCAGTTGGCCACATAAATGAGAAGCTCAAGAGTTGCTTCAATAATACTGGATGCAGATGCCCAAAGCTGGTGTCCAGGTGTCCTTCCCTCTCCATCTCTCAGCACTACACTCCTCCAAGTTGGCTTATGCCCAGGCAGGCTCACTCTATCCACAGAGTTGCTCTGGAAAGTTCAGATTTATATTCCATCAGACTCAAGTCTAGTGGAAAGACAGTTTCCCTTTTATGTGAGTTTCATCACATCTGAGCCAAAATTGCTCTTCGCTGGCTTCATGACACTGAATCAATCACTGTGTGTAAAGAGATGGAATATGCCGATTAGCTAGGCTTAGGTCACATACTCACTCTTTAAGCAAGAAGTGACACTAGCCCACTTGAGCCACACAGATGGACTGGGGAGGAAGGGTGGTGTTCCTAAGGAGATTTTGGGGCTCCAACCAGAAAAGTTAGCAATGAATGTTGGAAGAGCGTCAACGCAAAATGTGCACTATCCTTAGTCACCTGATGCTGTCAAGAGCTTGTCCATTGAGCCACTCTCCATCCTAAAATGAGTGGTAATGATACACACATGAAAAGCAGAAATGACAGAAGGCAAATGCGAGAAGGAATCCAGTGTCTCACCTCTGCTTTTTCCACTTAAAGTAAGAGAGAGGCAAGGCAGGAAAAATGAAAGGGAGGGAGGGAGACAGGGAAGGAGGGAGGCAGGGAGGGAGGGAGGCAGGGAGGGAGGGAAGGAGGGAGACAGGCAGGGAGGGAGGGAGGGAAGTTGCAATTAGCAATTCACACACAAATTGTCCCTGAAGCTGCAAGCTACCTTTTGTGTTTCTTTTTGCTGTTTCTGCCCTGCAAGATGGTGCTCTGAGACCTCAGAACTCTACAGTGGAGACCCAGAAACCAAATGGCACCTAGAAACATTGTGGGGACCACAAGGGGAGATAATGTGTATTTCAAGCAATCCTGTTATTCAAAAAGGCAGCTATTTTTCTATTCCTCTGATTTTTAATTTAATTAGTAATGGAGTACAGATTGGTTCATGAAAGGTTTACCAAACATGGGCACTTAGGTGTTTGGTTGCTATTAAACTATATGAAGCTCAGTTTCATTTTCCCCAAAGCAACTGTCTGAAAAAACAATGTGTGTGTGTGTGTGTGTGTGCGCGCGCGTATACACAAGTGTGCACACTGAAATTAAAGCCATGTTGCATTCTTAGATATTTTTTATTAATTTAAGCCAAAGTCATTTAGCATATCTGTTGATTTACTAAAAGTATTGATGATAGATACTCTGCTAATTCTTCAGCTAAAATGTTTTATGGTTATTTCTGTATGCATTTAGTGCTTTCATTCAAAAACTTTTCCTAAATACTTACTCTGAACCAAAGTCACCTTTCTGAGTCTACAAACAGAATGACAATCTTATGCCCACTTCCTACCCATGCTTTAGTCAGGTAGGAGAGACCCATAATCATAGTGTCCTATATAATAAAAGCCTAATATGCAAATTGACCAAATGGTGGAATGACCAGTGGAACGACCAGTCGCTATGACACACAATGACCACCAGGGGGCAGAAGCTCCATGCAGGAGCTTCCCCCAGCTCCCAGGCCCCAAGTCAGCCAAGGCAGGTTTCCAGCAGGGGTGGGGGTCACCCAATCTCCCCACTGGTCACCCCACAGAGGGAGGCAACTGACAGTGGTGGAGGGGGGGTGAGGTGCTGGCAAGCAGGTGGTGCTAGGCCAGCCAAGGAGGGTGCCAGTGGGGACCCCCAACCACCCTGACAGTTGCCCCACAGATAGGCCCTGATGGCTGGCCAGGGCATGAATTTCATGCACCAGGACTTTAGTAATTCAATAATGTTTAGAAATACAGTTAACTGCAAACCTAGATGATTCAGAAAAATCTCAAAAAAATCGGGACAATGGGCTAAATTCTAAAGGATAAGTAATAGTTTTTAAAATTGCAATTTATAAAGAATTCGTCTTTGACTATGACATTAGGAAATCTCTTTTTGTTGTTGTTGTTTTCCATAGAGCTACTTTAACATGAATCTCCACTGTATTTTTTACTCCATTGTGAATTCAATTAATTTTCTTGTATTTCCATGTCACCCCAGGAACTGTTCTATGTTGGCACATTGGCATGCTTGCCTATCTTGGGCATTTAGTTTATTTCATTCTATTTTGACTTCACTTTCCTGGAACACCATGTGGCTTCAGTAAAAACTGCAACTTCTTAAGTGTTTCTGGCAGCTTTGTATGATTAAATCAAGTTATGGAAATGTGTTATGACAAGTTATATGCTTTTCTTCAAAAAAAGTTTCAGGCTTTATAAAATGAACAAAAAAATGTTGTGAAAAGGAGGCCTATTATAAGACTGGATTTTGTTTACGCTTAGGAAAAATGAAAACCAAGAAAATGATAAAACTTTAAAACCTATGTAATAATTACATTGAGCATCTGATACATGTAAGTTAATGGAGTTTTAATAAATGTTAATTGCATAAGCACTAAATTATTACTGCATAATTTAAAACAAATACAGGTAAGTAAACAAAAAGAATGAACCAACTTAAAAATCACCATAATCTCAATGCTCAGAGATAGCCACCATTAATATTTGAGTACTATATTTTTCCAGACTTTTCTTATCACATCTGCTTATTTACATAAGTAATTTTTAATAAAAATGGGTTCATGTCATGCAAAAACTGTTTTGTAACCTACTTTTCCATTTAATAACTAGAGATCTGGTTATTTAATAACTAGAGGCCTGCAGGATCAGGCCAAAACCTGCTCTCCGACATCCCCTGAGGGGTCCAAGATTGCAAGAGGGCACAGGCCAGGCCAAGGAACCCCACCAGTGCACGATCAGGGCCTGGAAGGGACACGGAAGGTTGGCCAGCTGGGGAGGGACCATGGGAATGTCCGGCCCATCTCGCTCAGTCCTGCTTGGCTGGACCCCAGCAGCAAGCTAACCTAACAGTTGGAGTGTCTGCCCCCTGGTGGTCTGTGCACATCAGAGTGAGCAGTTGAGTGGCCTTAGCATATCATTAGCATATTACACTTTAATTGGTTGAATGGCCCACTGGACGACCAGACACTTAGCATATTAGGCTTTTATTATATAGAATAGGTCAGTGGTTGGCAAACTGCGGCTCGCAAGCCACATGTGGCTCTTTGGCCCCTTGAGTTTTTAGCAAAGGCCAGCTTAAGAGTACCCTAAGTAAGTTAATAACAATGTACCTATGTATATAATTTAAGTTTTAAAAATTCGGCTCTCAAAAGAAATTTCAATCATTGTACTGTTGATATTTGGCTCTGTTGACTAATGAGTTTGGCAACCACTGGGATAGGTCATGAACATCTTTAACTATCTATATATTTCTCTATCATTTTAAATATTTGCATTAGTTATCTAAACAACACAATAAAAATACAAGATTTTGCAATTTGAAACCACACTTCAAGAAATGTCATTACAGAAACATCTTTGCATAAAATATCAATTACTTAGTCGACAAGTTCCTAGTAGTCAAATGATATATGCATTTATAAAAAAAAATTGAGCCATAGTGCTTAGTTTTTCCTCAGAATAACTGTATCAGTGTGAATACCCATCAATAGAATATAAATGTGCCCACTATTCTCCTTACTTTTGCCATCACTATTACTATTTGTAATTTGCCAATCTTATAGGCAATAATATTTTCTTATTCTAATTTGCATTTCTTTAATCACTAGTAAAGTTGAATGAGTTTGGATTTTGGATTTTATTTTTAGTTTATTATGTATTTTTTGTTTTGTGTGTTACCTATGAATGTCCTTTGGAAATGTCCTATGTAAAGTTATATACTTTGAAAAGAGCTATGTGTTTTATAAATTTCAGCAATAAAATATTGTGCGAAAGGTGTTAAGTAATCATGTTTATGTATACTTTTTTTTAAGATATTAAGTGAGCCTTTTCAAATGCTGCTTTTCCTCATTGCTCCCTGAGCTGCCAATGACGCCCAATATGCTATGACATCATCATTGGGCTGCCCTCCTCCACAGACTTCTCTCTTCCTTGGTGGATTTTTCAACACCCTCTGCTGGGCCACCACCTACCAGCATAGACACCCTCCTTACATGGGTTGCCCGCCCCCACTCTGGTTGCTTGGCCTCTTTTAATTGCTTTTAGACTGAATTGCTCAATGGGAAAAGAAAGAGATAGTAAGAGAAAGAGGAAGAAGAAAATGAAGAATAATAATCATTTTAATAAAATGAATTTATAGAATTCTTACCCAGATCTTTATCATTTGTAAGTGAACCTTCCCTTACACAATGGAAATGTCTTAATCAAGAGAATGTTATGTTTATTTCTCCTTTTTTAAAGATGAGGTAGTTGAATATTAAGATTAATCAAACCTTATATTTACTGGGATGGGGGGGCACTCTGAAGTAATTGTCTATATAGGGCAAGTACATTACATAAGAAACAGATGCGTTGTGCTTAGAGCCAAATTAGTAAATCTTTCTAGTTCTAAGAAGTGTCTACATTAAGCAATTATGCATATCTCTTAGCTTTTCCCTGGGTCACTGGTCCCTTTTGAAAATCTAATGAAAACTATAGCTCTTTTCAGAAAAATGTACATACTGATTGAAACACACAATTTGCATTCAAATTTATAGTGTTTACATTCTCCTCTAGAGAGTATGTAACCTCCCGGTCAAGGACAGAAATAAGTCTTTCAATAATGTCAGTGTTTGCCTACATAAATACGCCACCAGCACCCAGTCTTTGCAGCCAGACCCACCTCGGCTTAAAAACAAGCTCTACCACCTACTTGATTTGTAACTTTGGCCTTAACTCCTCTGAGCCTTGTTTATAAAATGGATATAATTACTACCTCTGGGCTAATGTGAGAATTTGCATTTATGTAGAAAACAATGTCATGAAGTGTTGCAGTGGAGGAATGTGGGCCTTGGTTACCAGATCATAGAAGGTTGTTTTTTCTAAGAGAAGTCAGAAATTAGGGTTTTATAAGAAATTTCTCAATTTTAACACATTGTGTGGTCCATCATTTTGCAGCCTCTTCCTTACATGGAGACATGCTTATATGTAGCCAACATTGCTCTGTTTTTTTTGGATAAAAAGGTAAAAGCATAACTAGATGAAAATATAGTTATGAGTAGCAAAAATTTTTTTTTCATATAAGTCTATTTAAGATACTAAACAGAGAAAGCAAAACCTGAGTAGCTCCTCTGCGATTATATAAGATGTGCATAACATCTGAAAAGAGAGATATTATTTTATTGTTTTATAATTGCTTGAAGATGGCATTGATAGTACTATGTATGTGTATGATTTCAGGCTTTAACAGACAACCCTGTAATATTTTAAAAAATAAAGTTGATATAATCATAGTTGTCTTGAATAAATAGCCAGAACTTAAACTTCAACAAGTTAATTTATAAATTCTAGAAAAGCCAACAGTGGTACTTGTTCTATATAGGTTGGTTTATGTTTACCCAAATTGTGATTAACCAAAGTACAACTTAGGTGTTCTTTATCAAAAATGCCAAATTTTTATTTGAACATCCTCTTTAAAGTGAAGCAACTGAAGGTAGAATATTCTTATCAAGTAAGATTGAAAAACAAAAACACAACGTAATACTTTCCTAGAAAGAACTGCTAATTTTGCATCGTATTCTAAATAAGAAAATGTATTTCACTGAGGCAACATATTCCTTTCTTCCAAATAGTGCACTTTGAGCCTATTCTTGCAGTGAGGTCATCTCCCTCATCTGGCCCTATGAAACTAGGGCGTAAAAAAAATACTCAATTATATCATATTGACTGCAAACATTGTGGGGATACCAATGAAACACAAACAAACAAAATTAAGACAATGTTCAACAGAAAATTAAATATTTAAAAAGTCATAAACTTGAATGGACTCGTAAAAAATATACTTTTTCTTTCTTATAAATTTTGTCTCTCTTAACAAAATCAAGCTTATAGGAATTTAACTAGTATTGAGTCTGCAGCCATTCCCATGCCTTTGCCTGTTCCACTGTTTAGTTAATGTAGGAGTGAGACCCCAGAGATACACTTGGTTATGAAAAAATGCTGCTCTTCTTCAGAATCTTTGAAATGTCTTTTAGGAAGTAAAATCTGTGTGCTCTGGTTGCTTTCAGAACTGAATTATGAGATATGCCTTGCTGTTCCAAGGTGCCAAGAAAAATGGAAGCATTACTAAGGAAACCTTCAAACTTACTAGTTAAGTCAGTGGATATAGTAAATAAAATACCTAGGGGAGGAGGAACCACATCAATAAAGGGGATAAAAAAATCAGTGCATTTCATTAGAAAGTCCTTCAATAAGCAAGACATTGATTATTTTCAAGCAAGGAATCATTATCAGAAATGGGAATCAGTAAGGTCTAAGAGATGAAGTTCTAGTAATTTAAAAGAAGCATTTGTTTCTTCCCCTGCAAATGTGCTCTGAGGCCTAAGGAGCAGGGCTACAGAACCCCAAAGCTGTAAGAGCAGCGGAGATCTCAGAAACTGCTGGATGAAACTCCAGGCTGGCTGCAGCTCCTATAGAAAGCCCCACCAGCCCCTCTCATGGTGCAACCACATTAGTGTAGGAAGTGTACAGCTTTTCCAGGTAGCTCCCAAGCACTTTCTGCTGCTCCAAGTAAAGGGAAGTATAGTCAAAATTTCCTTTAATCTAAAAGAGCACCAGAAATGCCAGAGAGGATGAGAGACAGAGACAGAGACTTAGAGGATGCTGAGACAAGAAAGGAAACAGAGGAAGTAAAATTACCACAGAGACAAATGGTAATGTGCCCATCTTCTGGGAGAAAACATGATTAACAGAAGCTAGCAGGAAAAGGATGTAGCAGCTAATACCAACAAAAATAAAGCGCAGGACTATACTCCTTCTCTTGATGAACTGATACTTCATAACCTCCCTCTAATACTTAGGGCAGCCCTAGAGAATAAAAGGAAAGGAGAAAAACTCTGGATGACTTTGAGAACATTTGAAGTATCTACCATAAACCTGAACAATGTGCGCAATTACTCAATTGACCAAGGTTATATTTACAGTAGAGGCCCTGTGCATGAAAATTCGTGCACCAGTGGGCTCTCTCGGCCTGGCCTGAGGGATCGGGCTGAAGCCGGCACTCCAACATCCCTGAGGAGTCCCAGATTGCGAGAGGATGCAGGCCAAGCTGAGGGACCCCACCAGTGCATGACTGGGGCTGGGGAGGGATGCAGGAGGTTGGCTAGCTGGGAGGGAGTGCAGGAGGGCTCCAGGGCATGTCCGGCCCTTCTCGCTCAGACCTCATCGGCTGGACCCCAGCAGCAAGCTTATCTACTGGTCGGAGCGTCCCCTGGTGGTCAGTGCACATCATAGGGACTGTTCCACAGGTCAACTGTCTACCCGCTGGTGGTCAGTGCATGTCATAGCAACTGGTAGACCGGTCAACTGTCGGCCCCCTGGTGGTCAGTGCATATCATACCGAGCAGTTGAGCGGCCTTAGCATATCATTAGCATATTATGCTTTGATTGGTTGAACGGACAACCGAACGACCAGACACTTAGCATATTAGGCTTTTATTATATAGGAACAATGGAGTAAGAGTTCTAGGTATGATTAATTTCATTTATTTTTTTTTCAATAGAGAACATTTATATTATTATATTCTTGAATTTTGTGGATAATCTTTGCTCCTAAACACGGTGTCTCTATAATTAATGTTGGAAAACATGCTTCTGCCCAGCCAGTGTGGCTAAATAGTTGAGCATCAACCTATGAACCAGGAAGTCATGGTTCGATTCCAGGTCAGGGCACATGCCTGGGTTGTGGGCTTGATCCCCAGTAGGGAGCGAACTGGAGGCAGCCAATAGATGATTCTCTCTCACCATTGATGTTTCTGACTCACTTTCTCTCTCTCTCCCTCTCCCTTCCTCTCTGAAATCAGTTTTTCAAAAAAAGAAAACATGCTTCTAAGGCCTTACACACACCTGGCACATGAGCATTCAAAAACTACTGATAAAATAATAATAAATGATGTATGGTACCATAATATTCTAAAATTATGTATGTACCATCATTAGTTTAAATGCTTGTCCTATTGCTGGACAGTTTGAAGGTATTAAAAAATAATACTATGATAATCATTTTTACATACAAAGCTTTTTTTCTAACTGCTGATGTATAACTTAAGCTGGGTGACTAACAGGGAATTAATTATTAGATCCATGAGTATAATTCTTATAAGTCTCCTTATAAGTAACACCAAATTGTGTTCTGGAAGAGTCATACCAATTTAATTGCTACCAACAGTGTATTGTTTCACTTCATCATTGCCAAACATTGGATATCTAATTTTTTTTCTGGATAATGTAATAGTCAAACAACATATCATCTGATTATTGTTTAACTCTGTATTTCTTTAATTACTAGTGAAGTTAAATAAATGTCACCTACAATAAGTCCACCTTCAGGAACCAGTGGAAGAATAAGGAGATCAAAAGGCAACTGTAGTAAAATCAAATCTTCTACATGAGGAGCATATAATTCCAAGTTTAAATACATTCCCCAAGAATAAACAAACAAATAAATGGAGCATTAAGCTGAATATGTATAACTGAAGCAAGTTAAAAGACAAAGTATAAGTTAAGCAAATAGCTTCAAGGGACATGCATTTATTTATTCATGGCCACTAGTGTTCCAAACCATAAATCTACTTAATTAGATTTAATTACAATACTGTTCAAGACAAGCAGACATTATAAAATCTGAGAGTGGCATCTTACGTATTGCTGGAGGCATGTCTGTTTATGAAAATAATTGACATCTTCACTCAAAAGGACTAATTGAATGAATAGTTTAAGACTATATGGCTAATGATGGGAAGAAAAAAATAAAAACAGTCTGAATTCTTCAAATTTTAAAGATCACTGTTTTTTATTGGGACCTCTAACTCACCAGGCAAAATAGAGTAAAATTACGTTGCTTTGGGGAAAAACAGAATATCCTTGTGTTTGAAACTTTCAGCAAAGTTAACTACTGCCTTCCTAGTTGATATTTCTATATTTATTGGCCAGTTGTATTATTATTTATCTATTTACAAGGCTTTTTCCCCTACAAAGCTGTGAGCTCGTTGAAGTACAGGGCTGTGTCTGGTTCATCATCTTATTCCTAGTGTCCATAAGAGTCCCTGCTACATAAGAGGCATTCAGAAAAGATGTTGAATATAGGAATAAATGGGCACTAGGAAAACATTAACATGCCAATAATAAGAGTTTTCATTTTGGTCATCATTTCTAACTTTGAAAAACAGTTCAGCTCTTTAGTCGGGTGTTCTGAAATAAAGCTTAGCCTTGATCATTTCAGGATAGTCCCTTGCACTGATGATAGCTCTGTAAAATTTCTTAACTCTGTCACAGTCATGAAACATGAGAACTTTGGGGCTCAAGATGTTAGCAATAGATAAAATATCAGATCCAGATAACCAAAGTGGCTATAAGATGCTCAAGTACCCAACCACCACTTCACGTTACCATTGTAAGTGATAAACAAGTGACCTTGTCTATGTGATGTGACATTTGAAATATATTAATTAGTCTGTCTCTCTACAAACTGGATTCCCTAAATGATCGCCCTGGGTAGGATTTAAACAAATAACTGCAAGTTTTTGACAATTCCAATCTGCTATGCTGTGTATACACGCCTCGCTGTTACCCCCAATCAAAGCTCCCCATCAAATCTCCTATCTGTGTATAATGTTTGCTTAGATAACCTGCTAATCAAGCCAGCACTGTGGTAATACTGATAACAATTATTTCTAAGCTTGCCAGGTAACGCTGCAGGACAAAGAAACAAAGGTAATAAGGCAATATTTACTAACCTCCTGCCCATCATAATATGCATAGAAAGTGCAGGTATTGTGCAGAGGCAGATGAGGCTGCCTCTCTGGCCACCCTTGGCTCTGCCCAGTGGCTCCTGGATCTAGGAAGGAGGCACATCTGTGTAACTCTGTATAGGTCAGGCGCAGCTTCCTAGGACACAACTTGAGATTGAACTGAACGTTATCTCAAGGTTCTAATTGTCTAGGTTCCATGTAAACCTTGTAAATTCAATGATACCTCAAGGAGGAATAATACAGTCATATTCGTAATTTTTTTTCCCCTGTCCCTTCATCACGAGATTGAGACTCAGGGGGGGGGGGGGGGGGGGGGGGGGCTTAAATGCCGCTAGTATATCTGTGGGTTTGTAAAGACAAATAAAAATTAAAAACAAGAGGTTTAATTCTCCCTGATAAAAATAAGGAAAGAGGTATTCCACCTCCCTTTTCTTAGAGCATATTTTTGGTAAGTTTGTAATTATAAATTTATGTAAATCTTTAAAAAAAATAAACCTCTTGACTGTTTTACAACCCAGGAATGTCTTTCTCAAGGACCTGGAGCCATCCCTTTGAAAAGCAAACATCAAGTGGAATACTGCCCACATCTCCCAGGCTCTGTGGGAGAAGTGGGGTCTCATTTCCACAGACAGCTGGCTCCAGGTTGTATAACCATCTTCTGTCATAAAGATATGAAAAATATAAATTTACCTTTGTATAAAGGCAATAAAGTAACACAGATTATCATTCCAACTCCCAAATTTAGAATGAACTGTGTGTGACTAGTTATCATTTATCTTTAGAACATATACACTGAGTGGCCAAATTATTATGATCTCTGAACACATAATAATCTGGCCACTCAGTATGTGTGTGTGTGTGGGGGGGGGGGCGGGCGGTGCATGAATTTGTGCATAGGTGGGGTCTGGCCAGCCTGGCCAGGGGGAGGGGACATGGGCAGTTGGCCAGCCTGCCTGCTGGTCGAACTCCTGGTCGAGGGAACAATTTGCATATTAGCCTATTATTATATAGGATATACACTGAGTGGCCAGATTATTATGTGTTCAGAGATCATAATAATCTGGCCACTCAGTGTATATCATGTGTTGTACCTGCTTGCCTAGATAAAAGTGAGATTTCTGTAGTTTTAATCTCTTACCAGATGGCCTGTGATGTGCATCACATTATGGTTTAATGCTTACTCAAAAATAAAAGTGTTTTCTTTCTCTAATGCTTTTGTGTAGAGGTTTTCTGGGTTGAGAGATAATTTTGTTTTCAATTATATTTCCCCCAAAAGGAAGAGGCATTTGCTCAACCACATTTGTCTTGGTTCTAGCTAGTCTCTCCATTCAGATGGTAATTTTATTCCATTTGATACTTCAGCATGTCCCCTGCCATGCTGGCAATCTCCTGGGGTATAAATATGCTATCATCGCATTCCTGGTGGGACTGATCCAGCTGCCTTTGCTGTCCTGTCCATCAGCCCTTTGCCTGCTCAAGAGTGCTGTCTCCCCAGCCAATGTCCACATGAGCTCAAGAGGCCACAGACATTATGATGCCTCCTGCCCTACTCTGGAAAACCTGTAGACATTCTCCAACCTCCTCATGACTAGACATAACACATCCGAATTTCTGTACTGTTTCACCATGATGGCTTGGAGAATTCTTCCATGAGGCTCACTGTTCCTTAGGCCTTACCTATCTCAGATATCCCCAAATTCTCACATTTGTTGTTATCAAGATGTGGCTCAGGCTGGAGCAAGGAGACAAAACACAGAGCTCCTATACCACAAAACACTTCTTTTTAAACTGTTCCCACTTCCCCAACTCTAAGGGCCTTTTCTCTTGGGTGGAGAGATAGGTGAAAAACTGTAGCTTCCTTGAAACTTATTTTCAGACTTACAATGCAATTGTGCCTTTTAACCCTTGAAAATAAGAACTTGGGTATATTTGTTCTTTATTTCCACGGTGCCTAGACAGTGAGCAAAGTCCTAAGTCATAAAGGAAGCATATGGATAGAGGAAACAATGAACACAACCCAAGGTATCAACCACTACATATATGACCAACGGAAAGTGAATATATATCATTTGCACAATGGCCTTTATTTATGCCTAAAGCCTCAGACATCTTTTTTTATTTTTTACATGAAAGAGAATAAACTTAGTGGGTTTCCCACATATGGAGTTTTAAAAAAAATAGCTTACCCTAGTGGAAGCAAGAACATTACAGAGCCATTTGAGGGCCTAAAAAAATCAACTGCAGATGCACTGTAAGGACTAAAGAAGCAAATCAATAACATAAGAGATCTCCTGGCCTGTGGACTAAATAATGAGATGAAAAACCTGCAAGCTAATGAAAATCAATACATGTTCATCTCTGTGTAGAAAAACTCAATACATTCAGAGCTCCTCCAAGTTACCACCTAACAAAATGTATTGCAAAATGTACATCCACCGCAGTGAGATGTGCTAAGTAACATGACTGTAAGAGGCCATTTTACTCAGACAGTTCCCAACACTCAGTCACAGAACTGATTGCAGCTGCTCATGCCATCTGGTAATTGTTCTCATACATGGAAAGTGACCAAACTATTTGGGAAAAGGCACAGCAGGTACCAAGTCATACTACTCATCTTCTGAATCTATACCTGTCTAATTTATCTCTAACAGCCTTTCCAGGCTCAGGGAAGTCACTAATATAATTAAAATACTGAATGGCAAGATACTCCTCATGAAGAGGTAAGAAAAAGAAATCCAGACAATTTGATAGTGCCATGGGGTATGTCCACATGAGAATTTTTCAATAGCAAATCAGAGAGATATAGGAAAGTTAGAGAATAATATGGCTCTCTAATTGGAACTCAAGACAGACAGATGTGCTGTAGAAATATGCAGTACTAAGTGGATTCTTTCAAAACAATTAACACTAATGTTCATTTTGTGTTCTACCAGAAGGTTCTCTGAGAAGAGGAAGGGCTGCTTCTTAGGAGAAGGAACGAAGCAAGTAACATATTTGATATTCTTTTTTCTTTTTTTATTATTCACTTACAAATACATATTGAGAACTTGTGTGTGCAAGATACTAAAGATACAATAGGCCTTTTTTTTTAAGGTCTGATACTATTCCTAAGGAGCTTCTAATCTTCAAAAGAAATGTATGTGTAATTTTTAATTAGAAAATGAATATAAGTGAAAAGAAGAAACACACTTGGCTTCTGTCAACTTAGCTACACTGGAAACATGTTTCCCAGCATCCTTTTCCCTGTCTGATTCCAGGGGAGGGCTGGACAAGAGAGAATACATAAGAGGTTTGGAAAGCGAAAGGGAAGCAGCAGCCATGATGTTCTACAAGTGAGTGCAAGGCGAGTGCCCTCCTTCACCTCCACATAGTGAGCTGGCTCACCTTTTCACAGCAGCTGGGTTCTCAGTGCCTCAAGTTCTCACTACATCTCCTCCAGCTTCTCCAAGTCCTGGGTGTACAGCTCTGCAGTGAAGAATGCCAGCTCCATCCATGTTGCAACTTTGAGGTCAATGAAAGACAGACAGGGGGGCTTTCCAGTTTGTTTTCATGGGTTCCAGTTGGTCCTTGTTTGAACAAACCCCATCTCTATGCCCAAAGTCAGATTCCTCTCATGGGTCTTTACTCTGAAGCTCCTCATTGGGTTTGTCCAGACAGACTATTAGTAAGCTTCACAGTATGGAGCCTTTTCTTGCACAATCCTGACCCTTCCCCTTTTAATACACAGAGATGTTACCCTCCAATAAAGCTCTTATAATCCTAATTCCATCTACTGCCCAAAGGACTCAAAGACACAGTTGGTACCAAGCATAGTCCAAGAACACAGATGGTAAAATGGGTTTTGAGACTGGATTGCTCATTGACAATAATCAGATGGTGTATGAAGTACGAGAAGTCCATGGTACACAGTGGACAAATTGCTTAAACATTTATCAGTGGAGATTTGGAAAAGTATTCTATCATCAAGGACCATCCTGGCTAGTGTTGTGGAATTTGACAATTAAGGGAGTTGGGAGGGCATGCCAACAAGAACTATAGAATCACTGGTTATCACAAAGTTGCATTGATGCCCCACAGAGGGATAATGAAAGCTAAGGGTCATTAACAATTATAGTTGACCCTTGAACAAAACTGTTTGAACTGTGTGGGTCCACCTACATTCAGATTTATCCACACAGTTCAAACCTGCATTGTTCAAGGGTCAACTCCATGGCTGGAAATCCACTTATGTGGAAGGCCAACTGTAGTTACAGGTGGGGGTTTTCCACTGCATGGGAGGTTGGTGCCCCAAGCCCCCGTTGTTCAAGGGTTAACTATAATTGAAAACAATGAAGGATAAAGGGCCTACTGTATAGCTTACAAAGAGGCCTTTATCCCCTACCATGAAAGGGCAGAAAAAGCTAAAAACCAAACTCAGAATTTAGTATTTAGAGTTACAGACTCTCAAAAATAACTGAATGCTAACCTGAGGCAGGTCTGTTATACTAACTCCTGGCCAAAGAAACTTGAGACCTTGATCTATAAGATGGGTACACGACCCTGGGTCTGGGTGAGGCCACGCGCCCCTGGGTCCGGGTGAAGCTGGATCCCGGGTCCGGGTGAGGCCGTGTGCCCCTGGATCTGGGTGAGGCTGGGTCCCGGGTCCGGGTGAAACCACGCGCCCCTGGGTCCGGGTGAGGCCGCGCACCCCCTGGGTCCAGGTGAGGCCACATGCCCCTGGGTCCGGGTGAAGCCGTGCCCCTGGGTCCGGCCGAGACCAAACCAGAGGGAGTCGGACCTGCATTACCACCATTTGTCCACCATCCAGAGCTGAGGGGTCAGTGCCGACATGTACACATAAGGAACTGGTGGACATTGATATGGGTCTCAAAAGAACTGTTGGTCCAGAAAGAAGCTCACTACAGACTGATTCATTTGCCTGTCAGCATAACTATTATTGCTCGTCTCACATTCAGTTCTTATAAGTATATCTCTAGTGACACATGATTACGCTCATCTAGGGGAAATGATGAACAACATAGACTGATGAACAAGAACAGAACCAGAAACAAGGAGGCATCGATCGGACTATCGGGCCTCAGAGGGAGGATAGGGGAGGGTGGGGGGAGGGGGGAGAGATCAACCAAAGGTCTTGTGTGCATGCATATGAGCCTCACCAATGGTTAAGTTCAACAGGGGGTTGGGGCATCCGTGGGGAGGGGTGTGGGATGGGAATGGGGGGATGAGGACAAATATGTGACACCTTAATCAATAAAGAAATTTTAAAAAATAATAAATAAATAAATAAATAAATAAATAAATAAATAAATAAAATAAGATGGGTACAGCTGGATAGATGCCCCTGAAGATTTTGGCTCCCCAGTTCTTCCAAACCATCAGAGCCTTCAGAGATTGCCTACTGTACCTCCATATCAAGAGTTCTAGTATTTAGTGATGAAATGGGATTTTTAAATTTTTACAAAAATGAAGAATGTAAAATAATATCTCACTGTGAAGTTAATTTACTTGTTCCTTTTTACCTCTATCTTACTAGCTATGAATGACATCTTCATAGCTTTTGCCTATTTTCTATTTAGCTGTTTCTCAAATTGAAATGTAGGGTTCTTTCAATGCTCTGGGTACTAATTATTGTAGGATAAACCTTGAAAATATCCTTTCCTGCAGTGTCATTTGTCTCTTCACTTTTTAATGGTCTCACTTGAGGCAAGAAAATTTTAACTGCAATTAAATTTATTAATCTTACCATTTTTTATTTGTAGCCTTTGAGTTATTTCAGAAATTTCTCCCTAACTATTTGCTCCTATATCTTCTAAGGGTTTTAAATTATGCATTTTGAATGTATATCTTTAATCTACTTAAAATTTATTTTTCTTTGTGGTATATAGTAGGGAACCTTTGAAACTTTATTTTTCCCATGTAGATAACCAATAGTTTCTGCATAATTTGTTGTACAGTCATTTCCCCCTTCTAATATAGAATTCCTCTTTTATATATCTAATTTTTATTAGTGTGTGGTTCTATTTCAGTGCTCTTTATTCAATTCCATTAATAATTTGCCAATTGAGATTATGCTCTAGCATGTTAATTACTACAGATTTGGTACCTGATGAATCAAGTCCTCTTACTCGTTTTCAAAAGTGTCTTTACTATTCTCAGACTTTTATTCTTTCATAGAAATTTCAGAATCAGCTCATCAACTTCCACAAAAAAAAAAACAACTTTTTTGTATTCACATACTTTTATATACATTTGATAATTTTCCGTAAGCATAAGGCAACATTTCTGATTGTCCACTTTGTGCTCCTTCCTCAAATTACTGAGATTTCTCTAGTTGGCTGTAATACATTTTTTTCTTACTCTATAGATGAGACCACTGAAGTGACTAGAAAAATAGTGAAACAGTAGGTGCTAAGATTATCTAGTGAATTAAAAGCAAGTAGTTTGTTAAACCAAGATCCATAAATTAGAGATGTTGGGAGAACTTTTGGCTTCCAGACCCCTTCAGGCATAAGTAAGAAAGAGACAATTCATTACCACAAAGTTATAGAGTAATTTTTTCCATTAGTGCAACCCCCCTAAACGTTTCTTAGCCCTAATAATATTGTGCAACCTTCCAAAAGAATGGCCAATTTGCTTCTCTAAGTTGGGAATCCAATATTCTTTGCAGACTGGAGACTCTTATTTACTTAAGAAATCTTTAGTTTTGTCTCAAACTCTGCCAGAGTCTAAGACCATAAGCATTTCCCACAAGTTCTGGCACACCACAGTTTCTATCCAGGTATTTATTTTATTTATATCATGTTGACTTACTTTTTCTATTTTAAAAAACTTCAAGCATAAAGAAAATGTGTGAGGGAGTAGCACAATATATACTCATACACCCTGCACTTATAATTGCCAATTGCTAATATTTGCCATGTTTGCATTTTATAGGTAGATACAGAGACAGACAAATACATATATATTTTTGTTGTTGCTGCTGAACTTTCTGAAAGTAAGTTTTAGCCATGATGACATTTCACTCCTCAAAACATTAACATGTATCTCCTAAGAATTAGGATAAGTCCTAAATAATAACAATATCTACATCATATCCAGAAATACAACTTTTACATAAGCTATCTTATTATAGTCATTATTTAAATTTACTAATTACTCCATGAAGCCTATTGTAACTACTTTAATATTGATCCAAGATCCAAATTTATTTGCTGAGACAAGTATTCAAAACCATTCATTTTCCTTCTCTTGCATTTGGTCTTAGCCATGTGACTTTCAGCAATCAGTGAACTGTTAGAAGACCTAAAGTTAGCAAGGCCCTGAAATATGCTTGCCCATTTGTTTCTATCATTGCTATGAAAAGAGCTTCCCTAGCAAACGAAACCCAAAAAACTATACCTCTAGTTAATGCTCTGAAATAACCACACACGGAGCAGCACTACCCAAGTGACCCACAAACCCATAAACAAAATACATGCTTATTACTGGATGCCACAGATATTTTATACCTAGTTGTTATGCCACAAAACTAAGTGATACAAAAATAAGAGATCCACATATATTTACTTACCATGTCTTCTGGTGTCCTTTAATCTAGATGGGTTCTCTTGCTTACCACTTCCTCACCACACACACACACCTACCTTGTTTTCCTTTCGGGTCATTGATAGTTTTTGAAGAGTCCAAGGCAGTTGTCATGTAGGATAGTCCAAATTCTGGATACGCCTATTGTTTCTTCATGAGTAGATTAAGAGTCAATGTTTTTGGCAAGAATATTATGCTCTTCCACAGAGGCCTGCACGCCGCTGCCGTCATGTCTCTAGTGATTTCTGAGAAGTGCCAGCACATTTTGCGAGTACTTACTCAACACCAATATCGATGGGCAGTGGAAAACAGCCTTTGCCATCACTTTAAGGGTGTAGGGCGAAGATATGCTCATGTGGTGTTGAGGAAAGCAGACATCGACCTCACCAAGAGGGCAGGAGAGCCCACAGAGGACGAGGTGGAACATGTGTACACCATTATGCAGAACCCATGCCAGCACAAGATTCCAGACTGGTTCTTGAACAGACAGAAGGATGTGAAGGACGGGAAATACAGCAAGGTCCTGGCCAATGGTCAGGACAACAAGCGTTGTGAAGACCTGGAGCAGCTGAAGAAAATTTGGACCCACAGAGGGCTGAGCCACTTCTGGGGTCTTCGTGTTCGAGGCCAGCACACCAAGACCACAGGCCGCCGGGGTCGCACTGTGGGTATGTCCAAGAAGAAATGTGTCTGTAGGCCTCGTCTGTTAATAAATAGTCTAAAAGAAAAAAGAATACTAAACTAATTGTTGCTTATTTTCCATGGTATTATATATTACATAAACCACGTATTAGTTTGTACAATTTCTAATAATGCTAAGTTTGGTGACTTGGTTTAGAAAATATCTATGCTATTTCTCCATTTTACTGGTATTTTCTTTTATATTTAATAAATAATATATGGGGTGATACTTTGAGACTGTGCATATCCTGTGCCCAACAACTTTTTACAGAATGGCTTAACAATCATAAATGGTCCTCTTTTATAGAAGGGCATTATGCTAAGTAAAATAAGTCAGACTACTTATTAATACTCCTCCTTCTCCTCTCTATTTTATAATGCATAAATCTAAACATAAAATAACCTTGAATACAATTATAAAATTATGATAAAATTTTTCTTTTTCACTAAACACAGTACTCTAAGAATTAAAAGAGTTTCCTTGAGAAAAAATTTTAATTTCTATATTGCTTACCCAAATTATCCCAGCTGATTTAAAAGTGGGGGAAAAAATCAACCCATCAAGCAACTATTCTGTCTAAAAAAGGAATAGATGTTACTCTCCCTGAATACAATGCCCATACCTATTTCTTCCATTAGAGAGTAACATTACAGAAAGTTTTAATGTAATTTTTCTCTTTTGCCTTTTCTAGATCATTGAAGACATCCAATTACTTGGGAGAAGACTGGATCCTATCACAGAAGCAATGCAAAGTAAAAAGATAAGATAATATTCAGGATTCAGGATGTAAAATTACTGTTACAAAAGCATTCTTCAAATTTCTTTATTCTTTCACCAACCATCCCAATTTATCATAACAGCAAATAAGCATGAATAACTCAGATCATGAAGTGTTCTTACAATGTAGAGAATATAAAAGGAATATTTTTGCTAGCACCAGAGAACAGAAGAGGGCAAAAGAAGGAGAGACAGGATAAAGAGAGAAAGTAATTACTTCTATTTTTCCTCTTGTAGCCTCCACATAGAGAGACAGGAGGTATCTGAGATATGCCACAGCAAGAGGCAGAGGGAGATCTTACTATTGTGTCTCTAGGAGGCGGGTGATTTGCTGGCTGCCCAATACATATTTGGGCTACTGCCACCCCAAAATACCCTTAATTGTACAGCATGGTTTGCCCTGGGAATTAGGTCACTGAGTCAGTGTTGGTTCCTCACACCCAGACTGAGCTCTCAGAGGGAATGCAGAGATTGGCTAGGGAGTTTCCACAGAGATACTTCCCTAGTGAAGGGAAAACAGCAAATCACCCAGACAGGTTTAAATGCAAATCACACCAGACCTCAGAGGGGTCTATAGTGCTGTGAGGAATCAAAAGAGGCCAAGTCACCCAGGAAGCACCACCAGGCTCTGGCCAAGTGGACAGAATCCAAATCACTGAAACTAAGATGCCAACAAGGGAAGGAGTAACCAAATGAACAGAAAGCACTGTCCTTAACATTAGAGAAGTCAGGGAAAAAAAGACTAAAGATCTTGACTCTCTTTTTATCATAAGCCTGCATAAATTCTTACCTCACCATCCCATCCCACCCAATCATCAATAGCAACATCATCAACATGGTATTATAGGTCATTCCACTTTCAGCACCCCTTACAAAGGGGAAGAGATTAACCAAAGAACTTACATGAATATATGCATAACCATGAACACAGACAATAGGGTGGTGAAGGCCCAGGCAGGGGGCGGTCAATGGGGGGAAAAAAGGGGACATCTGTAATACTTTCAATAATAAAGATAAATTTAAAAACAAAAACAATAAAATATTTATGAATAAATTTAACCACGAATGTGAAATATCTGTACACTGAAAATTATAAGTCATGGATGAAAAAAATTGAAGATGACAGAACTAAATGGAAAGATATCTCATGTTCATAGACTAGAAGAATTAATTTTGTTAAAATGTCCATACTTTTCAAGGCCATCTGTAGATTCAATGTAATCCCTATAAAAATTCCAGTGGTATTTTATTTTTATAGAAACAGAAAAAGTCCTAAATTTCCTATGGAATCACAAAAGACTCTGATAGCCAAAGCCATCTTTAGACAGCAGAATAAAGCTGGAGGCTTCACACTTCCTGAAATGGGTTAAAGACTTAATGTAAGACCTGAACCCGCAAAACTCCTAGAAGAAAACACTACTGGACATAGGTCATGGCAACTATATTTTTAAACATGACACTTAAGTATAAGCAACACCAACAGAAATAACAAGTGGGGCTATCTATATATATAAAGACCCAGGGTCGTAACATCCAAAATGACCAAAGGCTTGACCAAACACCAGGTTGTGTGCACAGCAGGCGAGCAGGCTGAACTGTTGACCTCTCGGAGAGAGAGAGAGAGAGAGAGAGAGAGAGAGAGAGAGAGAGAAAGGAAAAGCAGCGGCAGCAGCTGCTGGTGAGGCCCGGAGAGAGAAGCAGACTGTGCTTCTCTCTCCGGGCCTCGCCAGCAGCCAAGCCCCTCTCTCTCCCCCAGAGGTCAGCAGTTCAGCCAATCGCCAGCAGCCTGGGGTGGCTGCTGATCAGCCCCGCCTCTATGATCAGGCCCAGAGATGCTGACTGGCATAGAAACCGACCAATTAGAACCAAATCTGGGTGAAGTGCGAGGAGCCAATGGCTGCCTAGGAGGCAGAGCTTTTGAAGCTGACTGGAATAGAAACCGACCAATAAGAATCTAATCTAGGTGAACTGCGAAGGCAGAACCTAAGGTGGGGGCTAAGGAGGGGTTTTAAGGGCAACAGATTTTTGGTGTAAGGTGTAAGAAAGTAATTCAATTTTTTAATGATTGGTTTGGCAGTATTGTGCATATGGCTAGCTATCAGTGCAGATATAGAGATTATGTATTTTTGTCTGCCAAGAGCATCTCCTCCTGCTGAAAAAGGCTTCCCCCTCCCATTTAAGCAATCCTATCCTATATAATCTATCTATACTACTAAAAGGGTAATATGCTAATTAGACCAGGTCGACCAGCCATCTTCCAGATGTCCAACTTCCTTCCAGACAAAGCCATGGTGGTGGGGGCCGAGGCAAAGGCTGTTAGGGGCGATCAGGCTGGCAGGGAGGGAAGTTGGGAGCGAGATCAGGCTGGCAGGGGAGGGCAATTAGGGACAATCAGGCAGGCAGGGGGGCAAGGTAGGGGTGATCAGGCTGGCAGGGGAGGGCAATTAGGGACAATCAGGTAGGCAGGGGGGCAAGGTAGGGGCGATCAGGCCGGCAGGGGGGCAAGGTAGGGGTTATCAGGCCAGCAGAGGGGCAAGGTAGGGGTGATCAGGCCAGCAGGCAGAGGGTTTAGGGGTGATCAGCCAGGCAGAGGGGTTAGGGGAGATCAGGCATGCAGGCAGGCAAGTGGTTAGAAGCAAGTCAACCCAGATTGCAAGAGAAATGTCCGAGTGCCGATCCACAGGGATCAGGGAGCAACCCCCTCCGTGCACAAATTTTGTGCACCAGGCCTCTAGTATGAAACTAAAAAGCTTCTGCACTGCAAAAGAAATGGTAAGGAAAAAAAAATGAAAAGGCAACCGAGGAATGAGAAAATATTTGCAAACTTTGTATCTGATGTGGGATTAATATTCAAAATATATAAGAAGCTCATCTAACCCAATAGAAAAAAAGATAATTAAAATTGAACAAAGATCTTTGAATAGACATTTTTCCAGAGAAGATATACAAATGGCCAACAGATGCATGAAAAGGTGCTCAACATCACTAATCATCAGAGAAATGCAAATACAAACCACAATGTGAAATCAGTTCACATGTGTCAGGATTGCAATTATTAAAAAGACAATAAATAAGTGTTGGCAAGGATGTGGATGAAAGGGATTCCTTGTGCACTGTTGGTGATAATGTAAATTGGTGCAGCCACAATGGAAAATGATATGAAGGTTCCTCAAGAAACTAAAAAATAAAACTGTCATGTAATAGCATTCTCACTTCTAGATATATTCAAAGAAAAATAAATCACTATCTCAAAGAGGTATCTGTACCCCCATGTTTATTGCAGTGTTATTTACAATAGCTAAGACACAGAAACAACCTAAGTGCTCACTGACAAATTAATGGGTAAAGAAAATGTGGTGTACATATATACACTGGGATTTTACTAAGCCATAATAAAGAAGGAAATCCTGCCATTTACAACCACATAAATGAACCTTTAGGGCATTATAATAAGTGAAATAAATCAGATAAGAAAAATAATGATCTCACTTATATGTGGAATCATAAACAAAGACACAAATTCACAGAAAGAGAGCATAAAATGGTGGTAGCCAGGGGATGAGAGGGGTATATGGTCTAAGAGTACAAACTTCCAGTGTAAGATAAAAAAGTTCTGGAATCTAATGAACAACATGGTGACTATAGTTAACAATACTGTCCTATCTAATAAAAGAAAAACATGCAAATTGACTGTACCTCTGCTATAACCACAAGCCATGCCCACAAGCCAATCAGGAGCGAGTATGCAAATTAACCCAACAAATATGGCGGCAGCCACGGAGCTGGAGCCAGCCAGAGGCTTGGGTTGCCCCCGGCAATGGAGGAAGCCAAGCTTCCCCTCCACCCCCAGCCTGCCCTGGCCTCCACTCAAGGGTACAAGTTTCAATTATAGAAGATAAATAAATTGCAGATACCAGGGCCCCCGCTTGGGTCCCCGGGGTGTGTGGCTGGCCTGCAAACCACCACAGGCCCCTCACCCAGGCCGCCCCACACCCCAAGGGAACCCCCACCCTGATCCAGGACACCCTTCAGGGCAAACCAGCCGGCCCCCACCATGCACCAGGCCTCTATCCTATCTAATAAAAGGGCAATATGCAAATTGACCATCACTCCAACACACAAGATGGCTGCCCCCATGTGGACACAAGATGGCCGCCACAAGATGGCCAGCAGGGGAGGGCAGTTGGGAGGGACCAGGCCTGCAAGGGAGGGCAGTTGGGGGCAATCAAGCCTGCAGGGGATGGCAGTTAGGAGGGACCAGGCCTGCAGGGGAGGGCAGTTAGGGGTGACCAGGCCTGCAGGGGAGGGCAGTTAGGGGCAATCAGGCTGGCAGGGGAGCAGTTAGGCATCAATCAGGCTGGCAGGGGAGTGGTTAGGGGGTGATCAGGCTGGCAGGCAGAAGCAGTTAGGGGCAATCAGGAAGGCAGGAAGGCGAGCAGTTGGAAGCCAGCAGTCCTGGATTGTGAGAGGGATGTCCCAGATTGGAGAGGGTGCAGGCTGGGCTGAGGAACACACACCCTCCCGTGCACGAATTTCGTGCACCGGGCCTCTAGTATTATATAATTAAACTAGAGGCCCGGTGTACAAAATTCATGCACTGTGGGGTGAGCGGTCCCTCAGCCCAGCCTGCGCCCTCTCACAGTCTGGGAGTCCTTGGGGGATGTCCCCGTGGAGAGTGGGCCTACGCCAGCAGTCAGACATCCTTAGCACTGCCGCGGAGGCGAGAGAGGCTCCTGCCACCACAGCTGAGCTCGCCAGCCATGAGCTTGGCTTCTGGCTGAGCAGCACTCCCCCTGTGGGAGCGCATTGGCCCCCAGGGGCAGCTCCTGCATTGCGCATCTGCCCCCTGGTGTTCAGAGTGCATCATAGCAACTCGTCATTCCACCATTCGGTCGATTTTCATATTAGCCTTTTATTATATAGGATGTTGCTAAGAGAGGCCCTGGCCAGGTGGCTCAATTGATTGGAGTGTCGTACCATACATCAAAAGGTTGTGGGTTCAATTCCTGGACAGGGCACATACCTAGGATGCAGGTTTGATCCCTGGTCCAGGTGATGATGGGAGGCAACCAATGTTTCTCTCTCTTTCCCCCTCCACTTCCTCTCTCTCTAAAAATCAATAAAAACATATCCTTGGGTGAGGGTTAAAAAAAGAAAAGTTAAGAGTAAATCTAAAAAGTTTTCACCATACATACACACACAAAAAGTGGCTTCTATGTGAGGTGATGGAAGTTTATATATCAAAGCATCACATTGTACAACATAAACTTACACAATGTTATATGCCAATTATATCTCAATAAAGCTACAAAAAGTAAATAAATTATGCAATACAACTAATATTTCCCCCTAGAAACTTAGAGGAAAGGACTTTGTGATGAATCGGCTCTCCTCTAGCCCACATTTATAATGAGATTCTGCACATTCAGGCATTGAGGTTGAAGTGTGAATTAAATATTTTAGCATGTTGTATTGTTTTTGTGGCCAGATTTTGATAAAGTGTTGGACATCTGAGTGGGAAAGAAGTATGCAAGGAAGGATAAAAGAATAGGATATGTTTTTACTTGATTTTTACTCAGTAGTGTTATCTCTTAAGTGTTTTAGACATGTCTATGATAATTTGCTGACACTCGCTAAGCCTCTCCCCTCAGTAGATGCTAACAACAATAATAAATCATCACACACTGTCAACCTAAAATAACGTAATTATTTAGTACTCTGAAGAGTTCCAATAAAGGCTGTTTTTAGTCAGCCAAAGAGAAAAAAATACAAGAGCCTCATAAAATAAGGTCGATTTTTAAGGCTAATACTTCATGGACTTGCTAAACTTCAAATAAAATTATTACCCCCAGAGAATGTTCAAATGTAGAAGCAAACGCCTCTCCTCCCACCTCAGATATGGATTTAAAAAGACTTAATGAAAAGAGTATGGGGTTAAAACATATTGTAATAATTACAATGTTCTAGAGAAGAAACTCTTGATAGAAAAAATATTTTAAAAAAACATATAAAAGAGAACAATACAAATAAACCATTATTATTGCTGACAAGAAACTCACTGGTTTATTAGTTCTCATCACTGGGAGTTTATATCTCATAAAAAATTCCAGTTAAGAGTCCTATTCAGATTATATATTGCCAAGTTTACCACAAAGAAAGAATGAATTAAAGTTTGTATCAATAAGAAATTTTCTGGTCATACAAAATGCTTAAGTTAAATATTAGAGAGAAGAACAATCTCAGTATGTTAGTGGGTTTTGAAGATAACAAGTGCTAGAAAGGATGTAAAATTCTAAAAATAACACTAAAGCACCTTTCCCATGAAGTAGGCATATTAATTTCCTTCTAAACTTAAAAAGTACAATCTAAATCACTTGGTCAGAGATCAGAGTACAGTCAGGCATTTAATAAAATCCAGAGTACACTCAATCTATGATCTTTCCAATACCCTTGACCTAATCACCTCCAGGATCTTGGCAAAGAGTACAATAACAGCTATGCCTATAACCTCTGGGCAGGAGACTGACTCATCTATAGGAAACACAGAGTAGTTTGATAGAAAAGACCTACAGTATGTCAGTCGGGGTAGTCTAATAAATAGGCCTGCTGCCTAGGTTGAAAGCTTTATAACACTGGGCAAATCAGTAAATTCACTGAGCAAATAAAGGAAATATTGAGGATGAGGAGATCTAGGTTTCTCTTACTATTGGAGAATGTATTTACAAACATGGAAAGGGAAAGGTAACAAGAACTTTGAAGTTTTGGATTTAAGCAGATGGTTTTAGTATGAATTCATGGTTCATGATTATTGAAAATATATATGTTTGTATATACATACCAAGGATCCTGCTCTTGGTTTCTAATTACCATCTTCCCCTTAAAAAAACAACAACAAACAATACAGGAATTCTTGGAGAAGTGGCTGATTCCAAGGCAGGAGCATGGACAGTACAAGAGGAGCCCAGACATCTTATGGTGCTAGACTATTATTTTCTTACATAAAGAATGATGACAACATATCAAAAGACATGAATAATCTTGAAGATGCTTCTATTAGCCTAATCTAGAATGATTTGAGCATCAAAAAATGATGACAGTAACTAATTATAACTCAACACTAAAACAGGAATCCATAATTTCATAGTGATATAAATTAAATAAATAAATGAATAAATAAATGGGAGGTGGGAGAAAACTCTTCATTACAGTAGAATGATGAAATGACAAATAATAAGTATGTTTAAAATAGTGAAAATAGGTGGTTCCCAGAAGCAGGGGATTAGGGATAAGAAAAATGGATAAAGGTGACCAAAAGGTATAAACTTCCAGTTATAAAATAAATTCTTGGAATGTAATGTACAGGATGGTGATGATAGTAAACAATACTGTAGTATGTATTTGAAAGTTGCTAAGGACTAGATCTTAAAGTTCTTACCACAAAGAAAAAAGTGTGTAGCTATTTGAGGTAATGGATGTTAAATAAACTTATTATAATGATCATTTCACAATATATGCATTGTGTACCCTAAACTAATACAATGTTATATGTCAATTAACATTAGCACTCCAACTCTACCAGTGGCTAGTGGCATGCCAGGAACTGTTATGGAAAAGGTGTGTGATTTTCCACTACAGATGACAAGACCCGGCTCTAGAATCCCAGGGGTTTACATTGTAATTCTCCTATTGATAAGGGCTTGTCACAAACCTCCCACAACTTCTTTTCCCACCACAGAGACTTCCAATACCATGGGCTATTCTAGGTTGACAGTCCATCTTACTGTAGTGTATACTTCTGGTAAGGTTTTGATTTGCCTTTGCTCATCCTATCTAATAGACAAATATGCAAATTGACCATACCTCCGACACACCCACAAGCCACGCCCACAAGCCACACCCACCATCCAATCAGAGCGAGTATGCAAATTAACCCAAACCAAGATGGCTACAGCCACAGAGAGCAAGGTTTCCTAGGTAACAGAGGAAGCCAAGCTTTCTGCCTGCCCTTGCCAGGCCTAAGCCTCCACTCAAGCTACAAAGTTTCAATTATAGAAGGTAAACAAATTCAAACAAATGGCAGCAGAATGGAGCTTGAGAGAGCAGGCCAGGGTTGCCACCGGCAACAGGGGAAGCAAAGCTTTCTGCACATCCTGGCCGGGCCCACCCGCTTAAGGCAACAAAGTTTCAATTATAACCCCAACACAAATGGCTGCCGGCCTCGGAGGGAGCCCCAGGCTTGGCTCCGCTCCAGGCTACAAAGTTTCAATTGTAGAAGGAAAATAAATTCCAGATATCAGGGCCTCCACTTGGGTTGCCAGGGGGCATGGCCGGCCTGAAAACCACCACAGGCCCCTTGCTCAGGCCGCCCCACACCCCAAGGGCACCCCCACCTGATCCGGGACGCCCTTCAGGGCAAACCAGCTGGCCCCCACCCCTGTACCAGGCCTCTATCCTATCTAATAAAAGAGTAATATGCAGATTGATCATCACTGCAACACACAATATAGCTGCCTCCATGTGGTCAAAGATCCTGCCCCCATGTGGACACAAGATGGCCACCACAAGAAGGCCATCAGGAGAGGGCAGTTGGGAGGCACCTGGCCTGCAAGGGAGGGCAGTTGAGAGGGACCAGGCCTGCAAGGGAGGGCAGTTGGAGGTGATCAACCCTGCAGGAGAGGGCAGTTAGGGGTGACCAGGCTGGCAGAGGAGGGAAGTTGGGGGCAAACAGGTTGGCAGAGGAGTGGTTAGGGGGTGATCAGGCTGGCAGGCAAAGCGGTTAGGGGCAATCAGGAAGGCAGGCAGGCAAGCAGTTGGGAGCCAGTAGTCCTGGATTGTGAGAGGGATGTCCGACTGCCTGTTTAGGGATCGGGCCTAAACGGGCAGTCGGACATCCCTCGAGGGGTCCCCGATTGGAGAGGGTACAGGCTGGGCTGAGGGACAACTCCCCGCCGTGCACGAATTTCGTGCACCGGGCCTCTAGTGTTTTATATAAATGGATAAAATATCATTTTGAGATTAAAGGAAACAATGGTCCTGCTAAATGCTCAGCTGACACACTGGATCATGACTGAGTATCTGGAGACCAACTATAAGACTCAAAAAGAAGTTGTATTTTTCTTTTTCTTTTCTGTGGCATGTTTGGATGACTGGCATTAGTTAAAGAGACGCAGATTTTGGAACAATCACCACCACAGGTGTCTGAAGAAAAAAAGTACATATTTTGGAGATGAAGATCTCCCTCTTACTGGACAGCCATTTGGATGACTGAAACTTCAGATGGGAAATTAAACTTGATTGATGGCTTGTAACCAAGAATCCAAATCAGAATTACCTGGAAAGTTTTCTTTCAAATCATACAACCTAAAACCTGGTGATTCTAATTCTATAGACCTTGAGGCTTCCCAGTGTTTCTATGAACATCCCAGGTAGAAACTTAGAGATTTAGGTGACCTTGACATTCCTTGTAACACTGAGGTCTTTTAGTTTGGCTACTGTTGTTTTAATTGGAAATAAAATCCAAGGGCTAACTATAAAACATTCAAAATAATATTGATTCAAAACAAAAGACTCAAAGTTTTCATAGGACGAATAAGTAAACTAGACCTTGGAAAGAGAAAGCAATTGTAAATATAGAAAAGAAATTATCTCTAGTCAATATCCTCAGTCCTCCTATTTCCCCCTGTCCCCAAAATTGATTAGTCCATAATTTTGGATGTGGTAAGAGATAGTTTAAATAGATAGAAAAAGTGAATTAAAAAACAGACAGCTATTCAATAGAAATTTTGGAGCTACTGCAACAAATATGGATAGGTGTGTCTTATTAAATTATATTACTACCCCATGTAGCTAGAATAATTGGTCTCAGCAGAATTTGATATGTTTGTTGAATTCCCTCTGAAAATAGCTTTATTTCTTTATTTCCTATAAAGGATAAATAATCTTTCTAATATAATGTACATCATGTAATTTTAAAACTGCCCTAAAGGGATACATAAGAAAGCTCAGACGGGGTAGCAATTTTGTTTTTAAAAGAGGAGGAAGTGATTTCCTGTAGCATCTTTTTGTCTTACCAACCTATAAACAAAAATGTAGATCCATTCTGCCAGTTTTACATGTGAATAAAATATTTCTTTGAACATTTTTTCAGAAGATCATGAAATAAACTAAATTCAACCATACTAAATAATCTACACTTATAAAAGAGAAGCATGCAAATTGGCCACCACTCTGTACAGCCACCAACCAATCAGGAGCGAGTATGCAAATTAACCCAACAAAGCTGGCGCTGCTGGAGTGTCTGGGCCTGTCGGCCCGGCTGGGGGTTGCGAGACCAAGCGGCGAGGCTGGATACGCGCCATTGGAGTGTCTGGGCCTGTCAGCCCCTCCATGAGGCTGGATGCTGCATCCAGGGGGCACACACAAATTGTCCCCTCAGGAGTTCGACTGGGAGACCAGGAGTTCGATCACTTGCTATGACATGCTCTGGCCACCAGGGGGGCAGTGCAGAATGAAGGAAGACCCCAGCTGGCAGCTGGGGAAGGGAGGCCCCAGCCAGCAGCTGGCAGCTGGGGAAGGCAGGCCCCAGCCAGCAGCTAGCAGCTGGCAGCTGTGGCAGGGAGGCCCGGCCAGCAGCCATAAGGCCCCAATCAGCCCTGATTGCCGGCCAGGCCTAGGGACTCTACCCGTGCACGAATTTTGTGCACTGGGCATCTAGTAAAGCTATAAGCAGACTACAGAAACACCTCCCTTCTCTGCCAGAGCAATACAGGTATTGGTTTGGACTGTTCTGCAGTGTCTGAGAATGTCCTACCAATCTTGGTGATGGCTGAAGTTCAAACGTCTATAGACCTTAAATGAACATCCATTCTGTCAAAAGTTAACTAGCCAATCTTTGCCATCAGAGATACTTGAATGACACATCTAAGTTCATACCCTTTCTGTGTGAAATCAGAAAACCTACCTCATTCATGTAAGACAGTCAGCCATTCAACAACTTCTTAATGAGAGAACTAACCACTAAAATTTATATATTTTGGTGACTGTTAAATGCATATATATATCTCACACACACATATTCAAACTTACCTTCTAAAATATGTGTATTTCATACAACTTTTTGAAGTATGGTAGCAACCATACTTAGGTAAAAACTGCTGTTTGAATTTTAACCCTGCTATTCTGGCTTCTGCACGCACTTCCTTGCTTAAACAATAGGGCAGTTACCTCAGCTTCCAGACTGAGACCTGGAAACTCACCCCACATCACAAAGGTTCTTCTCCTGTGCCTGTGGACCAGAACCGCAGGAGACTGATTCCCACGGACTCAGTAGCTCCAGGAGTAGAAACTGTAGATAACCTTTAGAGATGATTAACTTTGCTCAGTTCTGCTTCTTCATTCCAACGTCCAGCAGGATGTGGCTGGGAACCCCGCTGCGGGCTGTTCCCAGAATTTAGAACAAAGAAAAATTTTTGTGGTTTAGACCTTTAAAAGGACTGCCTACACCTGAAACAGTGTGGTTGTGGGTGTGGCCACCTGCGTGTGGTGCTCTCACGGCCGTCCTGGTCAGTTCAATAAATCCTTGCCTGCTTTTTTTAATCAATCAGCATCCTTTGGTGGTCTTATTTTTGACTTCAGGGTTCGACCCCACAACAGTTTTATCTAAAAAAATAATAAACTGTATCCTTTCACTTACATCAGAATAAATCAATTGAGAAAAGATCACTGAATCAAAATTTAATAGTTCACATTGAAATAAATAAAAAGCCATTTTAAGATAACATTCCATCATAGAAGCTTCTTCCCTCAGCTTCCTCATTCTAGGTACCAGAAGCTTAATTATAACAATCCAATATAATTACAATCATCAGATATGAAACACTCAGTCTTTATTGTGTAATGAGATATATGACACATCCTTACTTTCAGAGAACTGAAAATGTTAAACATTAGCCCTAGCCAGTTTGGCTCAATGGACAGAATGTCAGCCTGCGGACTAAAGGGTCCTAGGTTTGATTCTGGTCAAGGGCACATGCCCGGGTTGTGGGCTCGATCCCCAGTAGGGGGCATGCAGGAGGCAGCCAATCAATGATTTTCTCTCATCATTGATGTTTCTATCTATCTCTCCCTCTCCCTTCCTCTCTGAAATAAAAATATATATTTTAAAATGTTAAACATTAAATTCTGATTCTCCATTCTACTTCACAAAGGGGTGTGGGGGAAAATTCTGGCCCCATCTGAAGCCTTTACTGTGTGTCCATATTGCTTGTAATATTCTGATCTGGCCAAAACTTCTATTTTATACTCCAAAGTCCTGATTGCTACATACCAATAGTTACTCATTATTTTCTTATTATTTCTAGAAAGCAATGCATGAGCCTACCTCTCTTAGAAATGAGCTGAGTATAATTTTTAAAAGTTAGGTATCAGTGGTATATGAGTGTTATATGAACCAGTGGTTATCTGTCCATTCTGTACATCAAGCATGTCAAACTTGCAGGCCACATTTTGTCTAACTTGCGGAATGATGAGTCGCTATGATATGCACTGACCACCAGGGGGCAGACGCTCAATGCAGGAGCTGCCCCCTGGTGGTCAGTGTGCTCCCACAGGGGGAGTGCTGCTCAGCCAGAAGCCTCTCACGGCTGGCGAGCGAAGCAGCAGTGCTAAGGATGTCCGACTGCCGGCTTAGGCCTGCTCCCTGCGAGAGGGCACAGCCCAGTCTGAGGACACCCCCCTCCCCGAGTGCATGAATTTCATGCACTGGGCCTCAAGTTTTATTATAAGATGTGTCTTCTAATGCTGGCAGACACCCAGGAGGCCCAGTGGCCAGGACTACCATTGATATTCACAGTTGGAAAGAAGAGGACAAATGAAGAAGGCCCATGTACCATCTGTCTACATAGTAAATCAAACTTTAAAACTGTTGAATAAAATGACTTTTATCTTCTTACCTAGACAAATATACGTTCATAATAGAACTGAAACATATATATAAATTAATATATCTAAATTATATAAATATACATACAGACTATAGTATACAGGGGTTGGCAAAAGTATGTTTACAATTGTTCATAAGGAAAAAGACACGCTGGTCATGATTATTACAACTGTATTAACTCAAAGGAATTCTCAATGCGCCCAGCCAGTGTGGCTCATGAACCAGAGGTGGCTGGCTCAATTGCCAGTCAGGGCACATGCCTTGGTCCCCAGTGGGGGGAGTGCAGGAGGCAGCCAATAGATATTCTCGCTCATCGATGTTTCTATCTCTCTCTAAAAAAAAAAATTTAAAAACTGTTGCAATGGCACAGTAAACCTACTTTTGCCCAACCTTTTATAATTAAGTCTATCCTCTCTAATAAAATGGTAATATGTAAATCAACCATCACTCCGCTACATAAGCCACGCCCACCAGCCAAGCCACGCCCACCAGCCAATCAGGGCGAGTATGCAAATGAATCCCAATCCAAGATGGCTACAGCCACAGAGAGCAAGGTTTCCCAGGTAACAGAGGAAGCCAAGCTTTCCATAGCCGTTGCAGGCCTAAGCCTCCACTCAAGCTACAAAGTTTCAATTATAGAAGGTAAACAAATTCAAACAAATGGCGCAGAAAGGAGCTTGAGAGAGCAGGCCAGGGTTGCCAGCGGCAACAGGGGAAGCAAAGCTTTCCGCACACCCTGGCCGGGCCCACCTGCTTAAGGCTACAAAGTTTCAATTGTAGAAGGTGAATTAACTGCCACAGAAATGGCTGCCGGAGCCCCAGGCTTGGCTCCGCTCCAGGCTACAAAGTTTCAATTGTAGAAGGAAAATAAATTCCAGATACCAGGGCCTCCCCTTGGGTTGCCAGGGGGCGTGGCTGGCCTGCAAACCACCACAGGCCCCTCGCTCAGGCTGCCCCACACCCCAAGGGAACCACCACCCTTATCTGTGACACCCTTCAGGGCAAACCAGCTGGCCCCCACCAGTGCACCAGGCCTCTATCCTATCTAATAAAAGAGTACTATGCAGATTGATCATCACTGCAACACACAATATAGCTGCCCCCATGTGGTCAAAGATCCTGCCCCCATGTGGACACAAGATGGCCACCACAAGATGGCCAGCAGGGGAGGGCAGTTGGGAGGCACCCGGCCTGCAAGGGAGGGCAGTTGTGAGGGACCAGGCCTGCAAGGGAGGGCAGTTGAGAGGGACCAGGCTTGCAAGGGAGGGCAGTTGGAGGTGATCAACCCTGCAGGAGAGGGCAGTTAGGGGTGACCAGGCTGGCAGAGGAGGGAAGTTGGGGGCAAACAGGCTGGCAGGGGAGCAGTTAAGCATCAACCAGGCTGGCAGCAGAGTGGTTAGGGGGTGATCAGGCTGGCAGGCAGAAGCGGTTAGGGGCAATCAGGAAGGCAGGCAGGCAAGCAGTTGGGAGCCAGCAGTCCTGGATTGTGAGAGGGATGTCCGACTGCCCGTTTAGGCCCGATCCTGGTGGGATCGGGCCTAAACGGGCAGTCGGACATCCCTCCAGGAGTCCCAGATTGGAGAGGGTACAGGCTGGGCTGAGGGACAACCCCCTGCCGTGCACGAATTTCGTGCACCGGGCTTCTAGTATATATATAAATACATATACATATGCTTGTTATATGAATAAAAAAATGACAAAATATCAAAGACACTTGAATTTGTTATTGCTTATGTCTGAGTGTTCTACTAATGTACCAACAATATTATTTTACATTCACTCCATAAAACTTATATTTTCTTTCATATCAACAAAACCACCAATCATGCTGCTACAAGTGAAACTTTCATACAATTAAGTGTTATCAATAATAATCTAATGAATCTTAAAATATGGTGTTCATTTTGAATATATTTTTATTTAAAAAATAATTAAATAGAAAAATCATTTTCATGTTTCTAAAAATGTTTCTTCCTAAAATATTCAAAATTATCCATAAATATTAAAAGGCAAACTACAACTTATAAGTAATTCATATTAAATTTTAAAACAATTATTTAAATAAAGCCAAAAATTTCGCATTTTATTTTCTGAAAATTTAAATGTCACATTAAGTATTATTATAAAAACAAAATTATTCTCCAACCTGCTATTGAAATTCTATCTAGTTGCTATTGTAAACAATCAACACCACACTTTTTTTAGTGTTATGTCTAGACTACATATGTACAAATTTAAGAATGATATTAATTGCTTAACTTTGCAAAATGTTGCTATCAGCCAACATGGGCAATTATTGCAAATATAATTTCAAACACAAAAATAACAAGATAGTGGGCATACAGCATTATGGGAATATATAGTTTCTGCAAGAATGTGTTATAGAGAAAAAGGTTGACAAGTTAATGAATTACCTTTTCTTTTATTTAGTACTTTTACTGCTCAAATCCTTCCTGTCTTTCAAAATATTGTCCTTCGCTGACTTCAGTATAGACACAATCCAGAAACTATCAAAGAATTCCAAAACAGGGTTGCTAAGTTTTGTGAATATAAGGCAAGAAATGTAAAGCAGTTCCTTGGGGGTATCGCTGTAAGCGGTTGGGCTTTTATATTGTTGGCTGGGAATGGGGAGGGGAGGGGAGGGGAGGGGAGGGGAGGGGAGGGGAGGGGAGGGGAGGGGAGGGGGTATTCAGAATCATCCAGTGGAAGCCAGGGAGGCAGGGAGGGAGGGAAAGAGAGAGGGAAAGAGAGAGAGAAAGAAAGAGGGAGAAAAGAAAGAAAGGAAGGGAGGGAGTAGGGAGGGAGGGAGGGGAGGGAGGGAGAGAAGGAATGGAAGGAATGGAAGGAAGGTAAGAAGGGAGGGAGGGAAGGGAGGGCAGGAGGGAGAGAGGGAGGGAGGGAGGGGGAGGAGGGAGGGAGGGGAGGAAGGAAGGAAGGAGGAAAGGAAGGAGGGAAGGAAGGAGGGAGGGAAGGAAGGAGGGAGGGAGGGAAGGAGGGAGGGAGGGAGGGAGGGAGGGAAGAAAGGAAGGAAGGAAGGAAGGAAGGAAGGAAGGAAGGAAGGAAGGAAGGAAGGAAGGAAGGAAGGAAGGAGGGGGAGGGAGGGAGGGAGGGAGGGAGGGAGAAAGGGAGGGAGAAAGGGAGGGAGGGGGGGAGGACTAAAGATTAAACAAAAGCAAAGTCAGATCCACTGAGGAAACAGAGTCAGCATCTGTGATTGGAGCTAGAGACATAGCCACAAGGACTTTGCAGGGGCCCAGTGGTTACTATCCTTCTGGAATGGTCTCACCCCACTTGAATTTTGTGAGACCACACCTCCAACGTAACTGGGAAGCTTTTTCTGCTTAGATACAAATTTCAGGTGCTGTTCTGGCCCATGGGAAAGTAAGAAAAATGCCTTTCCCACTCCCTCTTCACTCCCTAAACCCACCCATGTCTCCAACTTCCTTCTAGCACCAGAGAACTCAGACTCCCTTTGTTTCTGTTTTTTTACACAGAAACCTTTTCCAGATAATAAACCCTAGAAAATGGGGAAGGGAATGGACTGCATTTTGCCCCTAGGAAAAGACAAGCTTTGTATATAAACATAGCCCAGAGCAAAAAAAAAAAAAAAAAAGATTGGAAGGAGGTGGGGATGACTAAGAAGTAGAGAGAAAAATTACTCCCTCTTTGATCCATGACTTAAGAGACAATTTGTGCAATTTATTTATTTTGTTTCTAGGTGTTTTCCAGTTTGCTTGTTCCTAATTTTGAAGTTTCCTGCATTGCAATCTTAAAACATTTTTACTGTTATTGTATTTTGGAATTTATTGAGGTTTTAAATTTATTTTTAATAACACTTTATGAAAGTTATTTTGTGTACATTGAAAAGAAAGATGGCAGGGACATTTTTATTAGTGTAAAAATTTCATTGACAAAAATATATACCAACTACCATTATACTCATATATAAAACATGCATGATTTACCTTACTAATTATGTTACTTAGGTCAGCTATACACTTACTTGTTTTCTGTAATCTGTCATGGACCAAGGGACATGAAGAATAAGTTGCTGGCTTTTTTACAAGTGTGTATTCTCTATTTCTTAATTTATCGCCTGTATTGTTTTCCATTTATTTATTATTTATGCTCAGTCTCTGGTTTTCAAATTTTGCTTGGGGAACTTTCAAAATTATCTAGGGAACTTTCAAAATCTGATGCCCAGGTTACACACCATACCAATTAAATGAGAATATGTGCAAGTGAAAACGAACCATCAGTATTTTTTAAGGATCCCTTGATGATTCCAATGTGTTGTGCTACTTGAGAACCACTCCATGTTATTTGATACGTAGATTTTTGCAGCTCCTAAATCTTCTTTGTGAATTATACCCTTTATTCTTTTTAAAGTTTACTTCATCTCATTTGATATGTTTGTACTGAAATCAATATTGTCGTATATTAAGATTGTTATCCCTGTAGATCCTGATCTGTAGGTTGGTGTCCCTGTTAGATTGGGAAACAATACAAGCCTGGGAAGAAATATAGTTATCTCACAGATTAAGAGGAATTTACCCTAAGTGGAAACCGAAAAGAATCTAAATTTATTGAATTATCTAAAATAATACACCTCTCCCCTTGACGTATTTAGACATCTCCTATTTCTTATTGCTTTAATGTGAAGCAACTCTATAAAAATAAAATAAAAAATAAAAAACACCTCAAATTAAAATAAAAAGATGGTTACCTCTGTTTTACTTGTTTGCATTTGTCTTGTTTTCCCTTTTCTTTTTAACTTCTCTGAGTCAGTTTAATGTGCATCTCTTATACACAACATCTACTGGATTTTGCTTTTTTATATACTAGTAACTTAAATGATTCTTTCATTGATGAGATTATCCCTTTAAATAGCTTGATAAGGCAGACACATTTGGTCTTAATGCTGTCATGTTTCCTATTTTCATGGATTTATGGCTATTTTCTTTGTTTTGAATTTTCTGCTAACTTAAAAGGTTGCACTTTTCAATATAATATTTACCTCTATAGGTATAAAGTCATATAATGCTCTAAATTCTCTATTGCAGGGGTCCTCAAACTTTTTAAACAGGGGGCCAGTTCACTGTCCCTCAGACCGTTGGAGGGCCGGACTATAGTTTAAAAAAACTATGAACAAATTCCTATGCACACTGCACATATCTTATTTTGAAGTAAAAAAACGAAACAGCAAAAACACCCGCATATGGCCCGCGGGCCTTAGTTTGAGGACACCTGCTCTATTGTATGCCTTTTAATTCCCTAGTATGAGCAGTAACGAAATTATTATGCCCTTAGTCCTCATTCCTCTCACCAACCCCATCAACTAGTTTTATTCATTTTACTATATTTTGGTGTTTGCCAATTTACTATTAAGTATTCTTGTATTGCTATTATTTAACTCAATTTTAAATTATTTCTTTTGATTCCTGATTATAAAAGATGGGGATAGCCATATCCATTGCCTTTTTTTCTCTTTTCTTCTCAAAGATAGTCAGAGTTTATAATTATACTGTTTCATTAGTAATACCTTAAATAATCATTTACAGCCATTATTTAACTTACCAGCTTTAAATGATAAATTTTTACCCTTGGGCATAAAGTAAATGGAAATCAGTATACTTTTACTACTGCTATATTCTCTTTCCTTTCCTCTTCAATCTTCTGTTAGTTATATGATTTCACATATAACAGTTTATACTCCTCTTCTTTTTTCATTTTAAGAACACTCTTTATTTGGTCTTTTTGCATGAAATAGGATTATGCATTGTTTTCAATACAGTGCATGAAGAGTTTTTAAAAAATCTATTGGGATAAAAATCCATTTTTGTTGGTTTTACTGCCTTTTCTTATGTGGGTGCTTTATATGAATAATATAAGCAGGAAACAACTAGTAACAAATTCATTTCCAAAGACAAAACTATTATAAATATTTCACCACTTTTTCTCGTTTTGCTATCTTAAAAGTTCTTACATTTCTTTTCTATGTTCTTGTTATAAAAAGGTGATCTGTTATGGTTCTTTTAATTCATTGAAATATTATTCACAAAATTTATCTGCTGTATGGAATGATTTTTTTTCCTATGTGTGACTATTCTGCCATTTATTTTTTCCTCTGCTGTTATGTATATACTGCTGGTGTCTTTTTTTTGTTTCTCTCACTTCTCTCACTGTAGGGGATGAATTTTTCTTAGACAATTTTTCTTAGACAATGTACTAGGTGTATGTGGCAGAAGACCCAGGGCCACATTCCAGGATAGCAGCAATTTTACCCTCTGTGAAGTCATTCATTTCTGTTCTAACCATTACCAATATGACTGAAACGATGCAACAGACATAATATTAGTATATTAAACATCAGCCAAATGATAACCTCTTTGGCTTTCTTAAACAATTTTGAGTTTCTCCCATGAAAAAATAATAAATCTACATTCCCATGAGGGTCCACCACCACCTCGTGCCAAAATTTGTTCTCTAAAATCTGTCCTCTAATATCATGAGCATTGTGCTTTGCACCAAAAAAGACAAACTTTTATTATATGTTAAAATATATTCTTCAAAGAGACAAGAGAAGAGAAATTGGTCTATTTTTTGCATGAGAAATTCGATGGTTAATTTTGAAGGGCTGCTTCAATAAATCCCAATTGAATTAACCAGTATTAGCTTTTTAAAATGATCAAGATACACAGCAAAACCACAATGCAAAATGAATACAAATGATTTAGCTCCAAATCTGATAAAATAAAGTGAAGAGTTGAATTAACTAGTGAACAAAATTAAGTGGAAATGGCGGTATTTCACAGCTAGTCAGCTAGGGCTATGAAAAATAATAAATATTGAAAAATCTAGAAAACCATTCTGATTCTGTTATTTTTCCCATCCAGAGGTATCTCCAAATCTATGTACAACTGTAGGTACTAATCACTGTTAATGTCATTAGTGATTTGGTGGTAAAGGTTATGTTTATTTACCCAGTCTTATCATTCAACAAATACCTATTGAACATCTACTTCACTCTGTATCAACCACTGTTCTACCGTTTCTAAAAATATCAATTAACTAGAGGCCCGGTGCACTAAATTCGTGCACGGGGGGGGGGTCTCCCTCAGCCCAGTCTGCACCCTCTCCAATCTGGGACCCCTCGAGGGATGTCCGACTGCCCATTTAGGCCCAATCCTGGTAGGATAGGGCCTAAATGGGCAGTAAGACATCCCTCTCACAATCTAGGACTGATGGCTCCCAACTGCTCGCCTGCCTGCCTTCCTGATTGCCCCTAACCACTTCTGCCTGCCAGCCTGATCACCCCCTAACCACTCCCCTGCCAGCCTGATTGATGCCTAACTTCCCTCCCCTGCAGGCCTGGTCACCCCTAACTGCCCTCCCCTGTAGGCCTGGTCACCCTTAACTGCCCTCCCCTGAAGGCCTGGTCCCCCCTGCAACTGCTCTCCCCTGCAGGCCTGGGTCCCCCCTAACTGCCCTTCCCTGCAGGCCCGGTCGCCCCCAACCTCCCTCCTCTGCCAGCCTGGTCACCCCTAACTGCCCTCCCCTGCAGGCTTGATTGCCCCCAACTGCCCTCCATTGCAGGCCTGGTCCCTCCCAACTGCCCTCCCCTGCTGGCCTGATTCCTCCCAACTACCCTCCCCTGCTGGCCATTTTGTGGTGGCCAATCTTGTGACGGCCATCTTGTGGTGGCCATCTTGTGTACACATGGGGGCAGCCATCTTGTGTGTTGGAGTGATGGTCAATTTGCATATTACTCTTTTATTAGGATTCTTATTGTATTTTATTTGTCAGGTGGGGATGAAGGAGGGAGAAGGAAAAAAGAAAAGAAAAAGTGGAAAATTTTCACAAGGTTTCTAACCTTTTAACATATCTCTAACTTTATTGTTGGCATCAGAAGCATAGTGTAACATCATGGAAAGAGATTTGAAGTCAGACACTTGAGTTTCAATTCCAACTCAGTCACTCACAAGCTGGGCAACTAATTCATGCTCTGCTCACTTTAAAAAGTCTATGTCAAAAAGTCATTTTATGAAATATAAATAATATAATTCAATTATCCAGCCTGCTGTTGGGACATAACTGAGGCTTGTTCTTATTCTTATTCTCATAATTTCAGAGCCACAGTGACTATTTCCTGGCACACCAGTATCTGTACTATTGAACGAATTCTCCCCCACATCCTAATACTGCTATTCCAGCATACATGTTGAAAGAGTATATTTGATAAGGATGACTACGAGAAGCCAGGGATCTCCAAAGGGGATTTTTAATGAAGTTTGCCCTGAGTCAAAATAATTTTCCAGGCTGGGATACCCAAAATAATAACCATTATTTTATTAAACTCAAAGCAGTTTTAAACTATTGGAATGATACTGTAGCTAAAACTGTGAGAGAAAATAGAAATGCTGAGGGATAAAATAATACCCTTTGAATGGAAAACACTTGCCTCTCATAGGACAAGGCTTAAATCAAAAGCAGGCTCTTAAGTGGTTAAAAAAATCCTTTTTGAGTCTTCTTTAGGGACAAAGGGAGTTAAAAAGCATAGAAAGATTTCTTCAAATGCCAAGACTTCTAAACTTCCTTTTTTCTTCTACTCAATGCAGGAGTTATTCATCTTCACCTGAAAGGCCAGTATATGGTAGTAACTTAGGCTATAGAGTCAATGAAATAACCAATGATAATAAGCAATTCTTATTATCAATACTCAGTGTGCAAATCAACATGGGGAACTTTCAAAATTATCTAGGGAACTTTCAAAATCTGATGTCCAGATTACACACCATATTCAAATGGAAATAACCAAGTCAGAGTCTTAACATCTTATAGTAGTAGCAATATAAGCAAGGAAACTTTGGATAGATTAATTTTTCCTTGCATTTCCTTTCAAATATTTCAAGAGCATAAACCCCAGGCTGAAAATCTTGAGAGGTTAGCTATGTGATTGCAGTGTTGTCTTGTAGAATGTCATCTGGCTCCTGTATTAATATGGATGGCCTAAAGTTGAAGATCAGCACTTCTATAGATATTAGCTTTCAACTGACTGATGGCATTCTGTTCTTTATAGATTTTTAGTTTTCACTCAGCCCAAACCTCCCTCTAAGAAATTGTAGGAGGAATCAGCAGCAACGAGGTATTCTTGATCTTTCTTGCTTATACACTCTCCACACTTATCTTGATAATATCCAATGCTTCACTTTTATTATCCAACCTTTCAGAAAGACCTAGCTGCTTCTAGCTCTTGCTTCATTCTTGATAGTCATTTCTTCGAGGTAGTTGGAGACAGTCAATCTATACGCAAATTGGCCTCTGGTAGTCAGACTGACTGAGCTTGGCTGAGATGAAGTTTAAGGCTGAAGTGAACCTGTGGGACCCCAGAATGGGTCTATTAAGGAAGGCAGGAATTCACATTTCCTACTAAGCAATTACAGATTGAGAGATTACATATGAAGTCCTGCAGAAATAGATTAAGATGGTAGAATCTTGTTCTCATAAATAGTCTCTTTTGTATGACACATTTAAAACTGTTGCCCACAATAATAAAGAATATAATCTTTCAATTCTTCAAATTCAAATAACCAATCTGAAAAATAAAACTAATAGCTAACTTTGTAATCAGTTCTTTGGAATTATGTATATCCAATTCTGTGAAGAAATTTTATTCACTGTTACATCATTTGCATTAGTGTCCAACAACACAATTAATAGATGTATACCAAAGAAGCTTGTTGGAGTCTCACTTTAGAGATTGTTCCTGAGAGCCTGAGGCATTTATTTGAGAGTTGTTAACCCTAATATTTTTGGCATTGCAATGTCCCAGTTCCGTGGTTGGCAAACTGCAGCTTGCGAGAGAACATGCGGCTCTTTGGCCCCTTGAGTGTGGCTCTTCCACAAAATACCATGCCCTGGGCGAGTCTATTTTGAAGAGGTGGCGTTAGAAGAAGTTTAAGTTTAAAAAATTTGGCTCTCAAAAGAAATTTCAATCGTTGTACTGTTGATATTTGGCTCTGTTGACTAATGAGTTTGCCGATCACTGTCCTACTTTTTCTTCTCCAACTTTCTAGTTTTTATTTGATGTTAACTCACTTTCACCTTCATAAAAACCAGAGACACCTGTAAGCATTCTAGGATAAGGTGCTCATTCCAGAAGTCTCCCAATGTTCGTACCATCACACTCCCCATGTTGCTGTGTGTAACCCTCAATAATTCTGTTGAAAAATTCTTCTTGTGCAAGTGAAAATATGAGTTTGATTTTCAGAAAATGGATGTGATAATGAGATACTAAAAAATGTAAACCACTTAGAACTTGAAAATCCAGACTTCACTTAAACCCTAAATCCTTGCATTATTAAACTTCCCTTGGCCTGAGTTCCCTCATCTATAAAATGAGAAAGACTAGACTTAGGTACACTAAGGCCTCTTAGAGCACCGATATTCTTTCACTTTGTAATTCTATGACTCTTTCATTCCACCATTTCTTCAACCAGTTCTAACACATAACCCCGCCAATGCAGAGCTAGACATAATTTGATATTTAAGCTGCAAGTAAAATAGATGTCAGGAGACCCTCTCCCCTGAGATTCAAATTCATCTTCTGTGCTCTGCAATGCTGTTCCTTCCACTGACAACCCTCTCAATCTCTTGATTGGTAAATTTTCAGCACCTCTTTTTCTCTTCCCGATAATGAACTCTGGCTTGCAGACTTCCTAACTTTCCTTAATTGGCATAAACCTGCCTTCCTCAACCCTCTATCTGAAGTTCACCACTAAACATTCGGTGTCTGTTGACTTTTGCTGGATACCCATTTACCAGACCACTACATAGCTATCAACTTTGGCTTCATCTGGAGATACTAGCAATGAGAAATGAATCATTCTTTTTTTTGTTTCTCACTTATTTTTCCACTATTTGATGAATATCTTCCATAGGCAAATCCTGAAATATCCTAGAGAAGCAAAAGAAAGATAAGGGAAAAGTCCCTGCACCCAAAGTAACTTTTAGTGTGAAAAGATGGATGACCATAGATAATGCAATACACAAAGGGAACAGACAGCATACACTGAGGAGCGACATGGTCTGATAGGGCAGGAGGTGCTCTCGTGTGAATTTATAAATACTGAAGTTGTTGGAGTCTTCTTCTAAATAGGAAGCATTGGTTTATTTAATTTTATTTGCTTCTCTTTTCTATTCAATTATTTGAATGGATTTTTATAGGCACACTAGAGGCCTGATGCACGAAATTCATGCACTGCTGGCTACTGGCCACTGGCCGAGCACTCCCTTCCTTCCCCCCACCTCTTGCAGCAGCTGTGGCAAGGGCCTCCCTCCCTTCCCCCAGCTTGCTCCACCCCCATCCCCTGGTCGAACTCACAGAAGAACTTTGGTCGAGGGGACAATTTGCATACTATGCTTTTATTATATAGGATGATATAAAATTCAAATAAACAGATATACCCTAGGAAAAAGTCTCTCCACCCGCCCTGCCCTCATTCTCTTTATTTCCTTACACCAGTGGTCGGCAAACCACGGCTCGCAAGCCACATGCGGCTCTTTGGCCCCTTGAGTGTGGCTCTTCCACAAAATACCACGTGCAGGCGTGCACATACAGTGCAATTGAAACTTCGTGGCCCATGCGCAGAAGTCGGTTTTCGGCCTGGGCGAGTCTATTTTGAAGAAGTGGTTCTAACGCCGAGCCACACTCAAGGGGCCAAAGAGCCGCATGTGGCTCGCGAGCCGTGGTTTGCCGACCACTGCCTTACACAGACGCAACCACAATTCTTCAAAGCACAGCTTTACAGTTCTGCTCCAGGATTGTTTTATTTTTCCTTTTTATTGAATTTAGTGAGGTGACAGTGGTTAGCAAAATAATACAGGTTTCAGGTGCACAGTTCTACAACACATCATCTGTACACTGTATTGTGTGTTCCCACCCCAAGTCAAGTCTCCATTCATCACCATTTATCCCCACTACATCCTACTCTGCCTGCTCTCTGTGAGTCTATCTCTACAGTCCCAGTTTTATGATGAATAATAAATCATCCTCCTGATTCCAAAACCTAGTGCTGCGTGATCGACAGTAGATACTAGCTAATATTTTAATTCTGAAGGCGACATTTGTTTCTTTGTTTAAAAAGAGCTGGTACTTTTCCAACTCCATAAATGTATGTATATTCTGGATGATTATATACTTGAGCAAACAATCTATTGGCTAGTAGAATTCTCTTGTGTCCAATAAACCGCATTCTGACCTATACCATCAGTGTCTCAGGTTACATTTACTATGTCACCACAAATTGAATTCTAGGCTAACATTTAACTTTAGCAAGATACAAATTGATGCAACTCGTTGGATAAAGAAACATTTATCTGTGTTTATCATGGGACAGGTATAAATTTCAACAAAATTAAGATTTATTCATGCTTGCTAATCTAATCCATTCTGCTCAAACTGTTCTAAAAGCAGTGAATCAAAATTGATACTTATTCTAGCCCAGAATTATCTGACAAATGAAGACTGTGTTGTCAGATATTATCTTCTTTAACATTTAACATTTATTGATGGCCAAATGAAAGGGAATGAGGAGGGTGTTTGCAAAAATTAATACTACATCAGGGATACAAAACAAAAATCTGAGTTTTTGTGGACAATTCTGCATAGTGTATGTATATATATATATAATTATTCTTTATTGTTCTTTTAGAAAAATACCTAAAACAGATGCTCTCAAATATGTCTTAGCAATTTCAAAAGCGTATCTCTAACTAGTTGGATAGATCTTATAGTAAGTTAGAAAACAGCAGAACACTAACACCCTGCCAAAGTCTCAGAAAAATAAAAGAATTTCTAGTAAATATTTTCCACAACGAATTTGTTTAAAGTATTTAGCCTGACATTATGAGAAGTCTTTTAGAGTTACTTACCTATTTTTATAAACTGAGCATTTCTATATTACATTTATTGTGTTTTAATGGAGTTTTAAAAGTGGAAATTGTATTAGCTTTTGATAATTAGTATTAGCTTTTGATAATGAAGGTATTTGTACTAAACCACAAGGCTTGTGGATATAGAAAGAAAAGTCTGATTTACTTGCCCTACCATGATTTGTGTGAAGGGAGATGAGTGTCTACTCAAGATCCTGTTTTGACCACCTCTAGGCTTGTCTTGAGTCCCACAGCACCCTGGTCTGGCCTGTAAAAGCTGTGCATTCATGGCCCATTCAGCATTGTCTCTAAAGAAAGGCATCTAGGAGTTTTCATATCCCCAGCCAAATGCTTCTTTCGGTGGCATGGTGAGGACAGACACCAGATTTCAAAGACTTAAGACATTTTCCCTGGCTGGTTGGAGTATCATCTCATATCCCAAAAAGGTTTCGGGTTCAATTCTTGGTCAGGACACATACCTAGGTTGCAATTTTGATCGAGGTTGCAGGTTCAATCTCCGGTGGAGACGCATATGGGAGACACCTGATTGACATTTATCTCTCACATTGGTCTCTCTCTCTCTCTCCCCTCCCCTCCCCCCCCTCCTCCTCTCTGTAAAATCACTAAAAATATATCCTCAGATGAGAGTTAAAAAAAATTAAGACATTTGAAGAAAAACATTGAGTCGAAGATAATTACTTTCCCGATTTAGTAAGTGAAAAGAATAAGAAGATAAAGCTACTGGTTCTATATTGTGTGAATAGTTTATAATTAGAATGTCGTTGTATGTTGTTTACATGTTTAAAAAAGAAAAATTAAAAATACTAGTATTTGTCTTGCTCTTTTAAAGATAGGAAAAGTTTATACATATTTGAGGGCAGATCTCCCATCTGAAGAGAAGGGAGATTTTAATGGGAACAAGGCCCTAGGGAATGTTCCTCACACTAGATCCTTAGATCCCAAAAACCTGTGATCTCTATGTATCAGTTAGAATTGCTGTTCTGCTTTATGTAACAGAAACCCAACTCCAGTAACTAAACCAAGTAGTGGCTCTTTCCCCCTCACATGAGAAAAAGTGTGGATTTGAGAGTCAGGGCTGGTGTGGTGACACATCAGCAGTACTCCAGAACTTCCCATCATTCCACTCTGCTGTTCTTTACGTCCAGTGTGTGCTCTCACACATGTCACTGTAACAACCAGAAAAAGGAGAGGAGAGAAAGGAGAAACAGCTTCTTCAAAAAAGCAAAGTATTTGGCAGATTTCTGCTTAAATTTCATTGCCAGGACTATGCAATACCACCATCTCCCAGGCAGTCTGGGAAGACAAATTTGTCAGTCCTTATCAGCTATTCCATTTCCGGCAAGTAGAGAGGAGGTCAGAATGGCAGCACCTGTATTTAGTAAAGAGAGACCTTTCTCAGAAATTTTGAGCAGGCTTTGGATCACATCTTTCTGGTTGACCCTTTCCTCCAATATCAGCAATCTCTCCTCAGAACGAAAAGTTGTCCAGTCATACTTCCTGATAGTCAAGTATTTATAATTTGCTCATTATACTCTCAAACTCTCACTGCTCACTTTCCCTAACTCTCTTTGGTTATCATTCACTTTGAGGAAACTATTTTCCACAGCTTATTTTTCCATTCAATTGCTTTAATCAACCTTCTTCCTGAAATCTCTCCAGTTATGCTTCTTTCCTTATTTCTCAGCATTGTTTATGCAATGTTGCTATGGTGGCCATAAAAAATAATGTTAGTCTAATTTGGATAATATCTTAGTCAAAGGCAAAAGCATGAAAGCATGGTATAAATGAGTTGACTAAAAATTGATTGGGTTGAAAATTCTGATGTCAGACTCTCATATTTCAAGTCTGAGCTGATAAGGATATCTCACCTCATTTTATCTTGCCATACTATGTTACTAGAGATCTACCTAGATTTGCAACGCTTTGTGATTTAGAGATACTCCTTCCCCTTTTAAACACATTCCAGATAAGTATCTCTCACATATTTGGCAGATGATTTCATCTGGATCTGGATGTTTTTCTTTGTAAAGAGAAAATAATACATTGTCATTGTTGCAATGGATTCTTCCTCTTGCTATACAACCTTAGGGTTACACTGCAATCATATTAAAATACTTCTTACCCTCCACATGCACCATATTGTTTTACACAATGGGACCTTTGCTAATGTTTTCAATGTCTTCCACCAGCTTAATTGTCTTCAGCAAGCTAATTTGTAGCATCTGTTCTGTACTCTAAAGATTTAAATAATTCTATATGGCCTGGACTTGGAAACCAGAGCTTCTGCAAACCTAAACTTTCCATAGTTTTATTTTCCAGCAAGCAAGTAACATTATCAGGAAGATTTTGCAATTTCCTTATATTGAGGGGAAAAAGACACTGAGACAATTTTATCACCACACAACTTCCATGGGGGAGCTGTTTGGTCATTAACTGTGACTTTACTGTCAGAGCAAAAAAAGAGCAGCAGCACTCTTGAGCCTGGGCTCCCAACAACCTGTTGTCTCTGAAGTTGTTGAGACATGACTACCTTTACAGTCAAATTTCTCAAGTTTTAGTTGTCATTTTTCAGTCTTAAATCTATCTTAACTCACAAAAAAAGGTGAAAAATTCACCTTTGCCTTCAGCACTACTAATTTTCCTGAAGACATCTTGACCCGCCCCCCCAGACCCCCCCAGCCGCTTCCAGTTTTCAAGATTGTCACTACTTTCCTTTCCTTTTCTCCTTCCTGTCTTTCATCCTCTTATAGGAAGACTACATCTTAGTCTTCCAAAGACTAAAAAGACCAAAACCAGTGCCAGCATTCACTATTGTTTCCTGATAGACCTCATTAAGGAAAGACCTGATTTCTTCACCTGACAAAAAAGACTGGAGAATTTATTCATCACCTTAAGAATAGCTTGACTGGGCATATTTATTTTGGTGTAGTAATTGTGTTTATGTAAGTTGCATCACTTACAGAGTAAAGTATAAAATACTATAATCATTAATATTAAAGGTGACAAAAAATAAAAAATAAAAAAATAAAGGTGACAATTTAACACTTAGCTTAAAATAGACTTTTAAAGGACATTTGAAATAAGGCCTTAAAAAAGATGACACATGAAGATATGACAAAATCTTTACAAGAAAAATTTGGCATCAATATTAATCAGCAAAGTCAACTATTTACATTGACCCAACAGTGAACTACAGCAAGTAGTGCACTGACATTCTTAAAAATTGTCAGAAGTGTGCTTTTATAAAATTGACACTAAACATAAATTGTTATACATTAAAGGAATCAGGCTCAGGTATCTGGATTTTTATGAGTTTGAGTTCTCAGGGGGCAAGCTAGAACTGCTACTGAAACATCCATCTTATATAAAAACTGCTGTTTGAAATTTTCACCCTGGTATTTGGCTTCTGTAAATGCTTGCTTGCTTAAATAATAAGGAAAATAAGACTACTCCCACTTCAGAGAGGCCATTAAACCTTCCCCGGACAAAATTATCAGTGCTGGCACCAGGCCAAGCCTTTGGTTGAAGTCTCAAGGCCCCAGCACATAGGGGCTCTTTAAGAACTTGCAAAAGGGGCCGGAAACACCCCATATTTGGGAGACAAAGAAGGTAAAAACATATAAATAGGGAAAGTTCCTCCATGTTGGGGCCCAGAATTTGAGAGACATTTTCCTCTGGACCCGCGCATAATAAAGTGTGACTCCAAACTCTCTGGCATTGTTTGATTATTCCGGTTCTCTGTAACATTATCAGTAGATCACTACCTTTTATTGAGTCTCCTATTCCCATTAGTGCTTTACATTGTACATTGTAAACATGACCTCATACACTCCTCAGAGCACTGCTAGCAATTTTATATTACTTTTCCCATTTTATAAATTAAATACACACACACACACACACACACACACACACACACACACACACACACACAGAATAAGGCAGTTTCCAAATCTTGTCCACAGTGACACGACTAGTAAATTAATAAGCTGGGATTCAAACCCAAGGACATCTGGTAACAAAACTGATGCTCTTTACCTGTGTGTAAATTATAGGGGTGCAAGTCATAGGACTTTGTTTTACCTTCATTAATATATAGGTTAACTCAGAATGCTTACAATTTTGTTTCAATTTTTTTAATTTAAAAAGCATTGTAGCTCATATTATTCCAGTGCTTAACTATGTTAAGAACTTTACTTAATATTATTTAATTAGAGGCTCAATGCACAAAATTTGTGCAAGGGGCTCGGCCCTCATGGCCCTGGCTACCTCGAGGCCCCGTGGCCCCGCCCACTGGTCGTTCAGAAGGTCATTCCAGAAGGTTGTCCCAGAAGGTTGTTCTGGAAGGTCATTCCGGAAGGTCATTCTGCCGTCCAGTCTAATTAGCATATTAGCTCTTTATTATATAGGATATTCATAAAAACTTTATGAGATCAATGTTATTGTCAACATTTTACAAGCAGAAAACCAAGACTGAGAAGTTAAATAAATTGCCCAATGTCATGAATGGAATCAGAATTAATACTCGAACGGTTGATTCCAAATCTATGCAATTTAACCACTGCATTTCACTCAACTACTTTCATCAAAAAATTTAAAAAATAATAAATGTTACAGAAAAGTGTGATCCTTCTCACAGTAATAAGCTGCCAAATTGGTATAAAGAAACATTCTCTGTTGGTCGAGTTATGGAAACTTGGGGTAGCTCTCCCACCCAGCTCCATGGGAAAACAAGATGTCAATATAGAACTAACATTTGTTGATGCCCCACACACTATGACAGGAACTTTCCCTACATTTTAACTTTTTTTTTTTCCCAAAGGAAAGCATCTCTGGGCTTATTTCCTATTTGGTGAAGTATAGACTATCTTATTTGGACAAATAGTTTTCTGGACCTCCATTTACTCATGTGTGAAAAAATGGGATTAGATAGATGATATGCAAAATCTTCTGGGTTTTCTCCTGTCACTGTCATCAGGAGTATCCTGCTCTTTCAACTTACTCAGCTATGCATGCCAGGCTAGTAATATTAAAGTTAAGTTTCTGCACAAAGACTACATGAGGTGTTAAAATCAAGTGTTTATGTAAAAATAACATTAAAAGATTAAAAGATTCTTCATCTTAAAATGTTCAAAAAAAACTTTAATTGATAAATTTCCTGATAAAATATATTTAAAATAAGTGAGATAATGAATGTGATTTTTAAAATAGTGTTAGCAGCTGGTTAGCTTTTTAAAGTAAATACTGATATAAATGAGCTCCCTATCAATGCAAGTATTTAAGAAGCTAGATACCTCTCTCAGGAAAGCAATAAAAATATTTTAATTGAGTGACAAGTTCCAATGAAATGAAAATTAAAACAGTATCATTATTTTTTATAAAGTAAAATTTGAAGTTTAATTCAGAAATCAGGAACTAAAATGGCCAGTGTCTTGATCTCAGCCTCTAGGACTGTAAAAAAAAATAATTATTTGTTCTTTAAACCACACAGTACATGATATTTGTTATAGCAGCCCAAGCTGACTAAGACTATGGCGATATGTATACGCTCCATTAAGACATGATAAAAGGTATAGACTTTATTTTATGCACCTTAGAAATCCTTTGAAGGGTTTTAGCCAGTCTCATAATCAAATTTAAATTTTACATTCATCATTCTGTCAACAATGTAGATGAGTACAAAACAGAAGGAAACAACATAAATCATAGCTTTTTAAATAGTTTGGTTAAAAGTTAATGAAGCTGTGAAATAAAATAGCATCAGTAGAAACAGAATTATTTAAGAAATAGGACTTGTTTATATGTAGGGTAAGGGATGTATAAAATGATCCCAAATTATCCAGCTGGTGTGACTAGGTGGTAAAATTAAGTGAAATATAAAACACAAGAGATAGCAGTTTTGGAAGAGGCCCTTGAGACCAGCAATTGTAAATTGTTCACTAATGTATCCCCAGTCCCTAGAATAGTGCTAAGCATGCAGAAATATCATAAAAAGAGAGATTATTAGAAAAGTCAGGAGAGTGGATGAGGTGTCATTCAAGGTCCTTTTCTAGTATATTATTGCATGTAAATAATAAGTGAGGCCTGCACACTACAATACTCTGGTCTTCAGAAATCACCTCTTGCAGAAGTACTTGGTAGCTGCTGCTCTTCAAAGGAAATGCTCAGAGGAAGTACTACACATGCCTTTCAAAAGTTCAACAGAGGTGCCTCAGGCTTCTGCAAAGACTTGATTCCAATAGCACTTGTCAAATATATTTTAATTATTTTAAAGCTATACTTGAAAATACACACTCAACTGTGAACTAGAATCATATCTGAGCCCTTGAGACCACTAATGAAGTTGTGTTTGACAGTGAAAGTAAATGTTATAAATCTGGATTTACAATATAAACCTATACTAACATAATATCTCCTTTAATTTTTAAAAATATTGTAGGGTTTATTATTAAAGGATTTATATTTAAAAATAATTATATTGCTTTAAAAATACACAAAAACATATCTTCATTTTACAGACAAACAAGTTTAGGCCTAGAGAAGAAAAATAATATGCCCAGGACACACAGCACATCAATGGAAGACATGGAGATAGAACTTAATAGTCCCAAATAAAAGTATGATGCTCTTTTCACAGTACCTCATTGCTGGGGAGAGATGGAATTTTCATTTAGAGAATTACCTGCTACCACTGTTAAGTAATTACCTTACCCCTTGTAGATAATGTGATTGAGCGATTCAAAAAGCATTGATGGAACACATAAAGGTCAAGAAAAAAACCATACCATTTATCTAGAAAGCAAAAATTAAAGTCTATAAATTATAAATAAGGGTAATGACTGATATAAAGAAGAGTCACACTGAACAAATTAAATCTATATGAGTCTGTAGAAAGAGATTGATTACAAACGTGTTATCAAGGTGAAGGTCAGGCTGGTGAATAGATGGGGGAGAAAGGACACATTTTCTTGCTGCTTCTAAAGAAAATGCCTCTTATTTTCAGTTCTCTTGCAACCTCTCCTTAGAGTAAGGTGACCAGATTTTAACATTGGTAAAGCAGGACACCATTGACTGGGGGGGCTTGGGGGGGTGTCTTTTTTTTAAAATATATTTTATTGATTTTTTTAGAGAGAGGAAGAGAGAGAGATAGAGAGTTAGAAACATCGATGAGAGTGAAACATCGATCAGCTGCCTCCTGCACAACCCCCACTGGGGATGTGCCCGCAACCAAGGTACATGCCCTTGACCGGAATCGAACCTGGGACCTTTCAGTCCACAGGCCGACGCTCTATCCACTGAGCCAAACTGGTTTAGGCTAGCTGTTATTTTTTTATAGTCAAGGTTCACTGCTATTCAAATGAGCATCCATGAGAAAACCAATGTATTAACCATAGAATATACAAATGATGTGATGAAGTCTAGAAATCAAAGATAGTTTGTTGCAATAACTCTCCATGTGTAATATGACTTGTGAATATTAGATGCAACACAGACTTGCTTTCTTTTGGTGTCTTGGGCTTCCCCTCCCCTCTGCCTCATTATCCACATCTCCCACACAAAATTAACTTTTCCTCTTTATCAATTTTTCAGAAGCAAAGGTATTTCACTCAAACACTGTCGGTTATAGTTTTTGCACACAACTAAAAATTATTTCATACAAGAGAACTAAAATACTTAGCTAAGTAGGGACCCCGTTTTTGTAAAGTTAGCAGATTTTAAGATCTTACTGAGCTCTTGCCTTCTTGTCACTGCTGCCCATTTGTCAATGATTCAGAATCCATCTACTTAGAGCATAGTTAAAAAGAAGAATTCAGAGGCTATGGACCTCCAGTCTCTCCAAACAGTAATTTCACCGAGCTTTTTGGGGGAGAATAGGGGTCCTCTTTAGAGAAGTGAAAACTGCTCAGTTAAGATATGAGCAGTCTTCATTTATTTATTGCTCAAGTGACATAACTGCTCATTCACGTGCTGCTAAGCAAGGTGAGGTGATACAATCAGTTAACAGGACCCTTGAAAGTTCTGATATTCTACAGCCAGTGCAATATGATTATCACAAGTGATAGTAAAACATAAGTCATAAGACAAAGATTATACTATCATCAAAACCAAAATATTTCAGGAGAACAATATACTGAGTCATTTTCTTTCTCTGAGGCATCTTTCCAATTCCTTTAGCCTAGGAAAGGGAAGCATTTTTCCTGATTACAATGATACACTGATACGAAGATGAAAAGCAGCCTTGTGGCTTCACCTTAGACATCACTATAACAGAAGCCCTGAGTGTGTGTGTGTGCACCTGTGCATGAGAATGCCCTGTGGACTTGCTCCTTCCCAGGCTTCACTTGCCTGACTTTCCCAAACCACCACAGTTACGTTGAACCTGTGGGATGACAGGGCTATGTCATTCTCACTGCTCTTTATTCTTCTTCTTGAAGAAGCTGCCTCTAACAGCCTTAACTGAGAGTATATAGTTATCATTGGAAATAAACCAAGTCTTATCCTTCTTGAAATCACAGATCAATAAGAGCATTTAACGAGTGGTCTCAGAAAGATAGCATTTTTTTTTCTTACTTTTTTTCCCCAATATTGAGATTTTACTGGCTGTTTAGCATTCTGTAATCAGAAAGTAGTTAAAAAGTATTCAAGATTATTCTTGAAACCTTTTTCCCAACCACATATCCCTTGAGCATCTGAAGGGCACAAGCCACATCTATAGGGCTCTTTCTTGTTACCCCAGTCAGAGCACTGGTAATAAAAGAGAGTTCTTCTAAGGATCTTTTGACCCAGACTAGCTTATCTAATAAATGAGTATTTGTAACAAAGTAATTGATTCCTTAGGAAACAAGCCCATAAAGCATGTCAGGCTAAAACAAATCTTTTTTTTTTTTTTTTGGCCTTACAAATACAAAAGATACAGGGTTGATTTTAGAAAAGACCAATCCATGAATATACTATATAGGCTGATAGGTAGATAGATGATCAAATAGATCTCACTACAGAGAGGGATAGATTTATGGTTTGCAATCTCATGGATAAAGTGACTTGAATGAGAAAGGAAGGACATCATCAAGGGCCAATCAGTCTTAATTCATGAAATATAGCCAAGACCCAAAAGCCATGAAGCCTGAGATGGACAACAAAATAGATACCACCTCTGCCATCACCAAACAGCAAATGCTCAGTAGGTAACAGGCTTCCTTTTCATGTCTCATCCACCAAACAACAGTGCCCTAAAGTAAAGTGCTCCTTGATGCCAAGCCATACAATGTGTGTGTTTGCATGTGGTGGGTGCTTAATGAGTACTTCTGAAGGATTATGATCTTCCTTTCATATAATTTTTCAGATAAGGGAGTAGATTAGCAAATAGTCATCAATACTTGTGAAGTGAGTGGAAGTCCTCTTTTCCTTTTCTTTACCTTGGTTCCCACTGTCACTTTAAGTGACTTCTCATCATCCCCCATCAAAACTCTCTCTTAGGAAAGGGTATGTGATGGAAGGGACATGAGTCTTAGTGCTATTCCTCCTTTGTAAGGATAGCTTCAATCTGAATTGAGTATTTGAGGGTCGCTCTCAAATTACACTACATAAAATCCTTTCTATTGATTAGATAATTTGAAAACCACTGTAGTGGTAATGGAACAGCTATCAGTTCATAATCTGCACTTCCTTTGTCTCAGAAAACTTCAGCTTTTCCCTATTTTGAAGCACAAATCCAATTTGTCACCAAACGCCCCACCAATGCACACATGCAAAAATATCCCACAAAATTCCCCTTATATCCTTACTTAAAGTCTTACAATGTTTTCTCCTTGCTTGTGGCACAAAATTTTAAATCCTTAATAAAATCTCATGATCTTACCGCTCCATCTCATCTCAGCCCAAATGTCCTGGTTCTCAATGCTCCAGCCACACTAACCTTTTCTGAGTTCTTCAGTGGAATGTTCTCCCTGTCATCATCTCAGGAAAAGATATGTAGTCCCCTCCTTCCCTATTCCCTTGCAATCAGTGCCTTGGCCAACTCATGCTATCTATCAAGTCTCCATTTAAATGTCACTCTCAGAGCACCTTGAACTTATTGCAAGCACAGTTATAGGAATACTAGGAAGATGTCAAAGAAATTCTGGACTGGGAATTATTAGGTTTAATTAATACAAAAAATAATGAGTTCAAACAGTGAATTTGGGATAGACAATGAGAGAAATAAATAAAGTAAGCAGATGACGTTTACATTTTGAAATCTTCAGAATAAAGTTGGCCAAGAATAAAAGCCAGTGGAACACACAATTCGGCCAAGACTAACCTGTAAGTGTACCGCCCCAGTGCAGGGCCCCTCTGCAGAATTAATGATGAAAATGCAACATACAAATTAAGTCTAAGGACAGAATAACATGTGGACTAGCCACCTCCACCTCGGGGGAAGCTCAGAAGGGGCATTTGAGAAGGGTTTCACAAAGCAAAAGAATGGACTTGGGCTAAAAAGAAGTGATGCAATTATCCTGGGAGTCTGTGATGTCATGGTCAGGATATCACCTGTTCATCCTGAGGCATTATTTCATGGAAGAAAAAAACCCAGGGGTCCAGGAATGTATAGCTCATATAAAAAAGGTTTAGTGAGTCAGCTTGGGTTACTAGTGTTTGTATTGGCTTACTAAGAGACTTCTTTTCCCCTTGGCTATCAACAAGGAACCAACCCTAAGGGATTGTTGTGATAAATACAAGAGGAGAGCACATGAAGCACTGACCACACTTGTAATTAAATGTTTATGTGAATATTTTTTTAAAAATTTTATTTATTAATTTTTAGAGAGAGTGAGAAAGGGAGAGAGTGAGGGAAGAAAAGAGGGGTGGAAAGGGAGAAACATTGATTTGTTGTTCCACTTATTTATGCATTTATTGGTTGCTTCTTATGCCCTGGCTGGAGATCAAACCCACAACCTTGGTGTATCAGGGCAACGCTCTAACCAACTGAGCTACCCAACCAGGGCAATGCTAAGATTTTTTAAGTTCTATCTAACCAGCTCAACTGTGAGCATCCAGTGACTAGAGTCTGTTTTTGCTCACCATTGTATCAGTAGCATATATGTTACCTAGAAAATAACAGGGACCCAATAAATACTTAGATGGCTGACTGAATAAGAGGCATGGAGAATCTATATAATTGTTGGTACCTTTACAACCTCTTGATCCTGGACATAGAGGAATATCCCAAGTCCAAAATGAGCACAAAAGTTTGATGAGTGCCAACAAGAAGTATGTGTCAGATACTCCGGGTAAAATTTTCCCACTTAATGGCAGTCTCAAGGACAAGCTGATTTCACTTCTCTCTCATAACAATTTTTACCTACCACATTGATTGACATATCACCTTTTCCTATATAATTTGCTGCAGTTGCAATGTGTTCCGTGAGTCTTGTTTTTAGTGGCTATTTTTGATGTGTGAGACACACATGTAGCAGTCCCGTGATGCTGTAGCAAGCTAATGTCAATTAAAGGGTTCTGAAAAATCTCTGAAAATGACTGGACTTTGTTTCTTGTAACAAAGACCTCAGAACAGCAGGGCAACTGAAAATGGGAGCACAGACAGAGGTCCTGAAATGAAGAACGTCTTCCTTTTTTTAATCATTTGGTTTCAGGGTTTATCAACATGAACAGAGGAAAAAGTAGGGAACAAGAATGCTGCCCTAAAATTTCAAAGCAGATTCCAGCTTCAGGATCTGACCTATTTCAGCCACACAGTCTCCTATTGCCTTGCAGTAGGTGTGGATCACAGACCAGCAGCATCCACATCACCAGGGAGCTTAAGAAATAGAGTCTGAAGCCTCCCTCCAGACCTATGACACTGAATCTGTGTTTTATCAGGCAATTCCTATGCCCATTAAAGTCTGAAAAGTTCTGCCCTGGAACCCCTATATATGATGAAAACCTTGGATTTAGGTATTAAACTACATTTTAAATTATTTTTAAAGTTAAATTTTTAAATTGAGGGTAGAAAAGATGATTCTTGAGACACACATAGATGAAAGAATTTCTTTTCCTAGGAAGCTACTAAAATTTAGAAAAGGTCAGAGACTACATCCTGCAGCTCCAAAAGGCAAATTCAAACTGGTCTAACCAGGGAGAACAACAAAAGCATTAATCATTCCCTTCCAGGTCCACTAACTTCAGATCTTCTCACAGATAAGAAAGAGGAAAATATTCTAACCCCAGAGGAAAAGTCAAGAAGTCAGATAAAGCCCAGAAATTAGAAATTGTGCACTTGGTAATATAAAAATAGTAATCATATTCCTCAACCCTCCTTTTTTCATGCCAATGTTCCTTAATTTTCCCCAATTGTACATAGTTTTACACATTTTATAGCTTTTCTCCCTTTCTTCTTTAGAATATAAATTCCATACAGAAAACAACAGCTTCTCACCGGCTCAAAATAGTTTTAGATTGTTGATAAACAATTATTAAGGCCAAAATATGAGGGAGAATTACATTTCCCCAAGTGGAAATGTTGCTGGAAAAATTAGTGGGTCCATTGTCTAATTTCCCGACTCTTGTAATATGTTGAGAAAACGAATTTTCTAAGACTCACATGGGAGAGTGAATGGTTTTTATTGGTGTGGAATTATATGTCTTGGGTTGTAAAGTTCCATGCCCGTTAACCAAGTCCTGAAAAAGGTGTAGCTGGGGCTCCAATAGAGCAAAACGTAGGGCCAGTGTCCACAACTTCTGTTCCATGGTAGAACTGAGTCCTATTCACAGTCCATCAGGCCATTGTGTGGAGGGCACCCCCTGCAACAGGAGTTCCCGCAGCGCAGGCAAGCAGGAGAGAGAGGGGCTCCTTTCTTTAGGAATTTAAAAATCAAGTATTCCCACACTTGCAGTGGCCACACCTATTCTGGGCAATGAATTATTGCCAGGTATGAATGACAGGAAGCATTTTCCCACATCACTCAGACCTTAATGGGCATACGTCTATTGTCCAGTCCCTTCCCCCAGCAATTGGCCAGGAAGAGACCTGGAGAGTGTTAACAGCAGGCAGCTTCCTGGCAAAGCTGTATGACTGGCATGCCTATATTATTTAGTCTTCCCTTTATTCCTTTTTGGTTACTTAATAACCAGGTTTATTATAATAGTACCAAACGTATGTAATTCAATTTCTCCTGTAATACTCACCTCCCTTTTCTATATCCCCATACCCTTCAGAACAAATTCAAGTGTCACCACCTCAGAGAAACCTTCCCTGGCTCACCCAACTCTTCCTTTCTACTTCCAGAGCACCTTGACCTTCCCCCCACTATAGCACTTACACAGTGCCATGACTCACCATCTGTATCCACACTCCACTATGAAGTCCCTGAAGCCAATGCCATAACTCAGATGTAGCTAGAACCTTTCAGCTTGACTCAAACTTGAATCAAATGTCTCACCTCACACCCCATGTGAGCTCAATATCTTCCCCACTCTTTCAGTAAATGTCTATTATTTTTTTTACAATGGTCCCTCAATTTCTGCTTTACTTCTGTGCATGTGATCTCTGCTCTGTGTTCATGCTAATTTGTACACCAATCTCAGTTTTATGGCCATTCACCACAAGAACTGAAACATATTCATGAATGTAGGAACTTTGCATAAGATTGAGTGACAGCAGAAATAACAGATAACATGCACAGCATACAGACTCTCTCCCTCAGGTGACTTATTCCTTTGCATTCTCCCACTGTATACAGCCTGGGCTCAATCATATGATCTAACCTCCTTCTGGAGAAGCAATCCATACCCTGGTCCCAAAACCAGAGGCCAGGTTAGCCTGTCTTCCCAGCAGTTAGAACATCTGTTAGAATTTTTTTCTAGACATTACATTTTTACATGCCCAATTGCTCTAGTAATGTTTATTCAAAAAACTACTGCATAAATCAGGGGTCCTCAAACTTTTTAAACAGGGACCAGTTCACTGTCCCTCAGACCGATGGAGGGCCGGACTATAGTTTAAAAAAAACTATGAACAAATTCCTATGCACACTGCACATATCTTATTTTGAAGTAAAAAAACAAAACGGCAAAAACACCTGCATGTGGCCCGTGGGCTGTAGTTTGAGGACGCCTGGCATAAATAATCTTACAATTGGAATCTGACAGACCCACTGAACTCTGTGTCATGGGAAATGAAATCTTGAATCTAATGATCTCTTCTTCAATCTTCAAAAGGGAACAAATAAACCTGCTTTTTTATATATATAACTTTCCCTTAATTAAGACTGATAACCATCCCCTCTAAACACAAGACATCTGAGGAACACTGTCAGAAGATGATGCTGGAAATGTACCTCATTCATCAGGATTCTTTGGTTGCTATCCAAAGAATCCACAGTATATCCTGTCAGAGTCAGAAACCAGGTGGGTGTGCCTTCACACTGGCTAGAAGGGAAACTAGGAAGCATAGGCTGTTGGGGATTATTTTTTTAAGACAGAATCCACAGTATGAGTTATTCATATGTGGAATGAATACCAAGAGATGTGAGCCAGTCACTAATAGCAGACATTTCCTACATGTACAGAAGTTTTAGACTCTGAAATGTCTAGAATAGCACACTAAGTAGTGAGAATAATCTCAGGATTGGGATTCAATAAAAAAGGAAAGTGTGAAGGAATGACATGTTCAAAACTATCTTTAGAATAATATTTCTAGCAAAAGACTGGATTGGATTTATGAGAGGATATAAGCAATATGTGATTATACAGGCAGTTCAATTTAAAAAAAAACACAATCCCTGAAGAATGGTAATAAACTAAAAACCATTGAGCATCTCTCTTCATTTAATCAATCCTCATGAAAACTAGTAGAAACTTCTAATGTTTACCCTTTTGTCCTCTTGTTTAAACTCCCGGCTCTTATTTTTCTGTGGCTAGTTCTGGCCAATGGTTTTATGAGAAAAGAGAAGTGTCACCTCTGAGCCACAGCATTTAAATGCTGATGTGAGACCATCAATTACTCTCCCCACCCCAAGTGCGCTCCTTCCCAGTTGCAATGAATGGTTGCAGGGCCTGTAAATAAAAGGAGCCCTAGTCACCTGGATTCCCAGTGACTGCATATGCAGAGCCCTCGCTGATGAAATGGTATGTCTTCAGAACAAAGTATACACTTGTGTTTGTTAAACTACCGTGATTTGGGTTTGTTTTGTTTAACTGTTGCATAAATTAGCTTAAGCTGTTTTATCTGATAAACCTTTAAGAGAGTGATTGACATTCTAATTTTTAGCTAGGGACAAAGAGGCTGAGAGAAGCTGTCAACCAGGAAATATGTAGTGGAGCTGGAATTGTTTTGTTTTGTTCTTATATGGTTGTGCTATCATTAGTTTTGTTGTTGTTAATTATATCATGCTTGTTTTATGATGTGATATGTGTGTGTGTGTGTGTGTGTGTGTGTGTGTGTATATAGGTGTGTATTTATATACTAGAGGCCCACTGCATGGATTTGTGCATATGAAGTAATCTGCCTCTATTACTTATTGAAAGGAAATTAATTAGAAGGTGACCAGTGGGGCTGGATTGGGCAAGAAGGGCCAGACACACCCTGGAGCCAACTTCCTGCAGTCCCTCCCAGGCCTGCTGCACCTGGGGCAGCACAGGGTTCATCTAGGGAGTGAACAGGGTCCTCCGGCAGGTGGGGTCCCTTGGCCTGGCCTATGGGGATCAGGCTCCCTCTTCTCTGATTCCGGGATGCATCACCCGAGAACTGCCATGCCAAGTCAACACAGCTCAGCAGCTTCTGCGTTGAGCATCTGGCCCCTGGTGGTCAGTACGCATCACAGCTACTGGTCAGATGGTCAGATGGACACTAAGGCTTTTATATATAGACTAGTGGTTCGGTGCATGAAATTCGTGCATGGGGGCGGGGGGTTCCTCAGCCCAGCCTACACCCCGGGGATCGGGCCTAAACCGGCAGTTGGACATCCCTCTCGCAATCTGGGACTGCTGGCTCCTAATCGCTCACCTGCCTGCCTGCCTGTCTGATTGTCCCTAACTGCCTCTGCCTGCCTGCCTGCCTGATTGCCCTTAACTGCCCTCCCCTTCCGGCCTGATCTCACCCCTAACTGCCCTCCCCTGCCGGCCTGATCTCACCCCTAACTGCCCTGCCCTGCCGGCCTGATCTCACCCCCAACTGCCCTCCCCTGCCAACCTGATCGCCCCTAACTGCCTCTGCCTCAGCCCCCACCACCATGGCTTTGTCTGGAAGGAAGTCTGATGTCCGGAAGATGGCCGGTTGACCCAGTCTAATTAGCATATTACCCTTTTATTAGTATAGATTATATAGGATAGGATTGCTTAAATGGGGGAAAAAACTTTTTCAGCAGGAGAAGATGCTCTTGGCAGACAAAAATACATAATCTCTATATCTGGACTGATAGCTAGCCATATGCACTATACTGCCAAACCGGTCGTTAAAAAAATGATCCACTTTCTTACACCTTACACCAAACAGCTGCTGCCCCTAAAATCCCTCCTCAGCCCCTATCTTAGGTTCTGTCTTCACAGTTCACCCAGATTAGGTTCTGATTGGTTGGTTTCGATGCCAGTCAGCATCAAAAGCTCTGCCTCCTAAGCAGCCATTGGCTCCTTGTAGTTCACCCATATTTGGTTCTGATTGGTCCGTTTCTATGCCAGTCAGCATCTCCAGGTCTATCTCCGGGCCTGATCAGAGAGGTGGAGCTGATCAGCAGCCGCCCTAGGCTGCTGGCAAGCGGGCTGAACTGCTAACCTCTTGGAGAGAGAGAGGGGCTCGGCTGCTGATCAACCCTGCCTCTCTCTCTCTCCAAGAGGTCAGCAGTTCAGCCCGTTGGCCAGTCCCCACCCACCGGAGCTTGCTGCGCGCACAGCCTGGCATTTGGTCAAGCTTTTGGTCGTTTTGGACGTTATGGACTCTGGCTCTTTATATATATAGATTTTTGCAACAAAAATGTAGATAATTTCCTTTTATTTTATACTAGAAGCCCAGTGCACGAAATTCGTGCACGGCGGGGGGTTGTCCCTCAGCCCAGCCTGTACCCTCTCCAATCTGGGACTCTTGGAGGGATGTCCGACTGCCCGTTTAGGCCCAATCCTGGTGGGATCGGGCCTAAACGGGCAGTCGGACATCCCTCTCACAATCCAGGACTGCTGGCTCCCAACTGCTTGCCTGCCTGCCTTCCTGATTGCCCCGAACCGCTTCTGCCTGCCAGCCTGATCACCCCCTAACCACTCCGCTGCCAGCCTGGTTGATGCTTAACTGCTCCCCTGCCAGCCTGTTTGCCCCCAACTTCCCTCCTCTGCCAGCCTGGTCACCCCTAACTGCCCTCTCCTGCAGGGTTGATCACCTCCAACTGTCCTCACTTGCAGGCCTGGTCCCTCACAACTGCCCTCCCTTGCAGGCCGGGTGCCTCCCAACTGCCCTCCCCTGCTGGCCATCTTGTAGCGGCCATCTTGTGTCCACATAGGGGCAGGATCTTTGACCACATGGGGGCAGCTATATTGTGTGTTGCAGTGATGATCAATCTGTATATTACTCTTTTATTAGATAGGATAGAGGCCTGGTGCACGGGAGGGGGCCAGCTGGTTTGCCCTGAAGGGTGTCACAGATAAGGGTGGGGGTTCCCTTGGGGTGTGGGGCGGCCTGAGCAAGGGGCCTGTGGTGGTTTACAGGCTGGCCACGCCCCCTGGCAACCCAAGCAGAGGCCCTGGTATCTGGAATTTATTTTCCTTCTACAATTGAAACTTTGTAGCCTGGAGTGGAGCCAAGCCTGGGGCTCCGGCAGCCATTTCTGTGGCAGTTAATTCACCTTCTACAATTGAAACTTTGTAGCCTTAAGCGGGTGAGCCCCGCCAGGGTGTGCGGAAAGCTTTGCTTCCCCTGTTGCCACCGGCAACCCTGGCCTGCTCTCTCAAGCTCCATTCTGCCGCCATTTGTTTGAATTTGTTTACCTTCTATAATTGAAACTTTGTAGCTTGGGTGGAGGCTCAGGCCTGCAACGGCTATGGAAAGCTTGGCTTCCTCTGTTACCTGGGAAACCTTGCTCTGTGTGGCTGTAGCCATCTTGGATTGGGGTTAATTTGCATACTCGCCCTGATTGGCTGGTGGGCTTGGCTTGGCTGGTGGGCGTGGCTTATGTAGCGGAGTGATGGTTAATTTGCATATTACCATTTTATTAGAGAGGATCATTTTTCTTGCCTTGACCCTTCCAATACTGACAAATTGATTTCTAAAAAGACTGTAATAATTGATATTTCCACCAATAGATAAAAATATTTTTTGCTGCGTGCATGACATTACTCTTTTTAATTTTTGCCAGTCTATAATGATAAAGTAACACTTAATTGTTATTTAATTTGCAGTTCCCTGACCAGGTCTAAGTGCAATCTTCTTTTTGTGTGTTTGTTGATTAGATGAATTAATCTTTGTTAACTGATTATTCATTTATTATTGTCAGTTTTTCTATTGGGTTGTCTTTTTTCACTGTCTATTTATAAGAGCTCTTTTTATATACTATGTGTTAAACCCTTGTCATTTTTTTTTGCAAATATATTTTACAAATTTGCTAGTTTATTCACTGTGTTTATAGTATCTTTGCCATATGAAGTAATCTGCCTCTATTACTTATTTAAATAACTGCTCAGCTTCATATGTTTCTTTTTCTCTTTCTGGAATAGTGGTTATTCACAAGCTTGTTCGTAGATACATCCTTTAGGTCCTTTTCCCATAATGGCTTTGAAATATTTCTTCCACCTCATCTTCCAAGGTATTAATTTGAAATACAACAAAAAATTGATATTAAACTAAGAAAATGTTTTAATTATAAAGAATTGGGTTTTGGGTTTTTTTGTGTTTGTTTTTTGTTATTGTTGTTATTATTGTTGTCTTTGCTATACCTCAATCTCTTTAAGAGTGTTTATAATTTTTCATATTGTTTAATTGTTCTTATCTCTTTTAGCAGATCTACTTGATCTTCCTCCCCTCTGGCATCAAGGTCCCTGTAACTGTATCTTCTTTGTCAGCTTACTGGTGCTCAGGTATAGTTGTTGGGGCACCCTATCTAAATGGGCAAGTCTTTAAATGGCAAATAATAAAGCTTTCCATACCCTTATGGGCCAGGAGTGTAGTAGCAGGATGACTTCCTGTCCCTCAGTAGATAACATGAGGGAGACACCATTTCCCCACTTTACTTGCATATTCACACCTCAAAAGTAATAGAACTCAGCTTACCCATTCATCTCCTCCTAGATTTCTTGAAGACTAAAAACATTAGGCAAGCTCACATGGGGTCTAAGATCTATTACATTGAGATCCTTTTCCTAGAGCTTCCTCGCTTTGGCCCATGAAGAGGAAATTGGTTCTAGCTCTCCTAGTCTGGATTTCTCCAGGGCCAAGACTCAATTACTTCTCACTCCAACAGCTGCTTTGCTCAAGAGAAGAAGCTCAAAGCTATGACTGGAACCTATTTCCTGAATAAAGGAAGCAGTGGTTGAGTCACAGAAGCTAGATATATTCAAAAGATGTAAAGAGGCAGTATTTAACAATGACTACAAGTTGAAAGTAAGGGGGAAGAATTAAGGATAATCAGTCTTCTAATTTGGAAAATTAGTTAGGTAAAGTAACCAACACATAAGGTGTTTCTAGCTACTAAACTCTTATTACACCTTGGAATTCATTGCTATTGAATTTTCTATGCCTCACATAATTGAACTACACAACTTCTTTGAAGGGAGAAAATAACTCTAATGACAAGAAGAGAGAAGGATATTTTAAAATATTGTTTACCTACAGGTCTACTTATGATCATGATCACTCCGACCCCAGTTTCTAAATGTATTTCCCCAACATCATCCCTATCATCTCGCTGCCTATTAGGCTGATGCCAACTGAGAGCCAGAGACTAATATTCTTGGCATAAAAATCAATCTAAATTGAAGTTGAGAGATATTTTAACTCCAGGTAAAGATGTACACCATGATACACTGTGACAAATTGCTTGGCATAGTGGTACTCAGACTGCAATTTTATACACCTAGCTCCAGCACTTCAAAGTGTGCTTTCCAATAGGGTTAACAAAGTCAACTGGGATTAATGATCCTTAATCAGTAAGAGGTGTATCACTGATCACAGTTTCAAAACATGGTCTGTCTTATCTTGTTATTCGTCACTATATGCCTGAGAAAGCATGGGATTCACAGCAGTTTTCATTCCCTAAAAGTTGCAAGACTATTCTGTTAGCTTACTTAAGAATTTCATTTACCTATGTTCTTTTGAATGAGAACTGTTTTTGAAGTGGAAATATATGTTGTGCCCTTGTCAGTAGTGGAATCTCAAAACAACAATAATGTTGTAACATCAAAAATGGTCAACAATGCAGGAAAAGATTAAAGGCTGAATACTTGTACCAGTTCTCCAAGGTATTACCAGATCTAAGAGACCCATCTAAAGGGGTAGAAGATTAAAGGAGAGAAAGTACCTGAAGAGACAAAATTCATTATTTACAGCAATGAATGCTGAGCTAGAGAAGAGCTGGAATATAGAATAGCCGTTAATTTTAAATATGACGGGGAAGTGTCATGGTGAGCCTGTATGATGTCTATATGAAAGGAACTGTCCAGTTTGTTCAGGAGCCCCATAATGCTTCCTGAGGATGAAGTCAGACAAGAGTACCTCATGGATTCCCTATGGAGGTGACTGTGCAATGTAATGACCTATGTCCTCCACAGCATCCTTACAACAAAGCAAATAATAAACTTTATAAAATTGTTTCTTATCTTGTCCCTCAGACAATGTGGGAAAGCAACATAAAGCACATTTAACCAAAAAATAGCTTATATGAATATCTAATCAGTATGTTGTATACCTGAAACTAATATAATAGTGTATGTCAACTGAATTTTTTTTTATTTTTTACATCGGGTGCTGAATGATAATAAAAGCAATAGTCCTCAAGTGTTCTGAAATTCTTACTAAAGACAATATGATACTGTACTGCCCCAATGCTTCTAGTTTTTCAAAGAGTTCTCCATGATTTTTCAGAAACAGCCCATACACCTCCACTGGGCACAGCTGGTTTAGAAACTGTAAGAAGAGATGTAACGGGACTCAGGAAATAAAGCTTCGTAGTTTGATGGTGAACTAATAACTCAACTTCTGATTTATTTGTGCCTAGCTATCCTTGGATGTTTCTGATTTTTCTAAGATATGGAAAAAGCTTAAGGCTGGGACCAGGATTGGGCATGGTGCAGAGGTTAACAAAGCCTCATAAAGCATTTACAGTCTCCAATCTGTAACTCAAAAGGGAGGATTACTGTTTGAAGAACAATTCTTAGGTTGGGCCTCAGAGTAATTTAACAAAAAAACATTTAACTTAAACCAGAGTATATGAAGGCAGAGACTTCAAGTGAACAAGAAACAAAGATCAAGAAAACAAAACAAACCTTTTCTGGATCTGAAGGCAATTTTGAATGATTAAGCAACAGCAAGAAAGGGTTGATGACAGAAGGGACAACAGAAATTAGTTTACTGTTTACAAAAATCTTTAAAACTAGATAATAACAGATCATCATTATTGGGTGAGAAAATTCTATTAGTAAATCAGTTGAAACAGTATGTAAACAGATTACTACACTTTGCATTTTTGTACCAGTTCTCCAAGGTATTACCAGATCTTTATAAAGATTTGTGGATGGTAATTACAAATCACTTCCACCTTCTTTATTCCTAGGTGCTAAATGCAGAAACCTGAGCCAAAGATAAAATTGGGCATAAGAGGACATAAATATTTTTATACTGCTACTTGAAGTTTTGTAATATAAATGAATGGGAAGCAATTCATTTTCATTTCCAAGTCTCTCTGCTGTCACCCTATTTTAACAACTTTATCAGCCATTCTCTGATTTTACCCAATGACAAAAAAAATATTCATGAATCGTATCTTAAAACTAAGAGTCTGAAAAAAATTGTCTTACCCATGACCCTAAGATCCACTGTCCACTAAGACTAGTATCAATCTTAATGTAGTCATGCTGAAGGCCAGACATCCTTTGATCAATGGCGTCTAGGTGACTATCAGAGTAACTTTTCAGAGCACACGGATAATAGCAATGATGGAGCCCAATCTCAAGAGCCAAGTTGTAAAACATATCAAGGAAGCCATGACAAAGACAAACGAGACTATGGTCTGCAGAAATCTGAGTTATGTAATGTGAGTAACTATTTTCCAGCATATTTTCACTTAGAAAATCAAACAAACAAAATATGGGTTAGCTTAGCAATTTCAAAAGACCTGTTTTCTGCATTAGTATCTGGTATGAAGAATTTAAAATTTCCAAATTAGAAGTTTCAATTTGAAGCATTCTAAAAGTCAAAATCACTTGCAAAGCCATTAAGGATGAACTGATTTTCCAATACAGCAGCAGAAAGCTAGAGGCACTTTCTGTTCCTTTGAGAACTCATCTTGTCGTCAAATTCTGGCACTAAAGATTAAGAAACTTAAGAAATACTTAGTAATTATAAGCTTCTAATTGCACACATTGTCCTAATAAGATTACATGGTCACCCTGAGACTGAGCAAACATTTGAAAACGCCTTTCCAGGAATCTGCGTATAAGAAGATTTCTTTCATAATCTCAGTCCTACTCCTGTCTTAGAAATTAGTTTTAAAACATATTTGATAACACCATTTCAATATCGGTGTGCTTGCTCTGCCTTTTCTTCAACAAAAGCCTCATTGCTGGCAATCATCCCCGGCCAACCAGTCAGCCTTCCTTCATGCATCCTTTTAAATAATCTCCCTGAAGCAAAGTTTCTAAATCGGTGTGCTTTCAACAAGATACTAATAGGTGTTCTCTGTGAGGAAAAAAATAAGTTTACATAGTCGACTAAGCTTGAGGCTGGCTAGTAAAACAAACATAGATTTCTTAATTATAGGATTTCTCTTGAGCATGTACCCTCTCCTCGGAGAAGAGGTTAGATTTAGCATCAGGTAAGCCCATCTTCCCTTTGTTTTCCCCCAGAACACTATTTTAATCTTTCAGACTTAATGCCCATGAAACATAGTTAGGAAGAATATCTTTAAAAGAAAGTAATAAGAAAGAGACCATAGAATAGGATTAGTGAGACTCGATGAGTGGCATATATCTGTGTTTCACACATATATTGCTGGAAGCTTTATTCACAAGCCAATTCTGCCTAATGACCAGCCCCTCACCCTGGATGGAGAAGCCTGACCTTAGGGCTCTGACACCCTGTGTCCCAGGAGTCAAGCCTGTTTTATGCCTCTAGTGAATATCTGTCACCTTCACCACATCACCGACCTCAGTGAAGAGATGGGATTGCCATCTGCCTTCATTTGGCTGTGGGTAAGAGTCCATCACTGAATAGGTACACAGGGAGGTTACCTGTCAGTTTGCCAACCACAGCCTGGTTGGTTTGAATAATGCCCCTCAAGCATTAGGCTGCCTTATTTTGAGAGTGTTACCTGCTGTAGGTAGAATAATGACCATGGATGAGAAGCCAGACCTCTCCCAAGCTGTTCTCTGATATCTTTACCAATGAGGCATCACCAGGATTCTCACATTTAGAAACACTTGGCTTGGGAAATAAAGATAAATATTACCAAATAATGATACATTTTTATTAGAACTTAATCTACTAATGAAAACTTAGGCTGGCCAGTAGAACCAGGAAATGGGTGTCCACAGAGGCTAACAAGCTGGTCATACCTCTAGAATTATTTTGTAACACACTATGGCATTTAGTCTATTTAATCTTTCTCTTTATTCATGTACATATCAACCCAAAGGTTGCTTCCTCACAGAACCATACCTAACCAACTTACCTAAAGCATCTCTGTCCCCACCAAAGTACTCTTTTACTTTATACCAATTACCACAATTTGAAATTATTTATGTATTTATTTTCTATTTGACCCCATTAGAATAGAAGTTTATGATACAAGAAGTGTATCCCTTTGGCTCCATTTTATCAGAAATATCCAAAACAGTGTCTGGTCCTTATTAGAATTAAATCAAACCAGATGATCAAGAAAGAGATCCATACTTACCTGTGACACCAGCTTGTAACTTTTAGTTAACAAAAACCGTAATTCCCAAGACAGGCTTTCTCTCATAGCAACATTCAGTCTGTAAAGGGAAAGTGGGATCCATGGGAGCATCCAAGGAAATAATCACCTGCCTGAAACGATTAAAGGGCTTTTCAACTTGGAGGCAGGAGGCTGAACCTCATGGCTCTCTAGGGGGCCATCTGTTTATATCCATACTAACAAATCATTTTTATTCACCTTTCGTGACCCTAGTATTAGATCTCTCTAGTTTCTAGCAGTTAAAAGGATGCAGACACTCCTCCAAATTTCTATTCTGATTAATTGCCTCGCTCATCTCATAATATTAATACTCATTATTTTAGTTGACAACAATTCTGTTGCCACTAACTAATTAGTGTCAGATTCATTGCTCACCTGATCAGTTACAGAATATTTTTAATGATAAAAGATATATAACAAAACATAACAAATAAAATGAAAATAAAATTTTAAATCAATGATTTTGAAGGGTTGAGGAATGCACCAGGATTGCATCTTTAAAACCAATGAAAAAGGTAAAATACTGTACATTCTTAGTTATTCTTTGTTCCCAAAATGAAATCCCCAGATATTTGAAAATATATGCATTACTGACAATATTTTCTTTTGAATTGACTATAAGAAACGTCAGAATGAAGGATAAGACTTTTTTTAACATAATGAGTGCTTAACATTATGACCAAAGAAATATAATAGAGGGTGAGGGCTTAGGACTTGTTAGGTTTAAGAAAGGATGTTAAAGTTTATAAAGATACTAGTTGCCCGGTGCACGAAATTCGTGCACATTAAAAGGGAATTAATTAGAGGAAATATTTTAATATTGCTATTTGCCCTTTCTCTATAATAGAAGTGTCAGATGAAAGAAAATTAGTAAAATGTATATGAAAATCTCCCTCCTGTCAGTGTCTGGGGCGTGCCTTGGGACCTAGAGTCAAGTCCCCGCCCACCACCCGCACGCACTTCGAAAATGCAGAAGACCCAGACCCGGCCGGCCCCACCCCCATTGGGTGAGACCCAGACCCGGCTGCCCCCCCTCCCGTCAAGCCCCTCTAGGCAGGTCCCCCAGCCCAGCGCTGGGGTGGGGGGCACCGCCTGAGGTCCCTTGCCCCAGCCAAGCGCCATGCAGCCTCAGGTCCCTGCTGTTCTTTTGTGATGTTACAGCATCCCAGATAATTTGCATATTCTTCTATTATTAGTATAGATATACGAACAGACCAATGGGACACATGTTTTAATTTTATAGATGCATCTTAATGTTGCCATTCAAGCTATCACACCCAATAAAGAGAATAAATTCAGAAGCTTTACTGCACACAGACCTCTCTGCAGGATGTCCACTTTTCTTCTACAATATGCAGAAAATTAACCAGTGTCAATTAATTCAATTTACTTCAAATGATAAAAAAATTAACATTACATAGTCACCTCTGGGAGGCAGAAAACTCCCCTGAAGGTTACCTGAGTCTAGACATATTCCAAGGACTACCCCAAAGCTTCACAATTACAATACCAAGAACTTACTTGGGTATTATTACAAGTACATATTTGATCTTTTCAAGTACTTTTTAAATCATAAAATCATATCATTTGTCTTATTTCTTGAGTACTAAATACTGTCATGGTCAGTACTACTAGTATATATTTTAGGGCCTAACTCTTCCCTTGTCATTTCAAAAGAATTAACCTTAGAAAACTGCAAACTTTTTGAGTTCATGTCAGATCTTTCTCGATTCCCTTCAAAGTATTGGGAACACTACTAAATATAGTATAAAAGCCAGAGACTTTAATTTTTAAAATGTAATTGTAAAAACCTCTGAGAATTAGTCCAGGGCCTGCTCTGCTCCTCTAGAATTGTTTCTGTTCCCTAAAAGTTACTAGAAGAATAATCATGATCATAGTACTGGCTTCTATTTACAGTACTATAGTCTTCATGTAGCATACATGATCTCATCCTCTTCTTACCCAAGAATGTTAGAAGAGGACAACACAGACTACCTGGCATACAAAGGGACTAAGACTCTATATAAATTACAAAGAGGCTTTCAAATCAGGGACCCAACAGATGGCCAGTTCAATGATGTGACACAGGTGGTTACTTGCGTTCAAAACTTTGCATATCCCATGGCCAACACCGAGAAATAAAGTATAGATCATGGAAATTGTGGGACTGCAGTAGAAGCACTGGCTCTGCTCTTGATCCAATGAGCAACACAAGTGCTCAGTTGCAAATTAGGATCCTGGTGAGTAGAAGAGTGACTAGATGGAGTGATTTAATACTAACCCCCACTTTATTGTGGGCAGTGTAGCGAGAGCTTGGGTGACAACTGGAGTAACCAATTATCTCTGTCCAGGAAGGTTAGTTCTATTTAGGGGAAACTGAAGACAGAGAACAGACACAGAAAATGAGGTGGGCGTTGGCATTACCATTCTTAACAGTTGAGTGGTAGGTAAAATAAAAGTTTTTCTTCGGCTTGCCACCGATTCACTGGATGAACCAGATACGTTGTTTATCTCTCTGCCTCAAACTTGTTCATCCCTAAAATGGAATATTACTTAATTCCTACCTCCTTTATTTTGTTAAAAAATATTCTTCATGTTTTGTTTTGTTTTAATGAAGAGAACCATAAATATATTTTAAATGATGAGCTTGAAAACATATAAAATGTGGTAGGAAGAACACTGGACTTGAAGTCAGTACATATGAGATTAGAATATGGTAAGTGGGGACAGACCATTTGGGTCCTAATCTTTGCTCTACTATGTATTACCTGGTTGATTTTGAGAAAATTTCTCTCTCTCTCTCTCTCTCTCTCTCTCTCTCTCTCTCTCTCTCTTTTTCTCTCTCTCACTCTCTCTTTCTTATCCCCTCATCTGTAGAATGAGGATAATAGTAGTCCTACTTCATACAACAGTTATGAGGATTAGTTAGTATACTTAAAGTCTAAGAATGCTGCCTATCTCCAAATATGTGCCTCATACATTATGTTATTGGATTTTAGTCCTGGAACTGTTGACCTACTGTATGGCATTGGCCAAATTGTTTCACTTCTTTGGACTTCCATGCACTCATTTTTAAAATAGAGGTTTCATCCTAGCCAGTTTGGCTCAGTGGCTAGAGCTTCGGCCTGCGAACTGAAGGGTCCCAGGTTTGATTCTGGCCAAGGGCACATGCCCGGGTTGTGGGCTCGATCCCCAGTAGGGAGCCTGCAGGAGGCAGGCAATCAATGTTTCTCCCTCATCATTGATGTTTCTATCTCTCTCTCCCTCTCCCTTCCTCTCTGAAATCAATAAAGAAATATATATATTTAAAAAAAATAAAATAGAGGTTTCAATTTGAAATAGGTGATTTTTAAAGTTTCTTCCAAGGCTAAATCCTATGATTCTCTAAGTTATTTCCATTCATTACACAGATCAGTTATACTGTGCATTGCATATAAAAAGGTAAATACTGCCAACTTCTTAGAAATGTTTTAGAAACAGAAAAATAATGACTCATAAACCTGATAATGTCCATAGCAAAAGGAAATGAGGCACTTAAATTAGTAATATAGACATTTATTGTTCTGTTAATAAATAGTACCAAGCAAATATAAATGACTCTATCACCATAAGTCGGTCTGACTGTCTTAAACAAAGAAACAAGATTGTAATTAATGCACACCATTTACAAATATAGACAATTTCTTAACCATTAGTTGCAAATCACAGTTTAGGAATTATACTCAATCATTTTAAATGGATTGAAATCCTCACGCCCGTCGTGAAATTGGTCCTCCAAGCGTTCCCACACATAGCTCTTACACAGGAAACAGAGCCAGATGGTTTAACGACCCTTGTGCTCTGCTTTCTGTGTAGAAATAGCACTTACCGAGCTGTTTCACTGCCCTGCATGCTCCCTGGGAAAGAGCTTGTACCAGATCGCACCCAGTCTTCACCGACTCCACAAAAGCTTTAAAACCTACTTATAATTAATGCCTTGGAAATATGGGTGCGAACTAGATCATATCCCAGACAAGTTAGCATCTCTCATTCTGCCAGTTCAGGTTCTCAAAAACATGAGCAGAAAATGCATTATAAATATCCTCAGTGCTAAATGCAGCACTATATTTAACGATATAAATTGGAAGAGCATTCTTTTTTTACTCAGAAAGCTCAAGGTGTTTTGAAGTTTCCACTTCATTTGTCAGTAGGATCACCTGGGCCCCTTCTTCTACCACCCATCCTGAGCAAACTGACAATTCTCCGACTTCTGGAATATAAACCCACACCTGTGTTCCACTCTAGGGACCCTCCCCCTCCCTCTCAGGTGCACGTTCTATATGTTCTCTGTCAAGTGACACTTCATTCAGCCCTGAATTGTTTCTGAAACATCAACCTTCTTATCTCTTATTAAATCTATTACTAACTCAGGTGGCTTTGAAATGCAGTGTCTTCATTCGTCCAGCTATATAGCCTCTTGAATACTTAGTGACCCATCCCCCATGCCCTCTGCACATAAAAGATGAAGATGCTTAATTATCTTGAAATGCCTTTAAAATTATATAACCAAAATGTGAGATGGGTGCCTTTAGCCTGTAACAAACAAACAAAAGTGAAGTACTGCATTCAGCAAGTACTTGGGCTCTTATCTACAAAGAGAAATAGGTCACAACTATGTGTCATGGACCAAAGCCACTAGCAACTTTACTTTCCAAATTGATTTAAAATATCTTACTATAAAAACCCAATACATGTTTTTAGTAATTTTTCAGCATTGGTTTTAAAGCAATAATGTTTAATGAGAATATGAATACTTACACCTTCTGCCTATCAGAACACTTGTTTTTAGTCTTCTTGTGATAAAACATTAGAATCTAGTTCACATCATGCTGCAACAATATACTTCTGTAAAAACTGAAGGGAAATAGATCTTCAGTGAGATTTCATCATCCCTTATTAATGCGGTAATTGAGGGCTATAAATCTGTTTCTTATACAATTCATGCAATAAAATACTTAATGGATTGTGAATGACATGTTATAAAACTAGGCATTAAGTATCGCAATTTATATTTAAATATGCTTCAGACATAAATAAATGGTCTATAAATAGCAGGTTTTCTCAAATCAGAAGATATAGCCTTCCATTTACTTGTAGCAGACTTGGGAGCAGAATCATTCCACAGTGTGTTGCAGTCACCAAATTGTTATTGTATCTTGAATGAGGATTTGTTTTGTTGTTTTGTTTTTACACTTAAAACAGTTTATCATTATCAAATTGTTCAAGAGCTCTTTACACAAAAACAGCTGTAATATTGCCTTTGAGCCCCCTCAGAGAATGTCAGAAGATTCTTACCTGTCCTGAAACTGACTTGTTTGGCATTAATGTTGCTGCCTGGTGTAAAATGATATATAATCAAAGACAGACAGAGTAAGAATGGGACATTTTGGAATCATGAAAATCTCGATCATCCAAGGCTCCCCTTTGTCACATCCTCCTTAAATGGCCATTTCCCTGGGGAGCATTACTGTGGCATTTACCACTAAGCAAACCAGCCAGGGAGACACAACCTCTCAGTCAACAGACTGTGAAGCAAACACTACTCACAGCACCTTTGGGTAAACAGTGTGGCTCAGGCAGGCAAACTGTACCTCATGTAAGTGCTACTGTGTGAAAATACAGCAGTTTTTGATCCTGCCCAAAGTTTAACCCCATTTCTGCTTGTCATCTAGTATGGCAAATTAAATTATAACACGAAAGCATCTCTCATTTTGGTTGGGAAACCACACCTTGCTTTTTTCTGTTTTGGGCATATGTGTGGTTGTGTGTGTGTCCATCTGGTATCTGGTCTCTGACTTCAGAAAATCTGTTAAATGTGAACACTTCAATGTTCAAATGACCACTGGCTCACTACATGAAACGGGTGATAAGCCTGGACTCACTAATGTTTGTAAGATGAGAAACACCAGATAAACACCAGGCTTACTACCCGGAGGGACTGAATGAGCCAGAAATACATAAACAATACTAGACATATTGTACTGTCAGGGTCAGAGTGCTGGATATTAACTCTAGGCCTGACCTTGATTTGGAATTAATCCCACTTGGGATTCTATGGCCTACTCCAGAATTATATTTTCTTATCTTAAAAAAAGTGAGGAGGGCAGGGGGGCAGGGAAATTGGAAATGAACTCTAACATCCATTCTAATCTGAACACACTCAGATCCATGAGTCTGAATGTTTCAACCTTATCCACCCCATCCCCCTAGTTTGTTACTTTACCGACCCTGTACTAGTCCTACCATACCAACCCCAAATATAAATTAATCGCTTTGGAAGCTGCCTAGAGTGTAATTTCATATTTTTAAGTAATATGTGCCCTGGGATTGAGCTGAAATCTCCATCTCTGGCAATATTCTGCTCTGCTTTTCAAAACATGACCAGGTCATGAAGGACCAGAAGCCAGTGAACCACACCCGAAGCCATCACTCCCCACCTGATAACATCTATGCTTTCCTTCCTCTCCTCACTGCTTTTCTCCCATGTTACGGAGCACCACTCACTGCATGGTTCTAGGTGATCAGAGAGGGAATACTATTTGTAAAGCATATTACAATTTACAACTGCCAAGTCCAGCTATAGTAACAGATCCTATTATGTTATACATTTCATTTTAGAGATAATGAAAAGAAACAAACTTAGACAAATATACTGACTTGCCCAAGTTCTACCCACTGAAAAATGTACTCTATAAATGTAGAACCTTTGTCTCTTTAATGCATTGCTGCATCCTAGGCATCTAGGAGAGGCACACAGTGAGCACTTAAATACTACTAATAGTTATAAATTGTTGCTTGAATGAGTCTCACAACTAACATGTGATAAAGACAGACTCCAGGTACTCTAAGACCATATCTTCTGAAACCTGATATATTCGGAAAAGTACAAGTGTTCAGTCACAGAGATTGCCCTCAATTATAGATGCCAGCAGTTATGTGAGCTAAGTAATGCTAATCTCTGTGCCTGGTTTTTAACTTCTGTTAAATGGGAGTAATATATTTGTTGAAAGGATATAAAGAGTTAAAGATAGTAAGGGGTATACCACAGTACCATGTACGTCATAAAGGCTGAAATAAACCTTAGATTTGTTTCCTTTGTTCTTTTACTTTTCCTTTTTTTTTTTTTTTTTTTGCATACTATCTCTTTATGTCTCCAACCACACCCTCCTTTTTTTTTTTTTTTTTTTACTTATTCTCCATCTCCCAATTCCTTTACCTCTAGCAAGGGTACTCCACTACATGGCTTAACATTAAAGATGATTTAAGAAAAAAAAAAAGGCTCTTCCTGCTCCCCATTGCTAACATTTTGGATACAATGCCCATGACTCCAGCACTTAAAGAACTTCCCAGTACAATCCAAATGATTCACAACGACTGTGATCTGTAGCATCTTGTGAAAATGAGCCACTGTTTCTAGATTTGTTCTCTACAGATATTTGTTCTTTTTCCAACACTTATTTCATGGGGGGTTCCTATTGATTTCCTCAAAACAAACAAACAAACAAAAAAGGACCTCCAAGTCCTCATAGTTTTTTTCTTTTAAGACTCTGGTGATGTGGATTTCCCTTAAGTTATCCTGAGTTGCTTAGCCTTTTATTGGCCATGAGGTTCTCTGTCCCTTTCTTCTTTTTAATTATTTGTGGAGCCCTTCGAGTCTGTCACTCAGAAAAGGGAATTTCAGTTGCTGTTGTTTTCCAGATGCTGTTATCCATAGTAACCTGCTCTACTGATTTATCTTTTCCATAGTAATAGCTTTCACCTTTTTGTCTAATTTTCAAAACACATCTTCCTGCAATAATGGTTTTATGTTCCCATGTTTGGCCATTTGACCTTTTCAGTGTTTTTCCTTTTATGGGTTAATAATCAGTTTAAAAAGGTTAATCTGCTGCCGTTGATATTATAGGCAGATCAGCTGTTCTTCCTTTCTCTTCCACAATTGCTCTCTATTTGATTATTGCATCTTTAAATGTTCAATGTTGTGTTTAAAAAGTAATTCTCCACATTATAAATTCCACATAGTATGCTGTTTTTCTTTCATCTAATCTATATTTTATGAGTCTATATATTACTGAAACATGGTAGTTAACATGAAGATTTCTCACTTGATACATGTACATCATTCTGGTTTCATCAATACAAAGGTTCAGCTAGGAAATTCTATAAGGAACATAGAGTGCCAAGCCAATTTCATTAAATATAGCAATGTCTTTACTTTTATTTTTACTATGATTTCCTAATCATAAGAGGGAAAATAAGTATTGAATTAAAATTATCCATTTTAAAATAAGTTGGATGCTCTGAAAAAATTGTGAAATAGACATAAATAGCTCAATAGCTTTCTAGATTCTCTACTCTAGCACACTTCAAAGTTTATAAATATTCCTCCACCTTCAACTCATTTAAGCTGAAAACCCTCATTCTTCACCGGAGTCTCCTGAACATTCCACCATGGTGCCCTGTTCAAACCTGCCTTCCAGATGTATAACCACCTGATGTACAACTTTCCTGACACCCCAGCCCATCAACATTTATCCCGTTGTCCCTCTATCATTCTCTTCTTACCCTTCTTGAGTCATTAAAGTGACTCAAAATTAAATCTCAATTTGATGTTAATAGCCATTAATGACTTAAAAGGTGACCTTTACGTAACTATATTTTAAGAGGGCTTCTAATACCTTAACCTAAAATGTTATAAAGTGGTGGAAATTTTAAGTTACAAAGAAGATGAACAAGGGAAATAGACATATAGATGATGAAGTGCCTCATGTAACCACATTATGTAAAAAGCTTTTCCTTATGAGTCTGCACATGGCTGGTGTATTGGTTAATAATGCGGATTATTTCAATAGATGGAGTTACAACATATATATGTTGATATATATGCAATTTGATATGTATGCTATTTTGTTGTATTGACAACAAGCTTCAAAACTTCATATGTCAAATTTGCTGAAGGTGTTAACATCATAGATATTTTTACGCTTAAAAATGTTGAATTTTGTGCCAAAAAAGAAAAGCAGGGAAGTTATAATTCATTTTTTTGAAGAAAAGTGCTGCTGAATACTTGGGAAGCTTATGGTGAACATGCTCCATCTCAAGATACTTGCGAACGCTGGTCTAAATGCTTTAAAAGTGATGATTTCTATGTGAAAGACAAAGAACATCCAGGTCAACCGAAAAAGTTTGAAGACTAACAATTACAAGCATTATTGGATGAAGATGCGTGTCAAACTCAAAAACAACTTGCAGAATGATTAAACGTTGCTCAGCAAACAATTTCCAATCATTTACAAGCAATGGGAAATATTTTAAAGGAAGGAAAATGGGTGCCACATCAACTGAACAAAAGACAAATGGAAAACTGAAAAGTCATCAGTAAAATGTTGCTTCAATAGGCACGAAAGGAAGTCTTTTTTGCATCAAATTGTGACTGGTGATGAAAAGTGGATTTATTTTGAGAATCCCAAATGCACAAAATCATGGGTTGATCCAGGTCAACCATCAACATCGACTGCAAGGCCAAATCGCTTCAGAAAGAAGACAATGCTCTGCGTTTGGTGGGATCAGGAAGGTGTGGTGCATTATGAGCTTCTAAAACCAGGTGAAACCATTAATACTGATCACTACCGACAAGAAATATTCCATTTGAACCACACTTTGATCATAAAACAACCAGAATGGGCCAGAAGACATGGCAAAGTAATTTTGCTTCATGATGATGCACCATCACACACTTCAAAACCAGTTAAAGACACGTTAAAAGATCTTGCCTGGGAAGTATTAACCCACTCGCTGTATTCACCAGACCTTGCTTCTTCAGATTACCACTTGTTCCAATGGATGGCACACGCACTTTCTGAGCAGCACTTCAAAATGTACGAAGAAGTGGAAAATTGGGTCTCTGAATGGTTTGCCTCAAAACAAGCAAAGTTCTATTGGGACGGTATCCACAAATTATCTAAAAGATGGGGGAAATGTGTAGCTAGTGGTGGACATTACTTTGAATAAAGCACTTTTGATGTTTCTCTTGAAATTACTGTGTTTTCTTTGATTACAAAATCCGCTATTATTAACCAGTACACCTAGTACTTCTGCTTATTGGAGAATGCAACCGGTTAACTATACAGTCTGAATGGATTATTTCTGGTGGAATCTTGATGAAATAACCACCTTCTTACCTTTGGAGGCATAGTGATTCTGAGTTAGTAGCTGAATTTCTGAATGCAAAAAGACAATGCTCTCTGAAGGAAAATCTAGCCCAGTGGTTCTCAACCTTTCTAACGCCGCGACCCTTTAATACAGTTCCTCATGTTGTTGTGGTGACCCCCAACCATAAAATTATTTTTGTTGCTACTTCATAACTGTAATTTTGCTACTGTTATGAATCATAATGTAAATATCTGTGTTTTCCGATGGTCTTAGGCGACCCTGCTAGCGGTTCTCAACCTGTGGGTCGCGAACCACAGGTTGAGAGCCGCTGCTGTAGAGCCCAAGATCATCGGAAAACACAGATATTTACATTATGATTCATAACAGTAGCAAAATTACAGTTATGAAGTAGCAACGAAAATAATTTTATGGTTGGGGGTCACCACAACATGAGGAACTGTATTAAAGGGTTGCGGCGTTAGAAAGGTTGAGAACCACTGATTCTAGCCACTCAGACATTGAGCAGAGAATTTTTTTAAATCAATTAAATAAAAGGTTGAAAATTCCCATACAGTTTGAGAAGCTTAAATTTTTAATTCAAACTAATTTATTGAGGAACAGCACTTAAGAAAATGGAAAAATGCAAAAGGATTTCATCAGATTATAAGTGGATAAGATAGAAAAATGCTGAAAAATCAGCAGAGCCTTGCAGATACCCAAGCCTGGTCAGGGAACAGAGATAAATGGGAGCAGAGATCAGAAAGCTATCCTTACCTTTCTGCCCAGGGCGAAAGGAGACTCACAGCATGTGAGGTACCTGTCTCTAATCACATGTAAAACTGCAAAACTTGCAGGGTTACTTTGATATGAACAAGGTTAATGTGCTACTCAAGATTAATTGTGACTTCACTAAGAAATTTATTGAGAATGAGGAAATCTGAAAGTGAGAGGAGGACCAAAAGCTTTGTTAGAGATTTATCACAAGAGGATGATGGATGAAAGGCTTCAGAAACCAATAATAGGATTTTAAAGATTCACATAAGCAGCATTAAGGAGATCTCTTACCTTAGACAAACTAGAGCTGGAGGATGGAGGGCACTATGGCTAAAGCTGTAAGAGGCAGCCCAGCTGGTGGCTTTAGAGCAGGCCTAGAAAACTGCCTGTGCTTTGGTCAGGTCTTGAATCCTGGGTCTAATCCTCTACATGACATATTTGTAGATCTAACTTTAAATTGGTCATTACACAAACAACAAAATAACCATCAGAAAGGCGGTGAAGGTTATGAGCCTGGACTTTACAGTCAAACAGATCGAGGCTGGAATCTCACCTATACCATTCATTAGTTGCACAATCTTGGACAATTCACATAATTTCTCAAATCTTCTATTTCCTCAAAAGAACAACAGGAAAATCAATTATACCAACTTATCTTTTTGTTGTATTAAATGAGATAATAAATTGTAAGTGATTAGCAGAATCCTTTCGCACTCAAAATATGAGTAAACATCAAAACCATTTTCATTGTTGTTATTCTTAGTTGGAGTAGTAATAGTAGTGGGTATAGAAACAAAATGAATGAGCTGTGGACTCGAACTGTGGTACCTGGTGTACCTATTCCCACCACAAATATATTCTACTAGTAGCCCTGCTCACGAATCCGTGTGCCAGTAGCTCTACAGTAGCTCTCTGCTGCCCTCCAGTAGCTCTCCGCCCACTGCCCCGCCCTCCTGTATCTCCCTCTGTCCTCCCACCCTCACCCACTACCACCCCAAGCCACAGCTTGCTGCCCTGCCCCCTCCTGTAGCTCTCCGACACCCTTACATCTTTCTTCTATAGGATGATATAACCAGAATATCTGTTTTTCTCTTCCATAGATAAGCAGTCAAATAATTATCACCTTCTTCTTTAACAAAAAAATCGTTTGTCATTAGATCATCACTCTATGTAGAACATGTTACAATTAATTAGACCAAGCTTATCTTACTTTTGGAATTCACTGCAGTTTTAGATGAGCTCGAGGAAGCAACTGGACTCAATATAGTAACAGAGGTAATTTTCTAGAGATTCCACAGATGGCTAATACATATGTGAATTCTCGTTACCTTCAACTTCAGTGGGGAAGATACGTTAATTTTGTCCATAAATTTTTATTAAATATGGTTTTGTCCTGAAGTTCTCCATGCAGTTATTGAACAATCCCTTTCTTCCTGCTTTATACATTTCACAGAAAGAGGAATTAAAATGGAAAAGGAAGCTTTTGGTCAGATAACTGAAGTAAAAGACTGTGATCATCTTTGATTATGTGGAGTTGATGCAAGAACGCTTATTTTTGTAAGTCTGAAAGCCTGACTCAACAGTTTTCCAACCAGATGCCTTACTCAGTTTTTCTTAGTCTTTTTTTTTTTACCAGTTACTCCTCCTTTCCTTGAGTTTTTCTCATCTCACTGGACTCTCTCTTGGTGATTTCATCATCTTGTAGGTGATTATCTGCATCCCATTCTCTTTTTTCCTACCTCCAGACATATCTACATCCAACTGGAAATGTCCCCATCTTCATGTCTCAATGGCAACATCCTCATTTATTCACTCAACAATTATTAACAGCCTACCATGTGCCAGGCCATGTTCTAAGCCAAGGAGATAAAATAAAGCTTACAATCTTTTGAAGGAGAGAGGTATTAATCCAAGAACAGCACACCTACATAAAATTTCAGTCTGTGATACAAGGTATAAAGGGAAGGCAAAAGTAACTATGAAACGTTTTAAAAGGGAAATAAGACCACGGCAGGAAAGGCTACTTATCTTCCTGTCATGCACCAAATCTCCATAAATGGTGTCACTGTACCCAGGCGCTCAAGCCAAAAACCTGAGAGAGATCATCCATTCCTCCCTTTCCAACAAGTTCTCATCCAGTTGGTGAGCAAATCCTCCCCAGCACAGAACTTCAATGTTTCAAACGGGTTCATTTATTTCCATCTCCCAGTCCAAGCCCAAATTACCTCTGCTAATTGGTTTTCCTGCATCACCTCTCGCCCCCTCTAATCCGGGCTCCACGTGTCAACCGGAGGAAGTCAACCAGAGGGACGCTTTTGAAAACTGATTTCTAGCCACGTAGGAGGCTGCGGGCTCTCCCCCTCCACGGACACTGCAAAGCTGCAGGTACCTGCGGCACAAATTCCTCCGGGAAACAAACCTAAAACTCGGAGCGACTCCTGTGCATCCGGGCGAAGGGCAGAAGGCCGCAACAAGGAGGAGACGCTGAGCCATAAACCCCATAAACCCCATAAACCCCATGAACCCCGTACACCCCGTACACCCCGGTCCCTGACTCCGTGGCCCACAATTGGGAGGGAACTCAAAACCGGAAGCTTCTCCCTAATGAGCGAAGGGTTTGAACCCCACCCAAGCACCCCAAACTTTTAAGACAAGCCTCCTCCCCCCCAAATCCAGCTTTAAAAACCAACTGGACGTGCGTTCAAAGACCCACGAGACTTTTAAAAAAACAACTAAGAAAAGACTCTTCAAGGCCTCACAGGCCAGACTCACCGGCCACCACAGGGCTCAGCACCGATGCAGGTGAATTCTGACCAGAGGCTCCCAGAATCCACCTCGCCAACCTGAAATTAACGTCTTAAAGGGGCCAGCAGGTAATTTCCCACACCTGCAGAGGCCGCGGGCAGGTGGCTCCGCCTTAGCACTCTGCCTCGGGCTTGCTCTAGCCCTGGGCTGCCCTTCCCGCTCTCTCTTTAATACTAGGTTTTTCTGTTGTTGTCTTTTCCCAGGTGGACGCCATCTATAAGCTGAACCTCTGCCTCAGTGGGCCCTCCCTTTCCTGTGCTGCAGAGTGCCAGCATCCCCTGGACAGGAGCTTTTGCACGTGTCTGGTGCCCTGGTTTTTGTGGCTATTACCCAGGAGCTGTCCCCTGATCATCTGATTCTGGATGGGAGGAGGGGAATTTCGATCCTGAATTTCCTGGGATTTTAATAACCAGAGAGACTGTTCTTGGCAGACGACCAACCCCAGGGTACTGCACCGATAACAGACTGAAACACACCTTCCCTCTTTCTGTGAAAGATGCCTACTTACAGGTCCTGGGTCTTTGGCCTGAGGGGTAGGCTTCTGGTTTGGCAAATAAGGAGGAGTCTATGGAATGGAGGTCAGCGATGCCATCTTTGCTAGCCCCAGGCTCCTGGTTCCAACACTGACATAGCCAAGGGGAGTCTAGGCCCCTTGGAGCCAAGTCTTCTCTGCCAATTGCTGCCTCGAGTGAAATGAGAAGGACAACATAACCAAGGCCCTGAGCAACCACAGCCACTAAGATCCAATTACATAAAATACACTCCCTATAATTAATACTGCCTAAAGCATACCTTAAATTCTACAAGCAGCCCAGGATCCTGCTTTTGAAGATGGAGTACAGGAAGACAGAAATGTCTTCAAAAATATTTTCTATAATTTTTAGGAGACTATGTACATTAGACTAAATATATCTATACATATATATGTGTGTATATGTATATACAGATATTCATATATTGCTATACACTTTATATATATATATATATATATATATATATATACATACATATATATATCACATATACATACATGCATATAACTCTACCCACTATATATACATAATACATAATGTGTGTATATATGTATACAGAAACCATATCTAACATATATGTATGTATTGGTGTATTTGAACATATATGCATACCAAATACATTTCCTAGAATGAGCTATCAATTAACAAAAAAAGATTAATCTGGTTTGAAATGGAAAATGGCTAAATTGGAGATGAATGAGCTCAAAAGAGTGGTGCAACTTAACTTTAGTAAGGCATAATTTGGCATTTAAAATGTTTTCTTGTTATTTCAGGCTCAGAACTAATTTCTGAATCTTTACCTTATATGTAAAAACTTATAGGAGCTCATTTTGGAGACTCATTATTTACTAATAGAAATTATGTAAATTACTTGAGACCACATTAAATAGAAACCAAATGACTTGTCAGATAGAAGTCTGAAAGAATTTCTAAAGTAATAGCACATATCACTAACATAAACCAACCGAACAGTGTCCAAAAAGCTTCAGTGGCAAAGTCTCCTTCTCTTGGTAAAGAAGTTAGGGGTTGGAGAGGGCACAGTGACAGCTAACACCAGCCAGCCAACAGCCCCATCCAAGCTGCCTCCATTCATTAAATTGGCCTAATCTTTCAAACAAGGCACACCCACACCACTGGACTAAATCTAAGCAGACTCTGAACAATTGTGAACAGTGGAAATAAAGGAAGCATGAGAGAGTTAAAAGAATGATAACAAATTCCATTCTTGATATTTAAATTTTCTAGAAAGAAAATTGGTTACATTTAGCTTAGATTTACAATAACAATTTGTCTTCTGTCTACCAGGATCTGGGGTTTGTCAAGTAATACAGTTACATAAAGTTACTTCCCCTATGTGGGCTTCAAAATTTTAATCTGTTGCTAGATCTACAGATAACAGGGTATTCCACAGATCACTGTTTGAGAGGCGTAGATATAGATCAGTAACTTTTATCCCTGGTTGTCTGTTAGAATCACCCTGTAGTTTTAAAAAAATACAGATGTCCAGGTCTTACCTGAGATCTACTAAAACACAATGCCTGGGCATGGGGACCTAATATGTATATTTCCTTAAAGTTCCAGTGATAATTTTAATGAACATTCACCATTAAGAATTTATGAATTAGATGATCTCTAAGGTGTCTTCTAACTCTAAATTCTATAATTTCTTTGATGTACTCATTTAAAAACCTCATTTTTTATGAAGTCATTTTGGTGACTCCTAGAGCAGTGAATTTTGATGAACTCTCTAAAGATGCATATTTTAAAAGCAGTTGTAAAAACATCAGGGTTTATATTTTAGGAATGCCTTCAAATCAGTTAAGAGAAAAGCCATCAATAGTTTAAATGAATAGGAGTTCCCCCTGCTCATGGGATAAGAAATTTGGAGGTGGACAGTTGTGTTGACTCAGAAGCTCAATGATACAGAGATGATCTTCTGGTCACGAGATGGAAGAAGAGAGAAGAGCAAGAGTGGGCAGCCACAGCCATCTCCTTTAATCCGAAAAGCAAAACCCTTAGCAAATACCTTCTGAGGAGACTTTTGATCAAGTCTCATTGACAAGAATAGATTCTTAAGACTACATCATGTTATAAGACATCCTGACCAACCATAAACTATTGCCAGGGCTAAATATATTGCAGCCACACTAGCTGAAAATATAAGATTTTGATTAAGAAAGAAAGTGGATATTGAGTATGAAAAACGTTGCAAACAGTTTATTTCAAGTCAAAGGTGATGAAAAAATTAAAATAAAGTTCAATTATATTTTGTAACTAATAACTTACAATAATTTATTCTATGCCTTTACTTAATTTCTAAAGAATAACTTTAAAAACATTTTGGCCCACACTGTGTTGCTCAGTGGTTGAGTGTCGAAGTACAAACCAGAAGGTCACAGTTTGATTCCCAGCTCCGACTGCACTGAACCCCAGTTCCGGGCGAAACCCTGGGAAGCCGGGCTCATGCTGGGGGAGTCTGGGCTGTGGGGCGGAGACACAGAGGAGTTGCGCCGGAGCCGCGCACGGGAATGTGCGCAGAGGAGGGACTGTTGCCTGTGCCGCTGGATTGCCCTAGCGGGAGGGAGACAAAAGCTCCTGACCGTGCTGAACCCCAGTTCCAACTGCACTGAACCCCAGTTCTGGGAGAGACCTGGGGAAGCCAGGCTCATGCTGGGGAAAGCTGGGCTGTGGGGCAGAGGTGCAGAGAGGCGGTGAAGAGCAGAGCACCGGAGGTGCGCACAGGATTGTGCGGGGAGGATGGGCTGTTGACTGTGCCGCTGAGTCGCCCTGGTGGGAAGGAGACAAAAGCGCCAGACTGCAGTGAGCCCCAATTCTGACTACACGGAAACCCAGTTCCAGGCGAGAATCTGGGAATCCAGATTCATTGGGGGAGAGACTAGACTGTTTGGCAGCGCGCGAAACTCCAGGGCGCTTTTCTCTCAGAGGTGTTTGCTGGGAGTACGGAGGGACACTGAGACACAGGAACCTCATAGGGCGGGGCTGACGGGAAGCCAAGGCGGTAGGCTCCGCCCTGTAACTCCGCCCCATCCAAGCTGAACACAGAGGCTTTTACAATTTTGCAAGTCTAGTTGAATGGGGCTGTCTCCCGGCATAGACACAGCTGATCCTCACAGCCAATTGGACTGGAGGTCACATCCTCCCAGTGTACCAACAGCAATCAAGGCTTAACAACACCAAGACTTTGCACTCAGCCCACAAAGGGGGGTATCAAGAGCGACCACCTAGGGAGATTGGGGAAGCTGAGCGATAGGGAGGCAGCCAAAAGGGGAAGACACCGAAACAGGTCACGAATATAAGGGATGCTGTAATTCCTGCTGAGGGGCCTCAGGCAGTAGCTGACCTACACTCCATTGGAGACCCAGAAACGAGGGCATCTAGTGGTCGGTGTGAGATGACACCAGACTTCGACCACTCCCATAAGGGACACATTCAAGAGGCAGACGCAGTGAGCGCCGAAGCCTTGCTGCACCAAGACCCGGCCCATAAACGTGTCTCCTGCACAGCAACTCTTCCTTTATAGACACAGAGGGTCCGCACAGCCAAGTGGCCTGGAGGACAATTCCTCCCAGTGACACCAACAACAATCAAGACTTAACTATACGAACAAGGACCAAGATGGACCAACATAGGGCAGAAGCCTGATTGCTGCCTACCACAACGGTTTTGAGACTACGACGGGAGAGCAGAGCAGACACCATCCAGAACCACCGGAGGGCTGACTGAGCAGATGCTCTACAACTAGAATAAAAGAGAGGGGTATGCGGGATGAAGCTGATGCCGGTGACCCAAAGACCACACTTTAAAAACTACGGCTCAGGCGACACAATGGCGGCCTGGAACGTGCTCGGCGCAGTTCCCCCAGCGGTCTCCGGCTGAGGGGAAGGCTCCCCTCGCTGCCGAGCACGGACAGACGAGCCCCTGGGAGACATGGGGTGGGAGACTACGCGCTTGCTGACCTCCGAGTCCTTCAAGAATCTCAACGCCCCGGAAGCGGCCAGGTGCGCACGCTCGGCGACCAGACACCGCTGCAGACCCAAGGGCCGACGCAGCCACCCCGGACCAGCCCGCCGCCACGCACCGGGCACACCGGAGCTTCGCCGAGCCCGCCGCCCAACGAGTTCTGCGGTGGCTGCCCTGGAACTCTGAGAAAATGGCCGAAGGAATTGCTGAGAGGGAATTGACCAACAGGAATTGGGATCAAGAAGACGAAACCCCGCTGGGTCCCGGATCCGGGTGCAGCCGCGCGCCCCTGGGTCCGGGTGAGGCTGGGAACTGGGTCAGGGTGAGGCTGGGTCCCGGGTCCGGGTGAGGCCACGCGCCCCTGGGTCCGGGTGAGGCCACGTGCCCCTGGGTCCGGGGGAAGCTAGATCCCGGGTCCGGGCGAGGCCGTGTGCCCCTGGATCCGGGTGAGGCTGGATCTCGGGCCCGGGAGAGGCCACGCGCCCCTGGGTCCGGGTGAGGCCATGCGCCCCTGGGTCCGGGTGAAGCTGAATCCTGGGTCTGGGCGAGGCCGTGTGCCCCTGGATCCGGGTGAGGCTGGGTCCCGGGTCCGGGTGAGGCCATGGGCCCCTGGATCCGGGTGAAGCCGTGCCCCTGGGTCCGGCCGAGACCAAACCAGAGGGAGTCAGACCTGCATCACCACCATTTGTCCACCATCCAGAGCTGAGGGGTCAGTGCCGACATGTACTCATAAGGAACTGGTGGACATTGATATTGGGTCTCAAAAGAACTGTTGGTCCAGAAAGAAACTCACTACAGACTGATTCATTTGCCTGTCAGCATAACTATTATTGCTCGTCGCACATTCAATTCTTATAAGTATATCGCTAGTGACACATGATTTCGCTCATCTAGGGGAAATGATGAACAACATAGACTGATGAACAAGAACAGAACCAGAAACAAGAAGGCATCGATCGGACTATCGGGCCTCAGAGGGAGGATAGGGGAGGGTGGTGGGAGGGGGGAGAGATCAACCAAAGGTCTTGTGTGCATGCATATGAGCCTAACCAATTGTTAAGTTCAACAGGGGGTTGGGGTATCCATGGGGAGGGGTGTGGGATGGGAATGGGGGGATGAGGACAAATATGTGACACCTTAATCAATAAAGAAATTTAAAAAAAAAAAAAGCCATCAAACCCTAGTATTCAATTTGGCAACAGATATGACAAGTCTTAAAACTGGGCATACATTCAGATTTTTCACATCAGAAAAGAAAACAAAATTTATCTATAAATTTATTTGTTTTTAATAGCGTAATCTTTTAAATAAGTTTAACTACCCAATAATAATGAATTGTTACATGAAATATACATCATATCATATGAAAAGCCATTTTCTTATTAAAATTAATTATTGTTTAAGAAGACTACTTAATGACCTGGAGACATTCAGAATATATTAAATGAGAAAATAAGGTACCTAATTATGTCCATTGTTTGCAATTTGTCTAAATAATTTATTTATTGAGTACATACTGTATGCCAGGTTTACTGGTTTGTATGTCTTTATTTCATTAGATTCTCACAACTCTAGGAGGAAGGTTCAGATATTCCTATGAAGAAACTGAGGATTGGAACAGTTATGGAATTTACTCAAAAACACATAGCCTGCACATGACAAAACTAGGATTTGAATGCAGGAATTCTCATTCCAGAAGCCAGGCTTATATCTACAGTATATACTTAGAGAAAAAAATCTTAGAAAAAATGCACCAAAAGTATAACAAAAGTCATGTCTGGGTGCTGAGATAACAGTATGTTTTTCTATATTTACCAAAATTTTTATAGTAAGTATTTATTAACCATAATAAAAAATACAATGATTATTTCATAGGCCTTCAAATCCAGTAATTACCTAGTAAGCTTTTAACCTGGTTTGATAGATATCAAATAAGCCAGTGCTTTAATCAACAACTACTTGATAATATGAACTCTATAAAGTGTTACCCTTCTTCTTACTCATGAAAACTAATAGCTCATGCACAACATCCCCTAGATCAGTACAGTCTTCTTTAAGATCAATAACCTTCAGACATCATACAGTTGATTCATTGGAAGGAAGTAAATCCATAAAAATTCATCTCTTGTTTCATGAAATCAAGGAGGGAGAAAAATATATGCTTAGAACAAAATAAATTATATTAATGAACTGCTAAGCATCCAGTAAAGGAACTATGGAAATGTGTAAATAGTGGCTTATAAAAAAATTTTTTTTCAAGATAGCGTCAAGTGAAAAAAACATGCCCATGTATTTTTAAAGCTTCTAGATATATAAATATATAAATGTAAATGAATAGAAAATGGTCTGTAGATACATTTCAAAAACTTGCAACCCAAGGTCATTAGTATATCCCTTTCAGGGAGGGGAGTGAAACTACTGTGGAAAGGCAAGCAGAATGGGGGAGCTTTAAGTTCTTACTTTCCATAGAACTGTTCTATTTCAAGTTTTTTAAATGATGTAATAAGTGAATTTATATTATGCAATGTTTGAATAAATATATAGTCTTAAAATTATCATTCCTACCAGTCATCATATTTACTAAACCCTATTTTTATTGTTGCATATATTTGTATTTGTATTATATAGCTCAATAAAACTCTTTTATATACTACAGTATGTATTTGTCTAGTACAATTTTAGAAAAACAAAGGGAAAATTAATGTACCTCCATACTTTAATGGGAGAAAAACTGAATATATTTTACCTTTGATTTTGAAAAGAAAAATTATTGTCCCATATACAAACATTGCTTACTATAACTTCCATCACAAAATGAATATAGGAATAAAAGTAGCCAAGAGAAAAGTAGACATAATTTATGATGAAAAATTTGTGTTACTCTCCATTCAGCAAGACCATTCAGATATTCTGATTGTGAAGTTAGATGCATACTTACTGAGCCCATTTGCTCTACCACAAAGTTATTATTCTATCAGTCTCTTCCTTCTAAAGCATATTTCCGACATAAAAATTAAAGAAAAAATAACTTATCAAATACATGATCCTTCTTTTCTCTTTCTGAAAGACTTACACTACATGAATAACATGAATAATATACAAATGAATGAAACCTTATATTCAGTATCAATTAATTGGAGGGAAAAAGATCTTACAAAGTATTTAATATGCATTGAAGACTTTTAATGTAAATTAAATATAATTATTCTCTGTACTTATTTTCTAAATTGCTCAAATAACTATGAAATAATGTATAGGTTTTTAGTGAAAGAATAAATTATAAAGACCATTTAACAGATAAGAAAACTGAGATCCAGAAAGCAATTTATCTAAAGGAATAGAGCTAATTACTGTCAAACTTGGATTATAACAGAAATGTTCAACTTGAAATGTGTTAACAGATGGAACGTCATTAATAATTACATTTTAGGAAAAAGTTCCAAATTATTTAAAGATAATAAATAACTTGGATATAACAGCTTACTGACATTATTTGTGGCAAACACAGAATACTTGACTAAGATCATCTATTTGGCATTGTTAAATCCTAAAAAGCATGAATAGTCAATATCTATTGGGTTATATTCAATAAATAAATACTGTAAATTCTACTAGAAATATGTTTTAAGGAAATCAATACTTCAAAAGATGTTAGTGTAGATTGATACCTGACAAAAAAGCTTCTTCCCCAATAAAATCTTGCAATAAATTAAACATTAACTCCATTGAGAATATTGTGATATTACTGATTAAACTTTTTCTAAGTGTTTTTGTTTCTTGTATGTGTGAATATAATGGCTATTTATTCAGGACTTGAGAAAATTCTTTTAAATTCAGGTTGATTGCATATTCAGTAAATAATCATCATTATGTCTGCAATTCATGGTTTAATGCAAATCTTGCCTATAATATTTAATATGGAAATGTTTACTTTTATGGAGATATGATAACATATGCTAGAATAATTTTAGACAGAGGGTGATCTTGAAATAAAGAGAAACTAAAACTCCAATGTTAAACAGTGAGTGATTTAGTATTTCTGCTCAATAAATACTTGATCAATTTCTGAATTTAATAATTACCTTAAATTTTAGGCAGTGATGAAATAATTAACTTGGGAGGAATACTACCAAAGTCTTCAAAGAACATAAGATTAACTATTCTCCATGATGCCATTCTCAATAGAATTTGATATGGCTATAATGTATCCTACCAAACTATTAATTCATTTATTCAGAACATATTTATTGAGTGCTTATTATTTTACACACCGTTCGAAGCATTCGCAATACAGGAGCAAACAATGCAGACCAAAACCCCTACCCTCATGAAGGTTACATTGCAGTGAAGGAGACAGACATAAATAAGATAAAAAGTAAATTACAAGGTATGTTAGACAATAATAGGTACTAAAGAGGAAATACAGCATGTTTTTTCCAACTATCACCTTAAATCATGGAGAGTGCCTCACTTCTTCTTAGTTATGAGTTTCATTTGTTTGTTTATTTGATAATATAATGATTCTATTCTAAACCTTGCCATTTCTGGGCTAATCTGAGATGTCATTTCTTGACTTTTTCTGTTAATTTATATTCCTACTATGGTTTAATCAGGGTCTTACATTATCCAGATTCAACAAAGCTTGGTAGGAGAGTAAGAGGCTACTTTTAAATCTCTCTTTCATATAAATTTACTACTACTATTTCCTAATCTCCCACAATTGTACCTACACACTTCCATGCCCTCAGAAAGGCATCAATCAATGCTCAGGAATATAAAGATGCAGTCTGCCTTGGATATCCCACTGAGCTTACCAATAAAATTCGGGCTATGGAAGTCAAATTATACAATGGCCTAACCCCATCAACTAAACATTATGCCTCACCCATTAACTTGGCCACCCACCGTGGCACATGCCACATGCAGCCAGCCATAATTATGTAGTTCCAATAAGCAGAAATTTACCACTACTATAAAGGATGGGTGTGATTACCCAAACATGTTCTTTGTGAGGTCCTATAAAGGCAACTTTCTGGGCAAAAACATTTCTGGACAGTTTGTAGTTAAAAATAAGCAATCAACAAACCTGATGTGCCAGTAGATACAATCCATTATTGACTAACTTGTGATTTCACTGAAAAAAGAGTGAGACTATTGGAGACTCATACATTCACTCATTTCATATGTGAAATCACACTTTTTTACTCGTTCTAGGAGCCAGGAAAAATTCCAGACACTGAGTCGATAAGACACTTCCAGGAGTTCACAGAGGATGCAGACAGCTAAACAGAGAGCCACAATGTTCTATCATGAGTACAATGATAGGGGATGAAGAGGGTCCTATGGGACCTCAGAGAAGTAGCACCTAACCTAAGGAAGGAGGCTGAGAAGTGAGAGATATAACACTCAGAAAAGACTTCCTGGAAGTAGCATGTACCTGAGCTTGGTTATCTAGACAAAAGAAGAAAGCCAAAGACATAGAAATGAAACCCTGTGGTGTGTACTAAGGACTACAAGCCATTCCCTGCTGAACAGGAGTAAAGTTGATATAGAGAGCAATGAAAAATAAGCCTGGGCAAGTGCAGGACCAGATCCTGACAGACTTGGACTTCGTTCCATAGGCAACACCTCAGGCATGTATGGGTCTTTAAGAAAAGAGTGCCTTGTTCAGATTTGTGGAGGGTGGAAAACACAGATTTGGAAGCTATTGATTTAATGCTGTAAGAACATAATAAAAGCCTAAATGAAGTAGTAGTGTTTATGTGGTTAAGCAGGGACATTGGCAGGACTTGACAGTTGATGGACAGGGGAGTAAGAAAAGGAAGTCAAATATCATTGCCAGGCTTTAAGCTCCCCTGTGAATAAAGAACTCTTAGCAAAGGGGTTTGTTTTCAGAAACAGCTGAAAACAAATAATAATTACATAAATTAATCATTATTAATAATATTAATATTACATTATTAATAATAGTAATAATGATGTAGTTTTTACAAGAAGAAAGAAGAGAGGATATACCTTGCTTTATTCTCATGAGAACACATTAGGTAGACATTACTTCCAATTTACAGATGAGGAAAATGGATTTCATAAAGGTAGAGAGGACCTGCAGGCAGCTGTAAATGCAGAGTTTGAGTTTCATGTTGCCCTTTTATAAATGTCCATCCCTTTCAGGCCATCCCATCTTCATTTTAATCAAATTGTATTATCTTAATTAAATGCTAATGACTTACATACAAATGTTCAGTCTAAAAGGCAGGAAGCTTTTAGACTGCTTCCCCTTAAAGATGCTTCTGTAAAGCTCTTCATTACAAATAAACTTTTTTCCTTTTTCCTCACTATATGGAACAGAGGGGAAAATAGTACAACTAGTCAATTGGCTTAATAATTAGATAAATAATAATATTAATAATGATGTAATATTCAAAAGAAGAAAGGAGAGAGGATATATCACATCTTACCTTAATTCTTATGACAACCCATTAGGTAGACATTATTTCCAATTTATAGATGAGGAAAATGGATTTCATGAAGGTTAAATGGTCCTATATGACACTGAAAGCCAGTAGTAGATTTAGGATTTTTTTAAAAAGAAAAAGAGCCATTATTGATGAAAGGCCTAATTCAAATCAAACCCTCACACTTTATATATGTTCATTAATATAATCCCCTAGGATAGGTATCACTATTTAATTTTTTTGCTTATGCACTATAACAGAGATTTGTCTACTCTTAAAAGAGGTGTTTCAGAAATCTGTAAATATTTATTCAAATTTTATTATGTTTAAAGTAATTTTAAAAATTTATAAGCAACATATACACACCAGTCTCAAATTATAGTACATTAAAGTAAACCAGCCCTAACCTGGTTTGGGTCAGTGGATAGAGTATCAGCCTGCGGACTGAAGGGTCCCAGGTTCGATTCCGGTCAAGGGCATGTACCTTGGTTGTGGGCACAACCCCAGTAGGAGGTGTGCAGGAGGCAGCTGACCGATGTTTCTCTCTCATGGATGTTTCTAACTCTCTATCCTTCTCCCTTCCTCTCTGTAAAAAATTAATAAAATATATTTTTTTTTAAATAAAGTAAACCAATATGTTAATGTGCGTTGCCATGTTGAAGTGTCTAGGGGCAAAACTCCAAACATAATGTCTTTTTTCATCTTTATTTGAAAAGTATATTGTGATTGCAAAATGTTCTGTTTAAAAATAACTGTCTTGTTCAGCTCCTCCTCAGTGTGAATGGTAATTTTCTCCATATTGTGCGGCTAATAAAAAATAAATAAAAACTTGAATGCTGAATTAAATTTCTGTTTATCAAAGAAGCTTCAATTAGGACATTTAAATGTATTTCACTAAATGCTTTTTAGGGACTGAATTTTACTAAATTCTGACTTTCACCCGTTTTATAAATTGGAATTTCAGATACAGTTTCATTTGACAAGGATAAATTCAGCTTAAAACAAACAACAGCAACAAGTCTTAAAAGCATTGTAATACACAATTATTTTTCTTTTGGAAAATGTACTTTCTGGTAAATCAACATGGCCTCGATTCCATAACAAAACACATAATCCATTTCTGTGCAGTTAGGAATGTTCCCAAAGGCAGACTATCTATTCTGAACACTAAAGAGACTTTCTAATGCCTGAAGATGACTTCAGTTACAGGTTTTTCTTTTAATAAATTTATGATTTTAGTGTTGCTCATCTCAACATAAATTATATACAATCTGAAGTTTTTAATTCTAGTTGATTGGATTTTTATGATTCATATTTCCCTATAGGCACAAGTTTAATAACTTTTCTATTTTCCGTAACACATAACACTTGGGAAGATTTAAGAGCCCAATAGTTGCTGATAAAGTTTGTCTGACAGATTACCAAAGGAAAATACTGCTATGGGAAAACAGACCTTTTCCCCTGACATTTGAGGTTCTTCATGGCTGGGCATTTTTATTTTTTAATCAAACTAGACACTGACTGCAGCATTTCAGTCAAATGGTCCTTTAATTGTCTCAGAAATAGATTTGGATATTCAAGAATGTGTGTGTGTGTGTGTGTGTGTGAGAGAGAGAGAGAGAGAGAGAGAGAGAGAGAGAGAGAGAGAGAGAAAGAGAGGGAGAGACAGAGAACAGTTGAATTCTTTTGTGGATAAGAATATTCAGTAGAGTTGGCTAAAATACTAAGAAATCTGCTCACCTTATAAAGGTTGCATACCAAGGCAGTTATAGCAGATGGTTATAGTAGCCTGCCTGGGGTACAATTTGGAAGCAATTATGATTTTAAAATTATCTTCAGAACATTTGAAGTAATGTGCTTGAAGATTTTATCCGCTATCTCTCATGACTCCCAGCCAAACCCTAGACTTCTCAAAGGTAGAAATCATTCTTTACAAACCCCAGGATGACAAAAACAGTGGTGAGTGGACATTGAACAAAGATTTGTTTGTATTTATTTGTTTGTTTTCATCTAACAAGGAAAACTTTCCAAGCCAGAGGCCCTGGGTATAGACTAATGTTCGACAAACTTTGGCAATCTGGCATTGATTCAAGCTAGTCACAGCTTCAGCAAAAGTGGGCCTGCTTCTTTGATCTTTTCAAAAGTCTACTGTGTTTTTGCCAGGTAATACCCAAGCCACTTCAAAATCACACCCCAACAGGTAGGCAGTCTTTTGGGGACTCACATTCCATTCCCTCATTCAGTCCTCTTTATGCTGTCCTGGTAAAGTGTCTGTCACTTCCCCTTAGAAAAGAGTAGAATGGCCCTGACCAGTTTGGCTCAGTGGACAGAACGTCGGCCTGCGGACTCAAGGGTCCCAGGTTTGATCCAGTCTAGGGCATGTACCTTGGTTGCGGGCACATCCCCAGTAGGAGGTGTGCAGGAGGCAGCTGATCAATGTTTCTCTCTCATTGATGTTTCTAACTCTCTATCCCTCTCCCTTCCTCTCTGTAAAAAATCAATAAAATATATTTTTTTAAAAGAGTAGAATGAAGGAAGGTGTGGAATTGATGTCCAGAGCAGTTGTCTTCTCTTCAACTCCTAGCCCTGCTTACCTGGGTCAAGGGAGAAAATCAATTAATTAGTTTGGGTTGAACCAAACTGTGTGGACAGAAAATACAGAAAAGCTTGGGGAAGTCTAAAATTCTCAGAGAAAAGAAGAATCATTCTGATGTTACCAAAAAAACAACCACTTGTTCTTTAGTCGGGTCAATTGTTGTTAATACCAGGGGCCCTCAGGGGTCTCGGAGAAACTCCACCGCTGAAACCTTGTACCCCTTCCTTCAGGAAGGAAGCACCAGAGACTAGTGTGAGGAAATGGAGGTGCCTCCTGTATCCCTTCACATTCTGAGAAAAGAGATTCTATGATGCTGAGATGTATATGCTGGAGGCCTAATGAGGTGTGTTCCCAGGAACAAAGTTGCAGGAGCAAGGAAAGCAGGATTGAACAGAGGGAGAAGTCAAACAGATGCAGTTCCAACAGTGGCCTCAGCTAACCAAAAAGCTCTAAAGCATGGAAGTTCTCCAGTGGTGGAGCACTGGGCCTTTGTACTGGCCAACAGTGACCAACCACTGGATGCGAGCTGTTCATGCAGAGGGAGTATAGCCCCAAGTAAGACAGCCTCCTTCATCAGAGGACAATTCTCAGAGAGGGATGTAGTCTTGAGTCATTAGCAGCCAACACTGCCAACTATTGGGAATGAGTGCCTAGTTCCTTAATGGGGATGTTGGTGACATGACATGATGTCACCATCCCACCCAGCCAGACTAATTAGCACAATCAGTAGAAATGATCATGATTGATTCTGACCCTAGGAGCAGTTGTTCAAACATTTTACCCTCTGTTGAACCCTATAAGGTCTTACTTGTCTCTATCTGTTCATAAAGAAAAGGGGGCTTAGAGACAATAACTTTCCCACATTCACACTATTAGTTACGGCACTAGTAAGAATTGAAAGTTAAAGTTTTCTGAATCCAATGTGTTCTGAACTTATTCACAGCAGTAAAGATCATATTTTGTTAGTTGTGTTTTTATTCCTGACCATTCCACAGATATTTGGGGGGCAAGAAGTAAAATGTATTTACACATAGAAAGGCAAGTACATAACCCAGGAAATGTAGGTTTCTGAAAAGTTGCTAAACAATACTAAAGCATGTGCCCACACACACACTTTCCAGGCCATTGAGGGAGAAAGAGGACCTCATACCAGCCAAGTGAACTGGATCAATGTCATTGATGTGGGACTCTCATATCTGAACAAGTAGACCTGGAAATGATGGACGGGCTCCGAAAATTGCATTTATGAGACTCTTTCCTCCAACTTTCTCCCACATCCCTTTTTCTGTACATCAAAACCCAGCTGACTACAATAAAACCAGAGATTTATTGAAGGTCAGGAACTTGATTTGAACAGTCTTCTGTGTCACACAACAGCTTTGGCTTACGTTGTTCATATATCCTATTGTCTTTGCAGTTATTCCTTTGGTGTCTCCTGACTGGGTGCAGTTCTAAAGCATATCACAGCCGATATTTCTCATCTCAATTACAGAAAGGTACTATGCAATTATGAAAGGTACTGGAAGAGTTCTGAAAGAAAAGTACATATTCACTTAATAAGAAAAAAATTTTAAACATAAAAATAGTCTATTTAAAAAATATTGTTTAGCCTGTGTGCAGGACTACTTTCCTGTAACAATTACAGTTTCATGTTTCAGAGTGCATTTCCAGATATTACATGTAGATTAACACTGATGACTGAGAACCTGATGATTAAGAACATTTTGTTCCTGAACATCTCTCTCCAGGAGAGCAGAAGCAGTTGACTTTCTCCTTTCTCATGTCTGCTCTTCCCCACCAAGACAGATGGGTGTTGTAAACAAGCAGAATTACCAAACTGGGCCAAATTTGCCCCATAATGGGAAATAAATATCAATCAAAAACAATCTGTAACTTATATTTTCTTTCCTTATCTAACTTACATTAATAAATTCCATGAGATATATATTTGTACCCATTTCAGAGCCCAAAATACAACAGGAATTAAATATTTGTTGAATTCCTAAATGCCCATGACCAACTGCATGAAGCCTCCCCTTTTCCTCTGTAACAATTAAGCCTTCTCTTCTCTGTGCTCTGACAGCATTTTTGAGCCTTTTTAAAATAACATTCTCATATACTGACATTTGTTATACTTGGTAAAAGTCTCAGTCTCTTCCTCTTGCCTTAAGGGCAGGGACTGGAGCTCATTCAATCTATATGCCTCACTTTGTCCTCCACAGAGCAGGATTCAATATCAATGTTTCACTGACTTGGAGGACCTACTATTTTAGGACCTATGAGAATGGGTTATGAAATTGACAAGTGTGCCAAAAAAAAAATTGATGCTGGGAGCAATGGTAGCACTTTATATCTTTATAAGGACGGTGGATTCAATTCTGCTATGGCAATTATCTAGCACACTGCAATGCGCCGAGTCTCATTTTGGCATTGATGTCTTCCTCGTGCCATTTGCAAGCAGCACAACACTGTCAGGCTAGAGTCCAAAGGTTGTCATGCTGATGGTATGCTTAGGTTGAAAGAAAATAAGGAAAAGACCATTCAGGCTAAACCCAGACCTATAACTGGTGGCCTAATATCTGTGCTGCAGAGAGTTGACAAAACTTCTTAGTCCTGACATGTGATTGCCGGAAACAAATCAGTTTCACTAAAAGAGAGATGTTGACAGGAAGCCAGGAAGGCTGGTCAACAACCTTAATTGCTCTAACCACTCACCCTTTAGTTGAGATATTGTTAGCTGAAGCAGTTTGTCCCATGTAAGTTTCTGTTATTTCCTGCCTAAGGGCTACATGTAAGTTTCTGTTATTTTGCCTAAGATGTTTTTCCCCAAAACCGCAATAAAAGGGATGGCAGAGCCAGAGCAGTCAGTAGTTCTCCCACTAGAGGTGGACTACCGCCTGGCCCCCCATTTCGCCAAATTGAATTTCTTCAAGTCTCCATTCATTTGTGTGTGGCCCTTCTCCAGAAACTCGAACCCTGAACCGGAACCCTGGACCACGCTGGGCATGGAAAGGGATTCCTACATGTGATGCAGGGGCTTTGCTTCTCTGGGTAAATTTAGAAATAGTCGAATGACCATTAATTTCATGCCTCACTAAGTAAGCACTCTCATTCCTTTGTCCATGCTTTTGCTCATGAGAAGCAGTAATATGTGGTGGTTACAGAGTGAACTCTGGAACCAAATGGCCTGGATTTGAATCCCAGCCCCACCATTTTTAAGTAGTTCCCCCACTGGCATGGTTACTTAACATCTCCATGGTTCATTTCCTCTGTTAAAATAAAGATACTAATAATATTTAGATAAAATAATATGCAGTGTTGAGGTAAAGGTTAAATAAATGAATGCCTCCTGGAAAACACATGGAATAGTGCACAATGCAGAATAATCACCTAATCATGTCAGTTGCAATGAGGGCACTGTGTGTGTGGCATGACAAGCAGTCTGGAATTTACTTTGAGTGCTTCAGTGAGCCACTGGAGGCATGTAAGCAGGGGAGTGGTGTGATCTGATTTATTTCTTAAATATCACTCTGACTATTCTAAGAACCTGGATTAGAGGAGGAGTGAAAATGTGGAGATGAGTTAGGAGGCTCCCATAGTTGACCTGGGAAGAAGTGGTGATGACTTACAAGCAACTGACATCTTATTCTATGTAAAGACAGAATAAGTAAGATGAGCGGTGTTTAGGGAGTAGAATAATGAGAGGTGCTGCTGAAGTACATGTGGAAGGTGAGAAAATAGAAGAAATAAATAATGAATAATGATTCTGGTTTCTAGCTTTAGTCATAGAAGCTTGGTGATGCCATTTACTGAAATGGAGAGGACTGAAGGAGGAACATATTTTTTTAAAGGAAAGCAGACTTTCCTTGGGGAGTCCTAAGCTTCAGATGTCTATGAGAAGTACAAATAGAACTTTCAAATAGCCTGGATTTCAAGCCTGAAAATCATATGAAATACCTATAGGGAGATACAAACTTGCATCAGTCACAAAAAGTGATGATATCTACTATGCCATAGGGGTTGATATAAAAGAGAAAGAAGAACAGAGTTCTAAGTGACCCCAATATTTTTGGGTCAGAGAGGGAAGAATTATCATGTGAATGTGACTGGGAAGAGTAACCAGGGCGATAAGAAGAAACTTAGTGGGTGTGGTACTGCAGAAATAAAGAGAGGAGACTATCAAGAAGAAGGAAGTTGGTCAAATGGGTCAGACTACTGGTGATGCAGTAACATGAGCACAGAAAACTATTACTGGATTTGGTAATGAGCAGGTCATACATGACTTTGGCAAGAATCATTTCAGTGGAATACTGGAAATTAAAAGGCAATTGAAAAGAAGTTAAAAAGTAGGTAGTGGCCCTGGCCAGGTAGTTCAGCTGGTTGGAGCATCATCCTGATATGCCAAGGTTGCTGGTTCAATCCCTGGTTAGGGCATAGATAAGAATTAATCAATGAATGCATAAATAAATGGAACAAGAAATTTATATTTCTCTCATTCTCTCTCTCTCTCAAATCAATCAATAAAAAATATGTAAGTGGTGGTGAAGAACTGGAGACTTTTTAGAGTCCATTTTGATGTTTGACCTGATAGCTTTTATGCTCGAAGTCTCCCCCTGTTTCTATTGCCCCACATCTAGGCTAGTGAATAAGAAGCTGTTGGGGAAGGTCATCAGGAAGACATGACTGCCAGTTTGGCTCTGGAGCTGGACCCAGGCAATTGGAGGCTCCCTACTCCTTCCCCTGTGCTTCGAATGTGTACTCCTCTTGCCTTCCCCATATTAGAAGCTGCCCAAGGACCCAGCTTTGAGATAGAAATGTGGTGATGAAACTATCGGAACTGGGTATGGGACTAAACCCACTTAAGGCTCCTGTGTATGTGACTAAACCCAGTTAAGGCCTCCTGTGTACGTGACTGAACCCAGTTAGAGCCTATATGTAAATATTTAAGATTTGGCAAATGGGTATGAAAAACTGCTAGTCATGTAGCCACCCATGGTAAGCCTCGTAGGTAAGTTCCCTTGCTTATTAAACCTGCATCTCTCAATCTGGAGTGGCTGCCTTTTTCTTCCATGGTGGTGGTGGTGGGATGGGTTCAAATTATACCTGGGAAGTTCCCCAGGAGGTTGCAATTCAATGGAAGCCTCCATGCTCCCTCCCTTGGAGCTTATGGGGAAGTTCAACCCACACAAACCCCGCCCAGCACACAGGTCCCCCCATTCTACCCTACCCCCAGTCCCCACCAAATCAATAAAAGCCAAAGCCACTCACCCTGCTTTGCTCTTGCTTCACTGAGATCAAACCTGAGCCCTTCTCCTTGGGGAATCCTTTTGCTGTTTATTGTGTGAATAATAAACTTGATATCATATCTCACTGGTTCCCATGTTTCGTTCATGCCAACATATGTATAATTTCCTGGCAGAAGCTTCCGAGCATCTAGCAGGAGACACTAAATACCCAAAAACAAAATAAAGACAGAAGCAGGATGTAAAGTCAAGGGAAAATTGGGCATTCTGTTTTTATGGAGGTGGGAGGACAGAACTTGTTTTTATGCTGAATGGAAAAATCCAATGGAGGATGACAGATTGATGAAGCAGCAGAAAGAGGAAGTAACTAAGCAGCAGAGAAGAGATAGGATCCAGAAGACAAGGACAGAAGCTGGTCATCAATAGGAAGGGAGACACTTACTGCACTAACAGAAGAGAAGAGAAGATGAAAATTTGATTCAAATATCCCATAAGGGAGCCACATAATGTAAATGAGAGCAGCAGCAATGTGGAAGACGGGGAGAGACTGGGACTATGGGAAGCTTCAGAGAAAATGTGCTCCACAGGATTCAAACAGATTTCACAAAGTGCAGTATGGCCAGCCATTTAAAAACCCTAGGGCTACACAGTCCTCCAGAATTGGTGGCATTTCCCTTTGGGTCCCTCTGAATTACTCCTGCCATTCATTCTCATAAAAACATGAGACTGGTCAGAAGACAAGGGCTACACATCTGAATATTCAATAACAGCATCTCGGTGGTTGTCCAGATTCCCACTGCAACCGCCCTAGCTGCGCTTTTATCTTCATCCGAGAAGGGTGTGTTACTTAAGATAGTGCAGAAATTTCAGTAACACCCACAAATAACAAGCATTTGAATTTTCATTTCTATTTAATTTTTTTAGTTTGTTTTTCCAAATTGTTGTCTTGATATCTAAAGGTAAACAGTTACTGACTCCTTATACATTTTTTTTACGTGTTCAAACTAGGAAAGCAATTCATAATTCCCCTGGGAACCAGCAAGCTGAATAGAAATGAGAATATTACCACAGATATGGGCTCATTAGTCTGCCAGTATTGTTGGGCTTTATGAATAATTGTTAAAAGACAAAGGGGTCTTAAAGAAAGAAAGCTTTTGCATTTACCATAGATTATATATTTGCACTGAAAACAATTTATCCACCTGCATTTAATTTGCTTTGGTGTTAAGTTTGCTATTTTCCTTCTGCTTAAAAGGCGGGCACAGTCTAAAATTTGCAAATGTTAAGGAAATTGAAAATTTTATTAGTATAATATATAAAATCAATAGCCAGTATATTTTTAAAATACGATGTCTGGATATTTTTTAACTCTAAAATGTTATCTAAATAATCGAATAAGTTTAGGATTTAAGGCAAAAAGAGAAGAAAATTTATGTTTGCCATGTGATGAGTAGTAGGTTTGGTGTGTTGAATGCCTTAGTCTTTTGAAGTGGGTATTATCAGCACAGATGAGAAAATGGAAGTTCAAAAGTTAAAATAATTTGTTCAACCAAAGTAAAAAACTAAAAGATGGCAAAGTCATAGAGTAAATATATGCCTCATTTCTTTTGCTGTTTCCCAAGAGGTTAAAGAAAAGGGGATGGATTCCCATTAAACTAAAAAACTCATAATATCAAATAATTTTAGACATTTGATATTTGATGACTGACAATGATAGAATTCTCTCCCTTTAAATCACTGGAATTTGATGTGGCTAATATTCAGGCAAAGGTCATGAATCTTTAATTGTAGTGATTAATCAACATTTCCTTCCTTTAAACTAATCACTGCCTTTACATTTGCTTGGTCAGAAAGTAGGAGAAAAAAAGGGAGGGCGGGTGAGGGTTACAGGAATCCCAGAGGATAGTTCTCCCTGAGTAGACACTCCCACAGAGTAATAGTACAGAGATTATTGCCTTCTAGGAAGTCAGTTTAAAAGGCCTTAGAAAGGGAAGTTTGTTTGCTAAATTGACCCAATATCCTTAAATTAAAAAAAAAAAAAACTAAAGCAACCTCACACTATTATTTTAAGTCTCTGCTATTAACAAACTGCAGGGGGCAGGGGGGGCGGGGGGGGGGGGTCTCAACCTGTGGAATCTGATGTTATGTCCCAGCAGAGAGTGTCAGAGTTGAGGTGACTTGTAGAACAATCAGCTGGTGTCTGAAGAATTACTTGTTTCTATGTGAAAAAATCTCCCCTCCACACATTAGAAGTTGAGTCTCAGAACCATTTGAAGGGGGGTACGGGGAGGTGGAATTTTGGGTAGTATTTGTTTTCTATCAAATTTCATGTCTGTTTCTTTATTGGTTTTATAATTTAGACCGTTTGGAATTTAGACAAAACAGGTAAGCTGGGTTATGGTGCAGTAACAAATAACCCAACATCTCAAAGTTGAATGCAACAAAAGTTTATTTCTCCTTCATGCCATGTGCCATTGCAGATTGCCAAGGGGAGCTCATGGGCAGCCAACAACCTAGAGCCTTTTAGTCACCACGGCAGAGGGAAATGACATGGCAAATCACAGACCAGCTCTCAAGGCTTCTAACCAGACTTCACTATTTCTTATTTCATGGACCAAAGCAAGTCACATGACCACTGCTAACCACAAAGGAGGAGAGAAATGCAATCCTGAAATGTGTATAAAAGGAGAACCTGAATTACTTGGAAAAAGCACTAGTAACCTCATCATAGTCATTTTCCCCCTAAATCTTTCAGTTACCAGGCAGGAAAACAATAAGAGATAAAAGCAGAAATTGAGAATTCAATCAACAAAATAATCTTTTTTAAAGTCTACCTAGAGCAGTGGTTCTCAACCTTTCTAATGCCGCGACCCTTTAATACAGTTCCTCATGACCCACAGGTTGAGAACCACTGCTGTAGACCCTAAGACCATCGGAAAACACAGATATTTACATTAAGATTCATAACAGTAGCAAAATTACAGTTATGAAGTAGCAACGAAAATAATTTTATGGTTGGAGTTCACCACAACATGAGGAATTGTATTAAAGGGTCCTGGCATTAGGAAGGTTGAGAACCACTGACCTAGAGTGATGCATAAGTTAGGCCCTGAATTAAGCACAGAATTCCTTTAGAAAGGAAAGAGGATAACATTCCACTTGAGAATGGATCATTGGGAACTCAAAATACTTTGTTACACAGAGCCAAGATTATACATGTGGTTGTGTCTGTATGAATCCACAAAGGTGTATTTAACCCTTCTGTAAAAGAAAATTAGAAGTACAAATAGTGTTGGCCTTGAGTTTGAGGATCTAGAAGCAGGGAATATTATAGTTAAATTAAAAAAATAAGAGATAGTAGAAAAGGGAAAGCTTCCATTCCTGTCTTGGAAACATAGATCTGATCCTAAGCAACATGTTCAACCAATAAGGTTGACTCTGATTCCTTACCCCTAGACCACCAGATACCATTGTCCTCTCATTGCCATGACAACACAGAGCCCTCTAAAACTGCTATAATCTTTACTATTGTGCTGAGATCCAAAATAATTTTCTCCTTCGTCCAGTAATAATTTCCTCTAATTTAGTGCACTGATTTTAGTTAATAATTAAGTGGAAAGATGTGGTTTAGTGGAATGAAAACACAACTAAGCATCAGGGCATATATGTTCTAGTCTAAGATCCAAATTATACTTCCTAGGTTATAATTTTGTGATATATTTTATGAGTTTTAATTTATTAACCCACAATATAGAAAGAAAAATATAGAAATCAGCTGCCAGAGAATTAAACAATAGGAATAAGTCTTCTTTTAAAATTCTAAAAGTGGTATGGAATTACAGGTGTGATGATTATTATGATGATGATTATTATAATATAGTAACTAGTGGCCCGGTGCACAAAATTCATGTACGGGGGGTGGGGGTGTCCCTCAGCCCGGCCTGCACCCTCTCCAATCTGGGACCTCTCAGGGGATGTCCGACTGCTGGGGGATGTCCCTGTGGGATCGGGCCTAAACCGGTAGTTGGACATCCCTCTCGCAATCTGGGACCGCTGGCTCCTAACCACTCACCTGCCTGCCTACCTGATCACCCCTAACCACTCTGCCTGCTGGCCTGTTTTCCCCCAACTGCCCCCCCCTGCTGGCCTGCTCATCCCCAACTGCCACCCCCTGCCAGCCTGCTCGCCCCCAAATACCCCCCCTGCCAGCCTGCTCACCTCCAACTGCCACCTCCCACTGGCCTGCTTGCCCCCAACTGCCACCCCCAGCCAGCCTGCTCATCCCCAACTGCCCCCCCCACCGACCTGCTCGTCCCCTACTCCCCGCCCCCCTCCGCTGGCCTGCTTGCCCCCAACTGCCCCCTCACCAGCCTGCTCGCCCCCAACTGCCCCCCCTCTCCCCTGCTGGCCTGATCACCTCCAACTGCCCTCCCCTGCCAGCCTGATCGCCCCAAACCGCCTCTGCCTCAGCCCTGCCACCATGGGCTTTGTCTGGAAGGATGTCCGGAAGGTCTCCCGGAAGGACTCCCAGTCTAATTAGCATATTACCCTTTTATTAGTATAGATCAATCAGATTAAAACAATGTATACTAATATTTTTATTTTTTTAAATATATTTTTATTGCTTTCAGAGAGGATGAGAGAAAGAGAGAGAGGGAGAGAGAGAGAGAGAGAGAGAGAGAGAGAGAGAGAGAGAGATCAATGATAAGAGAGAATCATTGATCGGCTGCATACCTCCTAGTGGGGATCGAGCCCGCAACTGCAACCCGGGCATGTGCCCTTGACCAGAATCAAACCCGGACCCTTCAGTCCTCAGGCTGACGCTCTATCCACTGAGCCAAACTGGCTAGGGCTATGCTAATATTTTTAAACTGATTCTTATATAACCCAAACTGAGATACTTGCATCTTCACAATTGAGAGCTCACTAAATTTCTTGAAAGCAGAGACTGTCTCTTTCTTCTTTGTCAGTGATGATACATAGTAAATACATAATAAATTTAGCTTTGATCCTGAGGAGAAAGAGGGAACAGCCTAGACTAAATGATAGAACATAGCCTATGAAACAGAACGCAAGAAAACCATCCTGAAAGAGACTAAAGGACTGTGCATAACAGGAAGTGTGTGGGGGTCAAATGTCATAGGGTTGAGGGTGGGTTCATCATTAGAGGCCTTGACAGGCACAAATAGGAAGACAGAGACTTTGTAGAACAGGCAGCGGTAGGGAAGCATTCCACAACCCAGCCAGAGCAATTATACAAAAGCCACAGAAGCTGATGTCCAACTGTTCTCAGTCCCAAATTAATGAACCAGTTAGGAGGGTAATTTTTCACTACATTTTTAGACATTGGTTAGAAAACAATTGGCAGGTTTCTAATTGTGTACAGTTCTATTATTTCTCAATGAGGGGGATTTCCCTTTCATTTTCCCATTTGCTGTTCTTCCCCAGTCTAACATATATTTTTACACATTTTTCTGTACAGCTTAAAACTCAAGTAGTTACTATGTTGGCCCTGTAACTTGTTCTTAGATGCTTTATATAAACAAATTACATATGCACAGAATAAATCAGTGAGCACTTTAAATGTGGGTAGCAAAGGACATCTAAAGAAGTGTTGGTGCAGCTTTTGCCAATCAAGCACAGGAGGGATCACCAGCAATCTGGACATCCTAACACAACAGGTTGATTAATATGGCAGAGATATGGATTCTTCCTAGTCCTTCACTTGTCCTCTATTTATACAAAATTTCTATTTAATCAGGCAAACAGGGCACAGAAGCCAAATAACCTCCAGGATAAGCCTTTCATCTTAGAACAAAATGGGTAAAAGAAACCTACCACTAATTTGATAGAAAAAAAAGTAAGATTAGAGAGAGACTGTTACTCTCAGTGAATTCTTTTTTTAAAAGAACCACATTTGTTTTAGATTTAAGTCATATTCTAGGTCACACTATATCCCTAATGCACAGAGATATACACAGCATATCTCACCCTAAGTAATTCTACGATGTGGGTCTTTATATTGCCTTGGCATTTTCTCATGCATTAAGGTTATTTCTGTGTAAGTGCCGCGTGCTAACCGACTGCACCACTGGAGCTCCCATTAATGCTATTTCTGTAATGGACTTCTATTTCATTTATATTTAGAAATCAGCATTTTGAAAAAAAATACCGTGTGATCTCACATCAGCCTATTCTGGTTCAGCAATTAGCTCAGCAAAAATCACTTTTGAGGGTAAATTTCAGGCCATTCCAGCAGAGTAATAGAGAATGATGATCTCACCATCTAACTGCTAATTATCTCCCTAGGAAGTAAGGCTAGGGAAGTCATAAGTAAGAAAGCCAAGTAGAAAAAAGGATTTCTTTACATGATCATGTCTTCAGCCAGTCTAATCAAATGGGAATAAATTAAAAAATGATGGTTGCTAAAGCGGAACTAGAAGAAAGCCTTCGCTATCTACCGTTACATCGTAGAGGCTAACCTGTGGTCCTCCCTTTCTTCTTCCCCTTATTTCTACCTCCAGTTCTGGCCTAAATGGATTTTCATAGATTGTCTCTGGTTTGAGGACTCTATGATTTAGAAAATCCAGGGTTCCAGATAACATTTCCTAAAAATTTTGCCACAGCAATATTGCCATATTTCTATATTCTCATCTACAATGTTGTCACTCCCCATTAAGAGGTAGAGTCTATTTCCCATCCCCTTAACTGACTTGACCAAAAGAATGTGGTGGATGCAATGCTGTGTAGCTTTTAATGACTGTGGGTAGCAAAGGACATATAAAGAAGTGTTGGTGCAAAAGATGATATGGCTTTTTTGGTCCTGTTCCTCAGAAAGCTTGACTTTTTAACCCAGTCACCATGCTGTAAGGAACCCCAAATGAGCATATACAGAGAAGCACATATAGAGAAGAACTGAGACCTGTGACGAACAGCCACATGATTAAGCTTAGAAGCAGATTCTCTAGCCTCGGTCAAGACTTCAGATGACTACAGACCCACCTGACATCTTGACTGCAACCTCATGAAACAGCCTGAGTCAGAACTACCCAACAATATTTGTTGTTTCAAGCCCCAAAATTGTGGAGTAATTTGTTATGCAGCAATACTTAATACACCTTCCTGGTAAGGTACATGAATGGAGACAATGACCTTCTTCTTCTTCTTCTTTTTTTTTTTTTTTACAATGACCTTTTGAACATACATAAGACCAAAAACAAAATATGAAAGGGAAAGACCTAGAGAAGGTAGTGAAGGAGGAAAAAATCCAGCAATCAGAAAAAGAGGAAAACTGTAGTTTTTATGGCATGCTTTAAGAAACTCAAGAAGCTGAGGAAAATTGCCTGTGGCTACTAACAGCTCTTGAATCTCATGTCCAGAGATCTTGTTTCATAAGAATCCCCAAAGGAGAAAAATGAACAATGAAAACCATAAAATTCATGCCTTTTCAAGAACCAAAATGAGGCAAAGGATATTTGAAAATTGGAATTTTTGCAACAAGAGGCAAGTCAGATTTCATACTTATGACAATTATATTTTGTTCTAGCAAATAACTTGTATGAAAACCTTATGACATAAATACCAGCAGAAGTGCAGAAGAGATCTCATCCTTATTTAAAATGCTCTTGAGATATCTGAGAAGGGGAATTTGCCAATGGACATAGTACCCTGTATAAGCACTGGCCTTTGGCAACTCAGAGCAGTGATTTCTGTGACACCTTGGGGACCATTATGAATAACAAGCAATTTCTGAGTGCAATTAAAGAAATGGTGATGCCATACTTTAGACTTTCTAAAGAAATCCTTAAGATCATATGTATTTCAGAATTCAAAATTTATTTTACTTAAGAAAGGTAATCTGTGTATTATAGTAGCACCCCAAAGTCAATAATAGTAATATTTCCATAAAAAAATGAATAAATATTAGCACAAAATAAAGTGTGAGTAGTCTCAAATCTGTTCAGGTCAATGTGTTTTTCCAAATAAACATTAGCACATAGAAATATATTTTGCATATAAGTTTCATATTTTCACTTATGAAAAATATTTCAGTGTTCAGAGCTTTTGTTGTCTAAAAGTTGCAGATAGGGATTATGGATTACAATGATAAAAATACTATTTGTTGGAGACTTAATTTGTGACAGTCAGTATGTTAATCTTTATATTTATCATCCAATCTATCCTGTAAAAATGATAAAATTGAGGACCATAGAGGAGGTTAAGTAACATTTGCAAGGTCACAGAACCAACAAGTGGCCAATTCCAGATTTCATCTGAAGCCAGATTTCAAATCCCCTTTAACCACTCGATCATAATGCAAGGAGTATACGTTTTGTTGGGGATTGGTTATTTGTTTGACTTCTTTTGTTTCTTTTATAAGAAGTGATAATGTTAAAGAATTGGGGGGAATTACTTATAATTTACCATCCTGACATTAGTTATTGTTTATCTTGCTGCAGGTCTTATATCAGGATATACCTCTCTAGTAATCACTACAGAAGCAGTAATTTCACTCAGGGTGGTGGTGTAAAGAGGGATAGGTAAAGGAGACCATGATTTGAGATTAAGTAAAAGGAATAGCTAGAGAGGAATGGAAAATTTTCTCCCCACTTTTTTGGAATGGTAATGATTTAAGAAGAATAGGCAGTGGTAAAACCACCCAAAAGAGGTTGGTTTCCTTTGCAAACACTACAGATTATTTCAGACAGAAATTTAGGTTTTCCAGATAACATAGGAACAGTGCCAATTAAAAAAATGACGTCAAAGGACCAAGCAGAAAAGAGCGAAGAAATGGCCTCGCCCTGATCAGGTGGCTCAGTTGATTGGAGCATCTTCCCATACACCAAATGGTTGTGGGTTCAATTCTCAGTAGGAGTATATCCCTAGGTTGCAAGTTCAAACCTTGGTTGGGGTGCATGTGGAGGACAACTGATCGATGTTTTCCTCATATTGATATCTCTCTCTCTCTCTCTCTCTCTCTCTCTTTCTCTCTCTCTCTCTGAGAGAGAGAGAGAGAGAGAGAGAGAGAGAGAGAGAGAGAGAGAGAGAGAGTGTGTGTGTGAAATTAATAAAAACAAAACAAAACAAATCCTTGGGTAAGAATTTAAAAAAGAAAGGAGGGGTTTCAAATCAGACCGTTTTTAGGAGTATTACACATATGATAGCACAGTGCCAAAGTGATCTAGTGGGGTACCAACTGTAGGATTACAGCAAAGTGGATCAGTTTAGGAAGTTATGCACCATAGAGATACATGGTGTAACATGTGTTGATAATTTCCATCCAAGAAGCCTCTTTCCGAAACATTGTCTTAGGACTGCTAGCAAGTAGAGAATCAATTGGCTGCCCTAAGTAGTTCATTGTCACAAGAGCTGGGGAAGTCCCCAAAGTGAAATGTGTTACACCCTCAAATTTTAGTTCTGCGACAAACCAACTCGTAATTGCAATATCTTTCACACAAAAGTTACCTAGACATGAGACTTAAAACCATCTTAAACATTTGTATTTTATAACAACTACATTAGGACAAGCTAAATGTATACCCTAAACTGAAGCTTTCTAATGAAAACCATCAAGTGGGTAGTGTTTTGATGTGAATGCCTGGGTGCAAAACGTAATAAATACATTAATTCAGGCACAGGAATTGGGATACTGTTACCCATTTACAGGAGAAGCACCAAGATCAGCAATCAGTTGTAAATATTAGAAAATAGTGCCTTACAAATTCATGATTCAGGGGTAGAGCTGAATATAATTGCAGATAATAACCGTTTGTTGACTTAAATAAAATGGTTAAGCCTTGTGTTAGCACATCTGATTAGAATTAAGGTTGAGCCTCTATAAGATAAAGATGTTTGAAATTCATATCTGTTTAGAGAAAATTAAATCTAGTTTAATTTGCTTATGGAAAGAATGCCTTTAAACAAGGTTAAAATCTAAGCCTAATTCATGCCCTTGCTGATTATTTCTTACCTTGTGGAGACCTTAGCTAGCTGTACAGTTGAACCTTGAAGAACTGAGGGGGAGGGAGAGGGGAGTTAGAGGCACCAACCCTGTGCAGCCAAAAATCTATCTATAACTTTTAAAAAATATTTTTATTGATATTTAGAGAGTGCAGAAGGGAGAGACACACATGTCCATGTGAGAGCAAAATATTGATCAGCTACTCTACTGGGGATCGAGCCCACAACCCTGGCATGTGCCCTGACTGGGAAATCAAACCAGCAACCTTTTATTGCACAGGATGATGCCCAACCAACTGAGCCACACCAGCCAGGGCTGTCTATAACTTTTGACTCTACAGTGGACCATTTACATTTGTAGATTCAACCAACCATGCATGGATTGAAAACAGTATTTTCACATTCCCAACCAGTTTCCCAACCATGGATTAAAATACTGTTGAGAAAACCTACACAGTACCATCAAATGCCTCATTCCCAGCAATGCTTAAAATAGAGTCCTATGCCTGAAAAAGTGGTTTTCAGGCTAATTCACAAGGACAATCCACTGAAAATATAATGCATAGGTGTTCATTCAAAAATGAAAATATGGAGTATGAAATGCTAGTATTTCTCTTCTGAAGCTCAATCATTCAAGTCCTTCCCATTTTTCCCTTTATTTCCATGGAAAGCTCCTGTTCCTCCTATAATAGCCAATCCCAATGCCCTCGCCTTCTTGAGCCCTTTCTGAACTGTGCTATGGGGTATGTTCTCTTCTTGCTGTCCCTATGGAATTCTGCAAAGAAAATAGTGTTTATTTTTAGTATGATTTCTCTGTTTACATGCTCTCCTTTCCTTATCAAGTATAGACTTGTCAAGGACAGAATGTATACTCTTCTTATCATTTCTATAGCCAAAATGATACCTGGAATATATTAAGTTCTCAGATCTGTTATATGATGAATATATGACGGAGGGTGTAATTGATCACCTTTTCTGTATCTATCCTTGGGCTAGGCATTTTTGTCACATTATTTCATTTACTATTCCCCTCAACACTATGAATATTATCATTTCCATTTGGTCAAAAAGGAACAGGCCCAAGTGGATTATTACTCACTTGCCTGAGCCTACCTCGATAGCAAGTGATAAAATGGAATCAAAGCTGCTATCCAGCTTTTTCTACCATCTCAGAGGACAGTGGGAATGCTTGCAGAGAGCCTTCAATGGGTTTGTGCAGTGGTCGTGCTATTTTACTTTCATGGAGTTGAATGGAGCAGTGTAAGAATGAATGAATGATATGGATTGAGTGAAGAGAGTAGAGTATGTGATAATCTAGTAGAAGTAAGAACTTTCTAATGTCCAGCTAAGTGGCTATAGATTGAATACAAATGAAAAATATGCTTGTCTAGATCAAAAAGAATGAATGTGTCTAGGAATGTTCATCATCTATCCTTTTTTCACATTATATGCAACACCATATTTTTGACTAATTTTCTTCTTTAATCTCTCTCTTTCTCCACTCCAAAATTAGACACTGATTTTAGAGCAGAGAACTTTGTCTTACACTAAATTGTAGCCTCCCAAACACACCAGGGTGACCAATAGACCATAACAGCTCAGGGTGTACACGTTGGGAAAAGATGTATTGTCCAGCAAACACTGTCATAACAACAGTGGATGTATCTGTATACCATGTTTGATGCATAGCACAACTATCTATCCTGAGCTTTAACTAGATAATTTCTGAAACACTTTTATCATGTTTTACTTTTGCCTTTTTTGAGCACCTACATCTAGAAATGGCACTCCTTGTACATCATCTCTGATTCTCATATTAGTCCTATAAAATGTATTTTTATGCACCTTGTGTAAGTGAGGACACTAAGGCTCAGAGGCATAGACTAATTTAGATGAGATCACCCAAAAAGCAAATAGTGCAGTAAGTCCACTTGACTAATTGAAGTCCATGGGATCCCAGAGCTCACATACTGCCCACTAGACCCACAATTCCTTGTGAACCTACATAAAAAAACAGTTAACATATTGATACAAAAAGAAATGAAAAACTTTACTATCATAATGTTAACAATTTGCCAAGGAAACAATTGTTAGTACCTTGGGTACTTGAGGGTTATTTTTTCCTGTCGGATAGTAATTGGGTGTGGAATGTCTCAGACATTCCATACCCAGTGAGGAGGAGGTTGGGAGAGAAAGCACATGTGAGATGCAGGGCCCACCATTTTGAATTGATAACACGGTTAATTGCTGCTCCTAACAAACTAGCATTATTTCAGATATTTTTGAAGTATGTGGTGTGTTTTTTTAAGTCACAACATTTTTACTTATTCCAGTGATCCTAGATCAACCTAATCCATGGAGATAGTTCAAAGGACATCATATTTTGGCCATGATCTAGGAAACAAACATCTCAGATACAAATATGCATTTAAATTATGGAGAAAAAAAAATCACATTTTACAGCAAAATAATCTACTGAAAACAAGTTAAAAAGTTTAAAGTAACAAAAGTTGAAGCAAAATGATTAGTCTGCCTATATAAAGTTTGTTGCTAAGCAACCACATCAATGGAATATTTCAATTATTATTTGAAGTTCTAGAACTCCCCTTAGAAGTAACAAAAATAGACATACCATGGCTAATGAAATCATCTCATAAAATATGAAAACCTGAGACTAATTTTCTGAAACAATGTTTCTGAACATGGCAACATATTAATATTAAAACACAGAGTGAGGGCTTGGTGACTATAATCTGTTCTTTTCCATTCCATTCCAAAACAAGTCCTTGTGTAGGCTACTGTGTTCTTTAACATTCAGTAAAATAATTGGGTGCGTATTTCCTTCCTGAAATCATAACTATAGTCATTAAGCAGATGAGTGATGAGGCAGTTATACGACCTCCAGAGCTTCATATTTCTCCTTAGAGCACAAATTCCTCTTTAGATTTTAATATCCACATATTTTTGTATAAAATAAGAACGAATTAGGATGCCTTGCTATTAATTTCCTGTTATAAACTGTAAAATTATTTTTACATTTGAATGTAAGTTTCCTTCTTCCATTCCCCAACTGGGATCTGGTCATCATTAAAATGAAATAGTAGAGGCTGGGTTTAGCAGTGCCACGTGAAATTACCCAGTACACTCCAACTTCTCCCGGTCAGGCTATACCTGAAACCATCCTCAGCAAATGGCTGTTGCTTCTCTCCTTGACAAGTCTTTTTTTAAATGGATAAAATGTCATCTTCCTAGTTGTAATTAGTTTCACAAACTAATATTTCTTTTAGATTAAAAAATGAAAAGTAACGTTGTATCTGCCTTAGTATGGTATTCTCCAGGAGTCAATATTGCAGCAAAGATTCCAGTGCAGATAGTTAGTGTTGGAGGTGATCCTACCACGCACAGGTAAGAGAACGAGGGAGTGAGACAGAGGAAGGAAGGCAGACTGTGAAGGTACATTATTAAGCAAGTGATCACTTTGGGTAACTTGAACCTAATTCAGCTGCAGAGCTCTGGGAAATGGGGTAGAATATATGCCTGGAAACTATCCCACAGAAGGGCCAAGAGCTGGGCTGTTTCTGGGAGAAAAAAGTCTCTAATTCCCTGGGGCTCTCAGGAAGCCACATGTTCAGAGGAAGACCTCAGTCAAGGAGAAGCAAGTAGTAGTAATTTAGTGCACCAATGTGCACTAAAATGGTGAGGCATCATGGGCACGAAGAGGAGTTAATACTTCTGGGAACATCTACCAGCCGATAACCAATGGGGATTGAAGGGCAAATATATCAGCTCCCATGCCATGTACGGGGGATAACTCTAATGTAAGTGCTATAATGGTGTTCAGGGTTCAGAGATCCAAAAACCCACAGCAACAACCTTTAGGTTTGTTTGATACCACCCTTTAGGTTTCTTGCTCTTACTTGCCTCACTTATGCTCCTATAATCACATTGCTAATAAATTCACATCCTTGTCTCAAGGCCTGCTTCAGGGGGAAAAAAATCAACCTAAAATATTGGAAAGTTATTTTAACTTGTGACCAGGACTTTTGCAAAGTGACAACCATTTTATAGCAGTGGCAGTTAATTAGGGGCAAGATTGATTTCCATTATTAGCATAAATGTCAAATTTATCTCTTCCTCTATTTTCTTCCCCAAAATGCTCTATCCAGATTAGTCATCTTACTTGTTGCACTAAATACCCAAATTTGACATTTGGACAATAGCATATTGAAGTCATTTTCTTGAAATCTTCAATAAGATCACTCTACCTGTCTCAGAAACTATCAATAGGACAGTGATTATCTCATCTGGGCTTCTCCAGGAGACTATTTTTTAAAAAAATACATTTTATTGATTTTTTACAGAGAGGAAGCGAGAGGGATACAGAGTTAGAAACATCGATGAGAAAGAAACATTGATCAGCTGCCTCCTGCACACTACCCACTGGGGATGTGCCCACAACCAAGGTACATGCCCTTGACCGGAATCGAACCTAGGACCCTTCAGTCTGCAGGCCGATGCTCTATCCACTGAGCCAAACTGGTTAGGGCCCCAGGAGACTCTTACGGGCTAAGGGTTTTCTCTCTCTCTCTCTCTCTCTCCTCTCCAATTCCGAGGGGGGGGGGGAATATATATATATATATATATATATATATATATATATATATATATATATTGCACACACACACTGAGTGGCCAAATTATTATGACCACCTGACATTTGTAGGCAAATTAGCCGTACACTACATCATATGGGATATGGAAGCCGAAGGCCTGTTCAAACACCTTTGCTGTCTGCAGTTACCAAGATAAAACGTCTCCAATTCACACAGGAACACAAGGATTGGACAGTTGAGCATTGGAAAAAGTCATGTGGTCCAATGAATCACGTTTCCAGTTGCATCATGCAGATGGCAGAGTGAGAATTTGGCAGAAACAGAATGAAAGCATGCTCCCGACATGCATGAGTACAACCCTTCAAGCTGGTGGGGGCAGTGTTATGGTTTGGAGCATATTTTCCTGGCATGATTTGGGCCTTTTAATTCATATGGAACAACGTCTGAATAGCACAACATACCTAAGTATCATTGCTGATTAAGTTCATCCTATCATGTTGATGGCGTATCCCAATGGAGATGGCTTCTGCCAACAAGACAATGCTCCATGCCATGGTGCTCATATTGTGCAGTAGTGGTTTCAAGAACATGAGGGAGATTTTACCTTGCTTAGGTGGCCCCCACAATCACCAGATCTCAAATCCAATTGAGCATTTTGGGGACGAAGTTAAAAGAGCCATCAATCAGGCAGCTGGTTCCACAACCATCAAATCTCACAGAACTGGACAGAGCTATTCATTAGGCATGGTGTCAGATTCCTCGCATCACTTTTCAAACTCTCATGGAGTCAATGCCAAGAAGAATTGCTGCAGTATTGAAGGCAAAAGGTGGCCCAATGAAGTACTGATGGGATGGTCATAATAATCTGGCCACTCAGTGTGTATGAGTGTGTGTGTGTGTGTGTGTGTGTGTGTGTGTATGTGTGTGTGTGTGTGTGTGTGTGTGTGTGTGTGTATATATATATATATATATATATATATATATATATATATATATATATGGAGTGGCCAGATTATTATGATCTCTGAACGCATAATAATCTGGCCACTGAGTGTATATCCTATATAATAAAAGTCTAATATGCAAATTGTCCCCTCGACCAGGAGTTCGACCAGCAGGCAGGCTGGCCAACCGCCCATGTCCCCTCCCCCTGGCCAGGCCCGCCGGACCCCACCTATGCATGAATTCATGCACCAGGCCTCTAATATATATATATATATACTAGAGGCCCGGTACACAAAATTCGTGCATGGGGGTGTGGGTCCCTCAGCCCAGCCTGCATCCTCTCCAATCTGGGACACCTCGAAGGATGCCCGACCAGTGGGATCGGACCTAAACGGGCAGTCGGGCATCCCTCTCACAATCCAGGACTGCTGGCTCCCAACTGCTCGCCTGCCTGCCTGCCTGATTGCCCCTAACTGTTTCTGCCTGCCAGCCTGATCACCCCCTAACCACTCCCCTGCCAGCCTGATTGACGCCTAACTGCTCCCCTGCTGGCCCAGTCACCCCTAACTGCCCTCCCTTGACAGCCTGGTTGCCCCTAACTGCCCACCCCTGCAGGCCTGGTCGCCCCCAACTGCCTTCCCCTGCAGGCCTGGTTCCCCCTAACTGCCCTTCCCTGCAGGCCTGGTCCCCCCCAACTGCCCTCCCTTGCAGGCCTGGTTCCCCCTCCCCAACTGCTCTCCACTGCAGGCCTGGTCCCCCCCAACTGCCCTCCCCTGCAGGCCTGGGTCCCCCTCAACTGCCCTCCCCTGCTGGCCATCTTGTGGTGGCCATCTTGTGTCCACATGGGGGCAGCCATCTTTGACCACATGGGGGCGGCCATCTTGTATGTTGGAGTGATGGTCAATTTGCATATTACTCTTTTATTAGATAGGATATACACTGAGTGGCCAGATTATTATGCGTTCAGAGATCATAATAATCTGGCCACTCAGTATGTATGTGTGTGTGTATATATATATATACACATACATACACACACAATGCTGTCAAATCATTGTACATTGATTTAATAATGTAATTTCCAAATTCAAAAGCATTTGATGAGGGGTGGAGTCAGGACACAGACCTGGAGTCTCCACTGCCAAACCCTGTACCTTTAGTAACTGCACTGTGTGCCCTCACCTCCGCCCTCAGTAGAGTGTCTCCACCATGATAGTCACCTGTCATTGTGACTATTGATGGTGCCAGTTCCTTGGGTGGCCTGATGACCAATGAAGCACTCAGAATCAATCTTACCAGGAGTCATGAAACCTAAATGAGGCCAGTTTCTAAACTGTCCTACTGGTTTGAATTACCTTGACTTGAAGGAATATTTGTGAGTAGCCAAATGGTCTACTCTACAAACAATAATAAAGATATTGAATATGCACTTGATTAGTCAAGAAATAATAATGATGATAATAATAACAGTGATGGATGGCGAACATGTATGATGGCCAGTATAAGCCAGGCACTATGGTTAGTATCTTTGGGTATTAGCTAATTTAATCCTTATAACAATCCTAATAAGACAGTATTATCACCACTCTATTCTAGAGATGAGGAAATCTAGGCTCAGAGAAGTTAAATGGTCTGAAGTATAGCAATAAGTAGATTTGAATTTGATGTGCTTGACTACTAAACTCAATAAAATTTGTTATTTATGCTCCATTAAAGAAGGTTCTATTAGAGATTAATTTTGAACCAATAATTAAAAACTACTTTTTGCCCTGGCTGGTATGGTTCAGTTCGTTGGGTGTTGTCCCTTGTATCAAAGGGTGCTATTTCTGATCAGACCACAAGACTTATCAGTGGGTATTAAAAGAAGACGAGAAAATAGGCTTGCTGGTCACATCAAAGAATTTAAGTAGCTGCCAGCTTGGTTTAGCACCCAAACACAAAGTACTTTATTAAAAGTCAACTTCAGCTAGCTATAGAATAAAATGAGGCTGGATTTGGTACCAAAAAAAAATAACCTAGATTTCAGGTTTCTCTCAAATAGTTGGTACTTGTCTGTCAAAAATTATTTCTCTAGATACTACAAAGCAGCTGTGAACACAAAATTTCCCAGTGGAAAAGAGTTTCTCAAAGACTGGATAATGAAACAGAAATTTCTTTCAGGTAAAGTAAGCATTCTATCAGTTTGGCTTTACCTTTAATATGTGTATCATAGAAGTAGAAGAGTACGTAGGAGACTGGAGAACATTAGAAGACAGCATTGATTTTACTTGATATTCCTTTGCAGGAGCACTGTTCTCAGTACTCTCCTCTGCTTCCCCTCTCCACCCTAGGGAGCAGATGACCACAGAGTTCACCCTCAGTGGACTCCATAAGTTATGGAGACCTCAAGACTTTGGAATTTGCTTAGCTTGAAACACATCCTAGATATACCTCCACGAAGGGAAGAAGACACAATGCTATGGCTAGGCTACATCCATCACATCCTAAAATTCTTTCTTGGGATATGGTAGCATCCTTCTCATCTAGAAATTTAGCATGAACATTTGTATTTCTACGGGGAGCCTATAAAAAATAAGTCAAGTTAGTAAATGGCATGTAAAAGTTTTCTAATATCCTAAAGTGTTACACACACTGTTCTCTTTCCATGCATCATCTTGATAAAGCATTTTATTACTAGGTACATGAAGAAAGTTGTTTTGTGTGACTGATTAAAACTATATTTTCCCTGGCGAAGGAATTTTATAGGCTGTCTCCAGGTGGGATAACAAATCACATTCATTAATCCACTCATTTCAAGTGGAAGCTTCAAGTGGCACTTCCTAATTTTAACACACTTCATAAATTTGCTCTGCTCTCTAAACCTTCTGCTTAATTTCTTCCTCAACCTATTTTGCTTTTTCAATGTAGATCAACTGCCATTCCTCCCTCCAAAAATTCCTTCCTCCAAAAATTCCTTCCTCTGCTTGTCAAAGAACCATCCCCATGGATCTCTCCCAATAATCCTCATCTTCTCATACCCTATTTTTTGTCCTCATCTTCAGTGAAAGTATCCTACTTCATCTCTTCGCTCCTAAATCCCCCTCTACTTGATATTACTTAGATTTTGTAAATGTATTTTTTATTTGCAAAAACTCAGTAAAGACAGGTTTTCGAGGATACATTGCATGAAAGATGTTACACACAATCAAATTTCACTTTCATTTTTCTTTTTCAGAAAAATCAAGGGCTCGAGTATTATTCTGCATATAACAGTTGTTGAGTTATCAGGCAGTTTCTCAAAATTCCTCCAGTGCATGAATATACAAAAGGCTAACAAGGAGAGGCAGAAGCACGTTTGATGTATCCCTAGGGAAAGATAATAACTTCAGGGTTCGGTTTCTGTGGAATGTTCAGAGACAGAATGACTTCTTTCCCCTCCACAACTTGAAGCATTTTCTCAAAATTTCAATGTAGTGTTTGCTTTGAGACAAAAAAAAACAACAAACACCAAACACACACACACACACACACACACACACACACACACACACATTTATTTCCTGGTTTAGTTTCTCAAAGTCTTAAATATTATATGTGAGTTTAGAAGTTTTTGACCGAGTTTATAACTATGTAGAAAAAAACAACAAAATACTTTAGAAATAAAATAAACCAGCCACTTTAAGCACAACTCATCATTTTTCCATGCTAATACTGGTTTGGAATTACAGCTGCATCACGAAAAAGCTCCGCTTGTCTCCTCCCTTATCCTACCTATTGGCTGCCCAGTGATCGACTTCTCAAAGGCCACCAATTGTGGTTTCCTACTCCACTTTCCCATTAAAATCATTGGAAAATGCTAAGATGAAATGGTAAACATAATACCACACCTAAGACCAATTAAATTAAAATATCTGGGTCCAGCCCTAGCCAGTTTGGCTCAGTGGATAGAGTGTCGGCCTGTGGAACAAAGTGTCCCCGGTTCGATTCCAGACAAGGGCACATACCTTGATTGCCGGCTCTTCCCTGGCCCGGGCCCTGGTCAGGGCGCATGCAGGAGGCAACCCAATTGATGTGTTTCTCTCACATTGATATTTCTCTCTGTCTTTCCCTCCTTCTAAAAAATCAATGGAAAAATATTCTTGAGTGAGGATTAAAAAAATAAAAACTAAAATATCTGAGGTCCTAAATGATTGTGGGTGTTTTTGAAAATCTCCCCAAAGGATTTAATAGACAGCCAGAATTGAGAACTACTGCACTGACAAGAGACACAGATTTGGTCCATTTCTTCCTGGAGCCTGGAAATTCAAGGATAGAAAATCTCAATGAGCAAAACCCTTTCCTCAGGAGGAAGAGTGGAAATACTATTGAGCTGCAGAAGTCAAGGTTGAAGGGAAAGGAGAAAAAGCCTCAAGTCTAAAGAGCCACCTTACGTGAAAACCAATCACCCACCTATGCCTTCTGGACAAAAATATAAACCTTTATTTTTCAAAAGGGATTTACCTTGTTTAAATTATTTAGAATTAATTATATGTTTGTGAATATTGTCAAATGAGAATGACTAGTGACAAGTTTAAAAATAACAAATTGAGTATCTGATGTGATAATCTACATGTTATTTTGCCAAATAGCGTTAATGAAATAGAAAATCAGAGACATAAATAAATTACCCCAAATTATATGAATGAATATCTAGGTCTGTATTTCCTGAAAGGATATCCACTTTTCCACAATTTGTCTACCTTGCAGATGTTTGTAACCAGTCAGAGAAAGTATCAAATGAGGAGCTTTTCTGGACTTAACTTTGACAGGAAAGAGAGAGGAGGAGAAACTAATTGGACATGTGGAAACCTGACACCTGAGCCAATTGTCTACACTATCCTGGAATCTGTGAAAGAAAAGAAGAAAACATAAGCTGGAGACTTTAGGAACAGATTTTAAAACAAGAAAATGCAAAAGATGAATTAGAACATATTCACTGGAGGATACACAGAGACATTTGAATAACTCAGGAAGAAAGACAAGAAATAAAATCTGACTATATGCATTCAATAATCTCAGTGCCTCATCAAAGGTACCCCAATAACTGAAATTTTGAGAGCTCTCTCTGGGCACAAATTAAACTAACAAAAGGGAGTGGAGTTAATGGAAGAATTAACACAAAACCAAGAGATAGAAGAGTCTTGTGAATCTGAACTGACAGAGCCACAGTGCCCAGGAGTGTCACTAACGACCAGTCATTTATTCAGAAAATACTTACTAGTATTATGCCCTTTAAGGTAGCAGCTATGCCTAGGCACGGGAGATATAATGCTTGCTACAACTGGCACAGCCACTGCTCTCAGGGTGCTTATAGCCTCCTAACGCCAACATATAATAGGCCAACATGTAAATATGTAATTATATAAAATGTAATAAATGCTCTGAAGGAAAAACAAACACAGGAAGCCTAGCATAAGGAAGCTATGACCAAGAATGGGGTCTCGGAGAATTTTCCTAAAGTGGAGTGAATGTGTGTGAGTGAGTGTGTGTGTGTGTGTGTGTGTGTGTGAGTGTGTGTGTGTTTGTGTGTGTGAGTGAGTGTGTGTGTATATGTTTGTGTGTGTGTGTGTGTGTGTGAGAGTGTGTGTGAGTGTGTGTGTGTGTGTGTGTGTGTGTTTGTGTGTGTGAGTGAGTGTGTGTGTATGTTTGTGTGTGTGAGTGTGTGTGTATTTGGAAAAGGATCTCCCAGACAAGGACAGATAGCATGAAAAGGATCAGAAGGGGGAAAGTCCCTTCAAAAATGTCTGCCAGCTAAGGCAGAAAGATGGCCAGCCCCTGGGAGAGGAGCAGGGCCTACATCATGGGAAGCCTGCTAGCTTCTGGGATGGGTCCTTCTCTACTGAGGTGATTAAGCAGGAAAGTCACACGAGCAGATCTGCATGGTTACAACTCACTCAGGCTACAGCATGGTGCACATAGATGGAAACAAGGCAGAGGAAAGAAATCAGTTCTGATGTGGTGGGAGCCGTCCAGGCAGGAGATGATGGCAGCTAGGACGGTGCTGTGGCAGTGGCACTGGGGCCGTATGGACTCAGTGAGACATTTAAGAAACAAAATCACCACATTTCAGAGGTTTAGTGATAGATTTGGTGTGTGTGGGGGGGGGGGGGGGGAGAGGGTTTCTATGACTTTTACAACCAGAAAAAAGAGTGATCAATGCTGTTTTCTGAGCCAATTTACTATATATTCACTCATATATTCCTTTTTGGGGGGCAGGTGAGTAGGGAGTTCCTATGACTTTTACAACAGCTACCCCCCTTTTTTTAATGCCACTTATATGGTAATAAATCTAGATCATTTGGCCTATAAAGCATCTCATATCCTGCATCTGACTGATTACTTCCTTGTGCTATTATTACCCTCTTCCTGTACCTGATAGGTTTTCTATAAAAAAGTATCTCTGAAGGATCTATTGATTCTGGTTCAAGTTAATTTTTTCTTTTCAACTCGAATACTTCATGGGTTGCACTGTATACTTCCTGTTGTATCACATCCTGAGGAACAACATGTCAGTACACAACTTTTAGTGATGCTAGAAGTGTAAGTGGCGTCAGCAAGATCCTCCCATTAAGAAGTTCCTTTCACCTTTGTAATGATTTTAGCACCCACTAAAATTGGTTGCCTCAAGCCACTAGAAGCTTACTTAAAAGAAAGAGAATAGAGCACACAGAGATTTTAGCAAAGCATGAGTTGTCTCCAATGTCCAAGCTGTTTTAGTTTTCCTCCAGGTACCCTGGGCACTTCTCACTGGCTCCTTAATTCTTCTGACTCAAAAGGTAAGCACCACAGTGCTATCTTCAGTCCTTTTTCCTTTCTTTCCATACAGGCTCTTTTCGGTAAACTGTATCTACTCTTTTCAAACTCCTTCTACTCTATGCAAAAGTCTCACGAAACCTACTTCTAGTTTCCATCTGAGCAGCAATTTTTAGGTGCCAACTAATCCCTCTACCATAAATCACACTTGTCACCTTTAATTTCCAAATCACTTCCAGACCCCTCTTTTTCTGCCAAGGATACCATGATTCTCTCAGTCACCATTAACTAGTCTTGCTCCTCCTCTTCTCTCATTATCTATATCAATAATTTGACAACTCTGTGTAATTTTCCTCTAGCATATTGTTCTCATTTTTCTCTTTCCAAATCACTGCCATCCCTCGAGTATAGGTCATTATCTCTTGCCAAACTATTGCAAATAGCTTCTAAAGGTCTCTCCCCGCTTTCAGGCTTTGCCCTCTCCTATCCACCCTGAACCTAGGGCTGGAAAGGGCTCCTCCAAATCTAGCAAGAGTCATGTAATCCCCCTGCTCCAACAGCTTCACTGGAAATGCAAGCTGTTCATGCCACTTTTAATTGGTCTCTTCTGCCTCTACTGACTGTTCCACTCAAGCATTACCCAGGCTTGTACCGCTGGATGGCTGGTCTCTGAGCCTCTTCTAAGAAGTCATGCCTATAACCAATCCCACCTTCCTGAAGCTCAAACCAACCTTGATTACCAGCAACCTACTTATTATTTTTCCTCTTCATTAAGTGACATTTTTTTCCTAAAAAATGTAAAGACTTTAACAGTTGATAACTCACTTGATTTTGAAAATGAGCTGTATGCTAATAAACACCGACTTTGTTACCATTCAAAGTGTGCGTACATTTTGGGGGGGACACCCTGTATATGTATATTATTGGCAATGATTTATATCGGTTGCCCTTCCTTTCTCTAATTCTACCACCCTAAGGGAATCATTTACTGAGCTCGCTTCCATAATTGCCCTTTCCCATATGTAAAAGATGCATCCCTTTTTCCTCCTGCCTGCACATCAGTCTTATCCTACCCTTGGACTTGGATTTACACCATTGGCTCCCCTGGTTCTCAGGCCTTCAGACTACGCCTGGAATTCCACCACTGACTTTCCTGGGTCTCCAGCTGGCAGGCAGTAATTGGTGGGACTTCTCAGACTCCATAATCACTCACTTTTCTGGGCACTTAAAGTGTCTTTCTGTGTTAAGAATATATAGTTATGTGTCTAAAAATGACAAACATATACATGAACGCAGTGGGCCAATTTGAACAGAAAGCACTTTCATATCTATACCTGTAAACTTGGTGATTGATTTTAAACCATATATAGATGCATCTAGCTCTTCTCATATAGTTTACATATAATTATTTCACCTCAATTTATAGAGATCTGCTTTATTCATATTAATAACAGGCTCATATCGTGTGATATAAATGGTCCTTAATTTATTCTACCATTTCTACATAGGAACATTCAGTTTATTCCCTTTTTATTTTATTTTTATTCCCTTTTTATAACTACTATACACAAGGCTGGAATAACATATTTATATGAAAACCTTTATAACTTATTACTTTATTTTTTCAAATCCATTCTGAACATGTACTCCTGGGTCAAATAGTATGCATAATTAAATTCTAATAAAAGACAGTCAGGTTACTTTCCAAAAGTAATAATGTATTCTTATGTCAACACTACACGAAGGGAAGTATTTATTTCTGTATATCTTTTATAGTAATATATTAATTTTTTAAAGATTCTGTCAAGTTATTTGAAAATTGGTATCTCTTAGCAGTACCCATTCTCTAAGACCCCATCTAAAAGATAATATCTTTGGTGAATCTTTTCTTCATTCTTTGATCCTAGATATCCTCCTTTCCCTCTGAAACTTTTGAAGCACGTTTTGTCCTTTTAGGGAACTTGTCATATTACACTTTATGCTGAATTGAGTTTTCTTATTTTATATCTCTATAGTATTATAACTCAAAAAGGGTAGGTCACACACTTACCTATTCTGATAACTTCCATAACATCAGCACAATGGCAGTACATAGGAGATGCTCCAATTTCTCCTTAATGGGATCCAGTTGATCAGTCAGAGAAATGGGAGCCCAAGGCTAAGAATGAAATGTATATAACTCTGTGTCCTCTTGGAGGAAATTGCATGTGGATTGCTACAAAATCCTATCACTGATAAAACAATGCAACAAAACAGATACACCATGTTCACTTATCAAATCTACTGCTCAAACATCTAGCGTAGGCAAAGCCAATCAACGAAAGCATGAAACCATCACAATGTTTATAAGCCAGAGCATATTTTAAAAATGTGTAGGTACCTTATTTTAAAGTGAACTCTTTAAAATCAGTGGATAGAAGATAAAGATTATAATTCAGCATACAACTAAATAACTAAAATAGGGTTAACACAGATGCACTCTGGGTATGTACCAGTATTATGAGAGTTGCCCTGTGTGCATTAACCAATTACATACGCACACCCCAGTACAGTAGATATTATTATTCACATGTCATATAAGGGGAATTAACTCTCCCAAGGGCATAGATTGTATATATAAGGGAACTGAATTGAAAGCACAGGTCTGTTTGACTTTAAGCTGCCTATTATGTCCTACCTATAGAGGTATTAAAACAGAGACCAGACAACTCTGTCAGAAGTGCTAGAGGAACCATAATTCCATTAAGGTAGAGAACAGAAAGACGACATCCAAACCAGGTCGTACAATTTACTATGCTATCACAGAAGTTAGAATGTCCTCAGCATCCAAAAAATACAAGAAAAAACAAGCAAGCAGGGTTCTACTTGCCATTAATTTATAAGGACAACGAATGGCCCAAAGATGATATAGATTCACTTTTTCAAATATATAAACCATGCAGGTGTAAAGGAATGAGGAACAAAATGTGTCTACAGAGTACAAACAGCACAGTCACTTAACACTGTGATGAACTTCCGTTTCTGAACCTGTTCTTGGCTGACTACACCCAGTCTTCTGAACTTGAGCCACTTGTCATGTAAAATGAATGTTAAGTGCCACATCAGCCCTTCCTTACTGGTTGCTCAGAGCCTCAACCAGCTCTTCCTAGTTCGTCTGGCCTAAAGTTTTCCAAAATTACCAATGTCTGCTATTCTCTTAAATATTGTCCTGTTAGTTTTCTCTTGCTTTGTCCTTGATATAAGAAGGCACTGATAGCATCTGAATTCAATCTCCCTCAACTGGATTGAATCAGTGGAGGCCCTTCTCTGAGCATACAACTCCCTCCCATGAAGTCAAATCATGATAGAGACAGAGATGACAGAGATCAAAATGTGTAAGATAAGGAGCTATGATTCAGAAAGATTCAAATTCTTAAGTTTGCTGCTGTAGGATCCTGAGTAACTTACTTGATCCTCAGTTTCCTCATTTATATCAAAATCTGAATAGTATCTGCTTCATAGGATTTTGTGAGATTAAATTAGATGCTGCCTGCACAACCTATAATAAATTCCTAATTAGTGGAAGGTAATTATTATACTGGTAACTATTAGCAGAGTCAGCCACTTTTAGACAAAACTAAAAGTAAATTAAACCTCATTAAGCTTCTCAATACCATGAATATTTGTTTTAAAAACTATATAAAGATTCTTTCATTATCTGTCTAATGAAAGATAGGATTCAGCCCAATTACAACAATGAATAAGGAAATTGCTGATGGGCTCCCTTAGATTCTGAATGAACTGAGTGAAGAGAAGTATCTCACACCCTTAAGAGATGCTGGGATGCTTGCAAAACAAGATGTTTTGTGGGTATGTTCAGAAGGTTAATATCTATCTTCCAAGAAAAGAGAATGAGAGCAGAAACTTTAAGAGGAGAAATCATGCTGTGACCTGTAGCCTAGGTAGAAGACAGAATTTTGTTGGGGTCATATTGATAGCAAAATAGGGAAGAAATCTCCAAGAGGGAAACATAATAAACTCATCCTCTTTTCTGTTCCTCTCCACAGACTTTAACTGCAGTGGCAGTATATCCCCATCTCATCTCGGTAATGGCACTCCATCAGTGTACTTATATTGTTAAGTGGCTCTTATTGAAAGAGGTGATTGGCCATAAGCTGTATCAAATCAGAAGATGTGTGTCAGCCACTGACTGAAGGCAAGATGGGTCCGTGAACTACATAAAGGGCAGCAGGTGGGCCAGAAAGGGCAGGTGGGCCAGAAGGCCATCTCTTAATAGATTTGAGAGGGAGAGTATCAAAGTAAAGTGGCATAAAACAAGCTAGGAACTTCGCCACTAGTTCTCAGGAGTGGGGAGAGATGGTTTAAGTTGGGAGATTAGGCAGCCCACTAGAGGGTTTGAATAGAATTAACACAACTGGATGGAGACAGAGAATGTAAAATTAAACTAATGGAGAAACAAATTATTAATTTTCTAGAGCACAAATCTGCTTCAATTGGAAGTGCTTTTGACAAATAGGAACAAAATGATGTTGTTGCTTTCATTTGCTATGAATCATTTAAAACAGACCTGGGACTGCAATGCATCAGAACAAGCTAAATCTGCCTATATCTGGTTTTGTCATTGCAATAGCATACAACCTTTCCCTTTATTTTAATTACACTCCAGGTCCTTGCAGTCTAACTTCTTCTGAGCCTGAATCCCTGGTTTAGGCCAACCCATTAAGCCATTTTAAGCCTATAATTTTACAAGGGTCTCTGGGTAAACAATAACCAGCGTTCATTTGGCATTTATATTTATGAAAGTAGGCTGTTGATAATTTTATTTCTTTTGTTTTCCTTAAAGTAATTTAGTTCACTTCCTTTATGTCACGTGTAAAAAACATTTTACTTGTCTCTATTCTATACCATCATCCCAGATGGTATTTCAGAAGGATCTTAGGAAAAATTACGGAATTTTGAACAATGTATGAACTTTGGTTAATATTAATGTATCAATACTATTCATTAATTGTGACAATGTACTATATTAATTTAAGATATAAATCCTAAGAGAAACTGTATGAAGGTACATGGGAACTGTCTGTACTATCCTTAGAATTTTCCTTTAAAACCCAAAGTATTCTAAAATAAAATGCCTATTTTTTTTAAGTCAGCAGTTTAGAAACAGATTTTTTTTTGTGATAACCTTGTTCCAAGGAAAATTCTAGAAGCATAGACCTGATGCTCCTAACTCTACTTGGTATAGGGATAAGGAATGAGGAACCTAATAGACAAAATATTGGCAGAAGTCTTAATCCACCAAGGTATGTTTTTGTTATTCCACATGTAAGTAATCTATCAAATAAGACATTAGAGAACTGTGCCTTAAAATATAAAAACAGATTTTCTTAAAGTTACCAAAAATTAAAAATTTAGCCATGTTTAATTTTATAAAGGCAGAAAATCAAACAACCTTCCGCTGCAAAATGCAATCTTAATCAGGTAATACCAATTAAGTGTCTCGTTAAGCATACTAAACTTCTGTACTTAGAGAAAGCCAAGAATATCCGACCAAATAGTAATTATCATTTCACACTCCATAGATGGATGATCTTGCAACCAAAAGAAGAGTAAATTAAAAGGAGCTCAGTGCCACTGCTATTAATTCTATCAAAAAACCTGTAATATCATTAAGCAGAGAAGAGGCCAGTGGTAACAGACTCATGCACACACAGTTCAGTAACCTGGTCACTAAATAATACGCAAGCTACCTAACAAAGGGCCCTCCAATACAGATATAAGGAGAGGATAGCCCTACATTGCTCTGACTATGTACCTCAACCTGCTCTTTCCACACCTGGAAATGTACTTCTTTTTGCAACAATCTTGCATCTCCCATCAGGCTGCTGAGCTGAAAAATTTGAAAGGGATCTAAGGCTACTGTAAGCCATTTGAGTTCAGTAAAATCAGGCCACTTTCAAAGCGATCCTATTGAATGTCAGGTTTGAGTCAAGGTTTTAATTTCACAGTAGATTTAACTGGAGAGATTTAATTTTATCAAATTAAAAACTTATGCCTCACAACAATCGCCCAGCCCTCCGGGAGTGAACTCGGAGAAAGTTTGATCAGAGCATCAACTAGAAAGAATTATGCCAGGTGCCCTAGTTTAACTCTGAGGCTTAGGATGGAAGAAAATGAAGTATTAACACTCTAAAAAGAACACCATTCTTGCTTACTGCAGTCAATATTTTCAAATGAAGGGCACCCATCTACACTCAGCCCACTCCTCCACTTTTATACAGGAGGAACACAAATAGTGTCCAAGAAACTCCCAGTGATTGAGAGGGGAGAAAAATTGTTAATATCAGTAATCAATAATATGCTAGTGTCTTCCGTGCCTGTAGCATGGGTGAGATAAGAGAATACAAACCACCTGTGAAATATAATCATGCCAAGGGAAAAAGAAGAGGGAGGAAGCAAGGCAACAGATACCAGCCGATGAGAAAAATGCTAAGTAGAGAATAAAATGAGTTGTGACTAATATTAATACATCACTAGCATGTGGCAGACACTGTGATTGACCCCCACATATATTATGTCATACTCACAATGACCCTACAATCTAGATATCATTCAGACTGTAAAGTGGAAAACCTGAGCGTCGCTGGGGTTTAACTGGCTTGCTCTAGAAGCCTTTTGAAATCCTAGACATAAAACAAAATCCAAGGTCTGTTTAACTTCCAGAGTCTTTGCTTTTTTCATTAAATTATCCTGCCTATCCACGGAAGAAAGTCAGCATCTGGGTAATGTAATCAGTAAAATAAAGTGGGCTTATTTATCTATAAACCTTAATTCCTGATCTAGGTTGTAAACTCTTTAAGACAAAGACCAACAGGTTCATGTGCTTCTAGGGATAATAATATTTTACATTTATATAAACTTGATGAATCCAAAAATATGCTCCTATAAAAATTTGAGTTTGTAGGAGCTGAATTAAGACATTCCACAGATAAAATAAAATATTGGTGCTCTGTTACATAGTAAAAAGTTGATCTGTCAATTTGTGCATCTGCATTTGAGATTGCATATTCTATGGCATATGCATTATAGATCAATTAAGATAGTGAGTAAATAGTAAAGGAAAATGGGTACTGGTTTTTACTTCTGATTATGTTAGCTGTAGCAGACCTACACTACTTTTAAGAAAAACATGAAAATTCAGCTAAAACATAAAAAATTTATCCCAAGGAATTTGATTGCTGTTAAAAAAAAAAAGAAAACTTCAGGGGTTCAAATCCTGGAGAGAAGAACATTCAGTAAAAGAGTCAAATATTTTGTGTCCAGCTTCTCTCCGTGAGGCATATATATTTTCTTTTATGAAGGGAGGCTGGGAAACCAATGAAATCATCAGAGAATTCAGGAGCCTTTCAAAACTCAGCAGACAAAAATTGAAAGTTGGGGTTCTGACTTAGGCAGGAATGAAGAGGCCAAGATTTCCTAAAGAATGATGATGCAAAGAAATCAAACCAACAAGAAATGGCTTTCCCTCAGTATATTTGGTAAATACCTAAGCTACACTACATGAGGTAAGGGTCTAGAAAGCTAATAAGAAGTAGCTGAAAAACTTTGTAGATTTTGTGCAGTCTTATGGTACATAAAAATAAAAGTTGGACTTAAGTACCTAAACAAACAAATTGAGTCCCATGGAGTAATACTATATAGCTATGAGAATTTGATTCATGAAATACTATGAATTAATCCAACAAACATGGTGTTGAGACACATACAGCTAGTTACCAAAAAAAAAAAAAAAAGATATATCTTCACTTATATAAACTTCAAGAATAGGCAAAGTTAATCTATTGTGATAAAACTCGATCAAGAGTATTATTATCTTTGGTGGACTAGTGAGTAGGAGAAGGTAAAAAGAGGTGCTTTCCAGGTACTAATAAGTTTTAGTTCTTGATATAGGTGTACTCACTGGAGAAAATTCAATAAACTGTAAACTTGTGACTTATGTACTTTTTTCCTATTAATATTTTAATGAAACAAAATTTACTTACACACAAGAAATCTTATTTATCTACTGTCCTTTTCCTGTTAACAGAAACTAAAAGAAGACGAGGTGAATGCACATATAAAATAGACATTTTTTTGAAAACTTAGAAATACGTCTTTAAAATTCATTAAACATTTAAAAGTGCAGTGCTCTGTATAAACATAGGTTACATTTTGAGCCTCCAAAAAATGCAGTACTGGTAAGAATGCTAGATTTTATTAATAAACATTTCACAATGTCCTACAAAGAATATCATGAAATTAAAATATTCCTACATCTAAACTCTGAACCATTTTCTATTTTTCTATGTGTTTTCACATTTAGATATCATTTAAAGATCTCATTTCATTTAATGAGATAGCTCACTTAAAGCTATCTCATTAATATCTCCATGAAGAAGGAAAAACAGATTTTTTTCACTTCCACTTGATAAATGAAATGAAATAAAATAAATCAGGTGAGTTTATTTGTTCATGCTTGCATGACTAGTAGCTGGCTGAAGTGAACATCTATTGTTTTGGCCTTCTCAGGATCTTTTCCCGTATATTTTAATTTCAGTACCTCCCCCCCTTTCCTCTTTGTCATTTTGGTACTATAAATCAAGATCTCTCACCACCATCCCTTGTCTGGTCATCCTTTCAACCAATCAAAGCATAATATGCTAATGATATTCTAAGGCTGCTCAACTGCTCGCTATGACATTCACTGACCACCAGGGGGCAGACAGTCGACTGGTCGACCAGTCACTATGATGTGCACTGACCACCAGGGGGCAGATGCTCCGACCAGCAGGTTAGCTTGCTGCTGGTGTCCAGCTGATCAGGACTGAGTGAGATGGGCTGGACATGCCCTAGAGCCCTCCCGCACTCCATCCCTGGCTGGCCAACCTCCAGGACCCCTTGGGGGATGTCGGAGAGCCAGTTTCTACCTGATCCCACAGGCCAGGCGACGGGACCCCACTGGTGCATGAATTCATGCACCGGGCCTCTAGTATGAAACTAATAAGCAAAGTTAATCAGATTCTATCTCCTAAGTGTACTACTAGCAGCACCCTAAAAAAAAAAGACTGCCCATTAATGTCTGCTATCCAGTTGATAAGCCTCTCAGCATCTAGACTAATTTCCTATGATCTTAGTGTTCAACTCTTACTTTACTATAGATTATTCAGTATCCCTTTAGATTAGTTAGCCATAGTTAGTTTCTGTTGTTTTCAACCAAGAATGCTAATGATTTCTGTGGCCTACCAGTAAATTATAAGGCCAGATCTATAACCCAAATTTCACTCCAAGGTTCCTGCTTACCAAGGAACATTTCATGTGTGCCACAAAGAAATACTACTACCATTCAATAGGAAAAATGAACAAAAGTTGAATGAATAAAAGAATATATATATATATATATATATATATATATATATATATTAGTAACTGAAGCTAGAAATTAATAAATTTGAATAGGGATATGATAATGTTGAAGGAATTTCAAAAAATATAATTGAGATTTTTATTCAATAATGTCAGAGTACTGTGATAACTGTACGTAAGAAATCTTGGGTTTCCACAGATGATGATTTCATTATTAATATTTTAAGATTAGCCCAAAATTGTGCAATGAAAATAACCTCAGCTCTAAACCCAGAAAATCCAATTTAAAAGTTTTAAGCTTAGGTTTACAAATTAGCTGATGTTTTTTTCTGGAAAAAAAATCTTTTTTTATTCAAATTGATAGCCTTAGCTCACCTAAATCATTATTTTTCTCAGAAAACCAAGGAAAATGCAAATGGGACTCAATTATACAGGATGTGCAAAGAAACAGCAGAAATACAATGTGAAGCAAGTGAGGAAGTGATGGGTGATTTTTTTAATAGGGTAAAATTTATTAGTAAAACTAGTTTACATCAATAAAAAGTCTAATATTTCAAAAAGGAAGAAAAGTCTAAAAAAGTAAAATCCATTGCAATAATAAAGAAGCTGACAATATTGTCAGTTGTAATTCACTTGAGAAGCTCTAATTGGGAAAGTTAAGTTTATTTTTTTGCTAAGAAAAATATGATCAATTGTACAAACACAAAAAAAAAAAAAAACGAAAAAAAAAAAAAAAAGCCCAAGAAGCCAACATTGTATAAATTTGTCGGCATTCTTTGAAGGCCCTTAAGGGTTCAAAATTCTAAGAGAAGGATATTGTTAGCCTGAAACTAGGTTACTTCATAGCAATGATTCAACAATGATTCCTCTTTTCTTAAATGAATCTTTGGGCTAGATCAAATTATGAGCCAATAAACCAAGTTGAAGCTTTCTTAAATAATTTATCAAATAGCAGTGTCCATTAACCCTTTGATAAGAGATTCTGCAACTGACAGACTTATCAATGCTATCATAAAGCACACTGGCCAAATCCACATGCAAGGTTGATTAGGCTTGGCTTAAAACATGAAAACAACACAGAGAAGACTCGAAGGGAGCTCTAAAGGCTTCTTGGGTACTTGGTCACTTATTTGTTCCTATCTCTTCAAGTCTTTTTTCATTCCCTCCACCTGTCCATTCATAATGGTAGTCCAGCATCAGCATGATCAAAAAACCCACTAATTCTCACTCAGCCTCAAATGATTTTTTTCTTTTCTCCTTGCCTACACAGGACAATTCTCAAGTTATTACCCCATAAATCCCTCCCATATCAACCGTAAAACATTGTGAGTTTTTAAAGGTCTCCATACCAAGTAGAATTATTATTCTGGGAAGATGTTCTGGGAGTCTGTGAAAAGGGAGTTATTTTTATTCAGTCTCTGTGGGAAAAAGATATTGATCAAGTTCCTTGGAGAATAAGACTTCTGAGAGCATAGGTCAAGATAAATTCCAAGATGCAAATAGCTCAGTAGCAATCATGTGAAGAGGAAGTATAACTTATCTGGATACTAAAATAGCCTTCTCTTCTCTTTCCATGCACAAAACCTTTAGAGGGAAATTGATGCTTTCTAGTTGGCCTGTCCTCAAGCTGACCTTTTACCCTTGACCTTCCTCCATATCCTTACTGAGCATCTATTTTTCCATTATTCAATGTACAAAATTAGCTTCTATACAAACTATTTGCTTGTCCCCGGTATATGATGATACTAAGGCTCCTCCAGGCTCTGAGGTTACTGGCTTCCAAAAAGAGAATTACTGTGAGTGAATTTTGGGATGGAAGTAGCCCATGGAATTTAAGTTCCAAAGTTACAGACCCTAGCTAGACTCGATCCCACATTTGCCAGGTAGGCTAGCAGGACTGGGAGAAAGAGATAGGAGTTTGTTTATGGGCATATATATTTCAGCAAGGAAGTCTATAGATTTAAAGGGACAGAGAGCCTGTGGGTGGTGAGTGCTACAGAATTTGGGGGCGGCGGGGGTGGCGGGGGGAGGAGAGAGAAAGGGCAGAACTTTCTTCAAGAGAGGTAACCTTTCTCTTTCTTCCCAGGCCCCAATGGAGGATAGAAAACTACCTATCAAACCAAAACATTTTTCCTGCTGCATTCACCTAGCTCCTGTTGTGGTCATGGAAAAAAATTCTATGTGTTAGTGATCCTCTCCCCTCAATAGAAGAACCCATTCCTGCCAGGCAAGAGCTGCGAGAGGATTCCTCCTTGCCATTTCCTCCCACCTCTTTTCCACACTCCCCAGTCTTCTGAGATGCCTCTATGTCCTTACACTTACAGAGCATCCTACCAATGCCAGGTAAGAAGTCAGAAGAAATAGATGTTGATTTCTACAGGTGTAATGCTGCTCTCTCTGTTACTAATTCAATCCTTATGTGTTTTTCTGAGAATCTACAATGTGTTTAGCCCATTTCTAGGAATTTGAGAGGATTCAAAATTAGTATAGCACATCTGTTGCAAGCAAGACTACGAGCAACGTGAAGAAATAACATGTATACACAAATAAGAATTAATAGAAGTCTTTTACAAAGTCCTAGAGTTTTACAGTACAAGTTAGAATTTTAGGAGAAGCATGTCAGTAAGGATGGTACTTTTCAAGGAAGGGTTTATGGAGAAAGTACAATTTTTAAATTATTTTTTAAACAAGGTTTTATTATGATCACAAAAGCAATACATACTCTAAAGAATTCAAACAATACATAAATATAATAAAAGTTAAATGTCCTCCCCAAGATCGCACTCCTCAAGAAATAACTACTATTAAAAATATGGCTTATACTTGTCTGTCTTTTTTTCCTCATTATATACACATATCAGATTTTACTTCTACTGCAGTTCTATTTTTATTTATAGTATACCTTGATCATGTTTCCTCACCAGGACACAGCTGTACCTCATTTTTTAAAACTTTCTACATGATATATTATAGTGTAGATATAGGAGAAAAATGTTGGGCTGAAATATACACAGAGAAAAAGAGGCAATGTTTTAGTGGAAGAGACAGAAAACAGGACTGAGCATAGAATATTCCTGAGACTGAGAAAATGGCCATCGGACTAGAGGAATGATAGATGTGAGGATAGAGACAGTGTTGGATTATAAGGAGTCTTGAAAATCAAGCAACAAAAAATTTTAGACTTGGCTTAAAGCAGAGATTCTATGAGCCCCTGTAACTCTGAGGAAACTACCCACTTTAATGCACCATGTTTCTGTGACAAAGTCAGAGGCCGAGCATATCAGACTTTGCTCCACATATCAAAATGTAGAATATTAATTTAAAAAGTAAACAATATTAAAAAGCCGCTGCATTTACATCTTGGTAGTGCAGTAAAAGCAACTGAACCTGAAAAGTGTAATTTATTAAAACCCATAGCTAGGCATTAGATGGAATGTTCTCCTGTGGACTCAACAAGGAAGTTGATTTAAAAAGTAACACTAGCTCTGGCCAGGTAACTCAGTTGGTTAGAGCGTCATCCCAATACACCAACCTCCAGGAGGTTGTGGGTTTGATCCCTGGTCAGAGCACATACAAGAATTGACTGATAAAGGCATAAATAAGTGTAACAACAAATAGATGTTTTCCCTCTCTCTCTCTCTCTCTCTCTAAAGTCAATAAATTTTAAAAATTTTAAATAAATAAAGTATAACACTAGAATTGGCTCCAAAACTGCTTATCATAGACCCTTGCTTACTTCTTACCGTGTGTGTGTGTGTGTGTGTGTGTGTGTGTGTGTGTGTGTGTTGTGTGTGTGTGTGTGTGTTTCTTGTTTTGTCACTGACTGAGATCATTCCCTGGTTTGTTTCATTTAAAACCAGCTGACTCTGGTTGACTGAATTGGTGACTGCTTTGGAAGACAAGAAATGGAAGGCAAAAATCTCCCAGTTCCTGCTGTGGCTCAGTACATACACTAAAAACAGGCCTCCAACAAAAATAATAGTGCCCTAGGAGTATAAAAACCTGAAAATCTATTCTGTATATGTCTGTATAATTTGCATTTTTAATTTTTATATATTTCGTACTACATGTATAACAAAGTGTTTTTAAATATTAAGAAATAATTTTTATCTTTATTTTTGATATTATTACAGATGTAACTCTTTTTTCCCCCATAGTTCCCCTCCACCCAGTTCCCACCCCACCCCAGGCCCTTGCCACCCTATTGTCTGTGTCCATAGGTAATGATACATGCATATAAGATCTTTGTCTAATCTCTTCCCACACGCCCCCATAACCTCTTTCCTCTGAGAATTGTCAATCTGTTCCATTTCCATGCCCCTGATTCTATTCCATTCACCAGTTTATTCTGTTCATCAGATTTTTTATTAATTTGATTTTTAGATTCACTTGTTGATAGATATGTATTTGTTGTCACTTTGTTGTTCATAATTTTTTATCTTTACCTTTTTCTTCTTCCTCCTCTTCTTAAAGAATAGCCTTTAGCATTTCATATAATACTGGTTTGGTGGTGATGAACTCCTTTAGCTTTTTCTTGTCTGTGAAGCTCTTTATCTGACCTTCAATTCTAAATGATAGCTTTGCTAGGTAGAGTAATCTTGGTTGTAGGTTCTTGCTGTTCATCACTTTGAATATTTCTTGCCACTCCCTTCTGGCCTGCATAATCAGCTGACTGTCCTTTGGGTACTCCCTTGTAGGTAACTAACTGTTTTTTTCTTGCTGCTTTTAAGATTCTCTCTTTGTCTTTTGCCCTTTGAAAATAAAATATTCATTCACTTCTATCCCAGTAGACTTTTTCTCTGATTATAAATTTTGTTCCTTTTCCCTTATCCTTACAAATTCTACTTTATGATCTCTAGCGTAATTATTTAGGTGTATTTTTCTATGGGGAAATACTAAATCCTTTTTAAAATCCTTATAATAGGTGTTAAAATCAGTGTTCACTGCAATAAAGTTATTAATTTAACTAGATCAACAAATGAGAATAATAAAAAATAATTGAATTCCTTTTGCTTCTATTATGAGACCTTTCTTCAAGCCTCTTAGATGTGTTTCTCACCCATTCTCCTGCCTGCTGTATTGAGATGCCCTCTTGTGTGACATCTACTCAAGGTCATTGTAACTGTTTTGAAATTTAATCTGGGGAACTATGTGATTCCATTGTATGAGTTTGGCCTAGCATCTGACTCAAACATTTGTTCAACTATAAATTATGTGACAGATTTGTCCAAACTTACACAAATATTTGCTCTAGACACTGGAAATTTAACAGTGAACAAATAGAAAATGCCCTGTCCTACATAGAGTTTACATTCAAGTTGAAGGTGAAAATCATAGTATCAAAGGAATCTCCTCAAAACTAAGATTTCTTGCTCTCAGGTCTTAATGAATGACTTGGGGCATATATTATCTTTATATATTAGATGACGATTTCTACAAAGCATAGATGCCAAAGGCTTCTGGGTGGAAAAAGAGACAAATAAATAAACAAATAAATAACAACAACAAAAATTTTCCTCTTTAAGTTTGCCTGGGTAAAGGCCTAGGTAAGGTAAGAAGATATTTACTCCAGTGCCATAAAAATCCAGCCCTGAGGTATCCAGGATAAAAATCTCCATTTGTCAGTCATTGATAAAGTGACAGAAGCTTCAGGATTGTTTTTGGTACCATAACTAATGCAGCTTGACTTTCCTTACTTGACTTAAATCTTATGTACATGATGAACATATTGATGATTATCTGGCCTTAGGTATAGAATAATCCTCTTCACCACTTTTTCCTATACTGGCTAAACCACTTTTGTGGGATCTGGACATGCCCAATACTGAATATGTGGTAATCTTCCCTGTCTCAGAGGGCAGAAAAGAGCATGAGGGAACAATATCAACCTTTATACTTTCTGCACCCCTGGCCTCAGCATAGTAGATGTCTATGGATCTGTCAGTGTTTCTCCTCAGAATCAATGTATAAGAAGTATATTAGACCCAGCCAGAAAGCTCAGAGGTTGAGCATCGACCTATGAAACAAGAGATCATGATTTGATTCCCAGTCAGGGCACATGCCTGGGTTGCAGGCTCAATCCCCAGTTGGGGATATGCAGGAGGCATTCAATCAATGATTCTTTCTCATCATTGATGTTTCTATCTCTCCCTCCCCCTCTCCCTTCCTCTCTGAAATCAATAAAAATATATTTTTGTTTCACAAAAATATGTTAATAAATGTTCCTCCTAATATAGAGACCCCTAGTGAGGGCTTCCTTTACACAGAGTTAAGGAAAGTAAAGAAATAGTATTAGGTCTCAGACAATCATCCAAATAGAATGAAAATAATATCAAAACATAAGCTGCCTCAGTGACTAGGACTTACTATTGACCAATGAAACATGTAAACCCTGATCTCACTGGTCTTTTCTCCCAAGACTGCTAAGTAAAGAGGAGTATCTTTCATTGACTTATTTCTCCAAAATAAGCATCTAGTATATCATTAGCTAAATTATGTTATCTTGATCAAGAAAACAACCTTCATCTTGAATATATCAGAATGTTTCTTTGTAAAAATCATATAAGCCAATACAAAATTATTTTTGATCAGTTATATGTAGTACATCAAAACATTCTTACCATTCGAACCTTGACTATCAATAAGCTTCTGGCTTCTATCTTTTTCCAAAAGATAAATTTAGAGATAAGTTACTTGGGATCACTAAGAAAATCTAGAAAGGCAGTTAGATTTAAAATCATATTCAAAAACCAATGCAAGTTTTACTTCTAAAAGAAGTAAAACTTGCATTGGTTTTTGGATATGATTGGAGAAGAGAGTGACAAACAAAACAGTGCCCCTGAAAATAATAGCTATAAACTCAGGACAAAATACAAAATGCAATGACCTAAAGTGACTAGAAAGTGACTAAAGTCATGAAGATTTGGAGAGAAGCAAAAATTGGAGCAAGGGATTTCCCTTGTTGGTGTCTTTTCCTCTAGAGTAGCTAAAACTCTAATGAAAAGCTTGCCATCTTTCAAATCAGAGGAACTGGTGGGGTGGGGGTAGGTGGGGGGGAAGGAAGCCCAGGGAACCCAGGTCTACCAGAAATTGAGAGAGATAACCTAGAAAAGAGAAATCCATAGAAAAGTAACCCTAATTTCATGTTTAAACTCTGCTCAAATCTCTGACTGACCTCTGATGCACTCATTTATGAAGAAAACAGAAAGCATCTTTCAGCCAAGGCTTAAAGAACTACATTAAGATCTGAGCTACTCGCCACCACAGTCATGAAAATTTTCAGTTCCAATCTAGCCAAGTTAAGTGCCTGTTGTATTACTTTTCTAGGCCTGCCATAACAAAGTACTATGGACTGGATGCTTAAACAACAGACATTTATTTTCTCACAATTCTGGAGGCTAAAAGTCCAAAATAGAGGAACTGGCATGGTGGGGTTCTTCTGATACCTCTCTCCTTAGCTCTCAGATGGTCATCTTCTCCCTGTGCCTTCACATGGTCTTCCTTCCACATGTATGTCTGTGTCTATGCTTCCTATTCTTATAAGGACTCATATTGGATTAGAGCTCACACTAATAACTTTATTTTAACTTAATTACTACTACATAATCACAAAAATGGCCACATTCTGAGGTATTGAGAATTAGGATTTCAACATATGAATTTGGGGGGAACAAAATTCATCCCGTAACATGCTAAAACATTGAGAGTCTTAGAAAAATGTAACAAAATTCAGAATATCCACAATACAACATTCAAAATGTCCACTACATCAA